>NC_046155.1:68051281-68392781 GCF_011064425.1 Rattus rattus
CTCCATGCAGTAATTTACTATAGACAAAACTTGAGCCAACGTTGCGCATTTCACTTCACATAGTCATACAACCATGGTACTGAATATTTTACGGCAAAGACCTGGAAGCACAGCTAAGCCTTTGTGTAGCGTTTTCATTTGGGTGCATATTGCCAGCTATATTCAAGAGATCTCTATGTATTTGAGCAAATAGGAATCACGTTTCTCTTCTGTTACCAGGTTCAAGGGCTAGAGGTATGCCCACATAAGAACATAAGAGCACATAATGCCACATTGAACAGTGTAGTGACACCCTGTGACCCCAGCACTTGGGAGGTGGAGACAGGAGGAACAGGAGTTCAGGGTCAACTATTGCTCTACAAGGAGCTAGAGAGGAGCCCAGGCTAGACATGAGGAAGGGCAGGGGAGGGAGACAAGAAGAGGAAAAGGAGAAAAGGGGGAGAAAAGAGGATGGGGAGGGGACAAAATTATATATCTGAAAAATTTACCCAGGATACAAAACACCACCTAAAAATGTAAACCATAGACTATGAAATTGCCTGAGAAGACTGAGCTGAGATCAACCCAGGGCCAGACAGGAAAGGGTGATTAACAAGAATGAAAGACATACAGGATGACAAAGGAAAGTAGGTCATGGCTAATTAAGATATGAATAGTGTCATGTCTTTGCACACTTTCAGGGATGGCCCTGACCATGGATATCAAGGGAATGAAGAAAAGATACACACAGAGAAAAGCTGGAGTTGGGTGGACTGGGTTCTCTAAGAAACCTCAGCACCCTGAGAGCATAGCATATTTGTCATGTAGAGCAGAATAGAAGGGCAGGGCTATTGTATACAGTTGGACAAGGACATGGGTTTATTACATATGGGTAAGCAAGGAAGTGGGCTTATGATATGCAGCTGTGTCTAGGAGGCAGGTTTGGTTAATCTCTGTAGGAGCAGTCTCTAAAGGAGCAGTAGATTCTGGTCATAAATATCTGAGGAGAGAAAGCTGTGGTGGATATGTTCTGCACACATTCTCAACACCCACACTGAGACCATAAGGGAGGGCTTTGTCATACCCCTGAGACTTGGGGTGGGGATGGGGCTGTACCATTTTCCCATTGGTTTTAGACTATGAGGTCCTTGATGTAATTGTGGCAATGCCCACTATCACAACACACATCCGGTCACTACATAACCCTAGGAAGTAAAATGTGCCTAGAAATGTCAAAATCAGCCAGAAGAGCACCAAAGGCAAGGGTAGGCTTCCCCAGAGGAAACAGGTAGCACTGACAGAAGATTGTCAGATGACACCAAGATTCCCAGTGATGCCAACAGGAACCTGAGCACTGTGCAGGAATACACTTAAACAAAAGGAAAATAGCTGTCAGCCTACAACTATAAACTCTGCAAAAATTCCCATCAGAAGTAAGAGTGAAATGGACACATTGCCGATTAAGAAGTGCAAAACATTTTTGCTAGAAGACATACCCCAATATACAAAGAATTCATTAAAATTCAGCAACAGCACAATGGCCTAATTAAGAAGTTAAGATCTAAATAGACACCTCAGCAAAGAGAGAGACAAGGATGGCAAATTAATATATAAAGGGTACCGCATCACATCATCCAGAGACTGCAAATTCTCATAGATGTGATGCTGCAATGCAGTTTAGATGGCTAAAAGGGATAAAATTCAAAGGCCTGACCACTAAATGCCAAGAAACACCATCGACAGTGGCAACTTTCACCCACTACTAAGGGGAACATAATGGCTGTTAGAGGAAAGCTTGGAGGTTTTCACAGAGTTAAACACTGTCTCATGACAGGATCCAGCTACCATCTAATAGGGAACTGCCTGGCTGGTTTAAGAATTCATATCCTCAGTCAAACAGTAGTGGCACATGCCTTTGATCCCAGCACTCAGGGAGGCATAAAGTAGGTAGATTTCTGAGTTCAAGTCCAGCCTGGTCTACAAAGTGAGTTACAGGATATCCAGGGCTATACAGAGAAGCCCTGTCTCAAAAAAACATGAAAATAAAAATAAATAAAAAATTTCATATCCTTTCCAGCCACGGGTAGTCAGCTAGGATTATAGTACCAGGTATGAATTCCCTCTAATTATAAAAGGTTTCTTTACTGAATTCAGTTTTTATTTCCTGAATTTGTGAGACATAACAGGTAAAACACATCCATGAACAAGATCAGTATAATGACAGCACCAGTTGACATGGCAGTGAGCACAGGGACCACTTGGTCCCACCCTAGATCAACTATAGATGCTCAGTGACTGCTGAGAGAGGGAGAAGCAGTGTCCTCCAGAGAAGAATTCCCACACAGGTTGCTAATCCCAAGTGGCCAGCCCAGAAGACGTGTACATCTAAACAATGCTGAACAAATTTCATAGGTTATATAAATATGTGTGTACATACATACATACATATAACAATAATAAAACGATTGTGAATGTAGGATGGGGAAAGGACATGGGAAGTGTTGGGGAGGAGGGGTGACAGTGATGGAGATATAGTGTTCCTGTATGAGGTACTCAAAAGAAAATAAAGTAGAGTCTGCCTGAGACAGCCAGCAGAGAGGAGTGGTGCACAGGATCCCTGGAGCCCTATCATCTAGGCTCCCAGATCTGGAGGAGCCCTGTGGGACCCCAAGAGTGTCCTGTCCCTCCATGGAAACCTTTGAGGGCCTCAAAACTAACCAGCTTGGGATCCTGCCTGACTATTCATCCTAGTTGGACCAGCCATCACCTCAGTCGAGTATGATTGGGACACATAGGGTCTGTCTAAGGCACAGTCAACAGAGTAGGGCACCCTAATCTACATTGTTTGTCCCACAGCTCAACCCACTTTTCCAAGAAGTCCTGTTGTCATTAGGATTATCCAGCCAACACCAGGGATAACCAGAAGCCTAAAAGATAGCAGAAGAATACAATCAACAAACCCAGAGCAATAGGCACCACCCAAGCCCAGCTATCCAGCTATCCTACTACAACAAACCCTGGATAGCCTAATGAAACTGAAGCGCAAGAAGAGGCTCTTAAAACCAATCTTATAAAGATGATAGAGGCCTTCAAATAGGCCATGAAGAAATCCCTTAAGGAAATACAGGAAAATGCATTCAAACAGGTAGAGTCATTAAAGAGGAAGCAAATAAATATAAGGAAAATCCAATCAATCAGATGAGGGATATGAATAAAACTGTCCAAGACCTGAAAAGGGAAATGGAAGTAATAAATAAAACACAAACTGAGGCAACCTGCAGATGGAAAACGTAGGAAAGAGAACAGAAACTACAGACATAGCATCGCCAACAAAATACAGAAGATGGAAGAGACAATCTCAGGTATAGAAGATACTATAGAAGATCAATATGCCAGTCAAAGAAAATATATCTAAAAAGTCAATGACACAAAACACCCAGGAAATCTGGGCCACTTTGAAAAGACCAAACCTAAGAATAAGACGAATAGAAAAAGAAGATTCTCAGCTCAAAGACACAGAAAACATCTTCACCAAAGTCATAGAAAATCCTATGGAAAAACAAAAACCCAGGATAGCCAAAATGATCCTGAGCAGTAAAAGGACTTCTGGAGGTATCGCCATCCCTGACCTAAAGCTGTACCACAGAACAATAGTAATAACAACTCCATGGTACTGGTATAGAAACAGACAGGCAGATCAATGGCATTAAATCAAAGATCCAGAAATAAACCCACATACATAAGACACTTGATTTTTTGACAAAAAATCCAAAACTATACAATGGAACAGGGAGAACATCTTCAACAAATGGGCATTAGACTAACTGGATGTCTGCATGTAGAAGAATGCAAATAGATCCATATTTATCACCCCACACAAAACTCAAGTACAAATGAATTAAAGACCTCAATGTAAAACCAGACACCCTGAATCTAATAGAAGAGAGAGTGGGAAACACTGGTGAAAACATTGACACAGGAGATAATTCCTAAACAGAACACTAATGGCTCAGGTGCTAAGGTCAAGAATTAATAAATGGGACCCGCATGAATTAATAAATGGGACCCCCATGAAACTGAAAAGCTTCTGTAAAACAAAGGACACGGTCAATAGGACAAAACTGCAGCCTACAGATTAGGAAAAGATCTTCGATGGGGTCATCATCCAACAAAGGGCTAATATCCAAAATATATAAACAACTCAAGAAGTTAGACTCCAAACAAAAACAAAATAATCCAATCAAAAATGGGGTACAGAACTAAACAGAGAATTCTCAACAGAGGAATCTCAAATGGACAAAAGGCACTTAAAGAAATGTTCAGCATCCTTAGTCATCATGGAAATGAAAATCAAAACAACCCTATCTTAGAGCAATCTGATCTTTTGATGAGACTGCCTAAGATCAAAAGATCAAAAACTCAAGTGACAGCATTTGCTGGCAAGGATGTGGCAAAAGGAGACTATTCCTCCATTGCTGGTGGGATTGGAAACTTGTAAAACCACTCTGGAAATCAATCTGGTGGTTTCTCAGAAAATTGGAAATAGTTCTACCTGAAGTCTCAGCTATACCAATCCTGGGCATATACCCAAAAGTGTTCCACCATATGACAAGGACACACACATACTCCACTATGTTCATAGCAACTTTATTCCTAATGGTCAGAATACCCATGATACACCCCACAGAAGGAAGGCCCAAGTGAGGATGCTTGAACTCTACTTAAAAGGAAAAACAAAATAGTCATGGGAGGCAGAGGAAGGGAGGGAAGTGGGGAGGAGTGGGGAGGGCAAAGGAAATAGGGAGTCAGGATCATGCACAGTGAGAGACAGGATAGAGTCCCAGAGGGTCAGGAGAATGAATGGAAATATGCAGCTGTGGGGGTGGGGTGGGATCTCTAGGAAGTCCCAGAGATGTGGGATGAGGGAGGTTTGCAGGAATCAAAGCAGGTGACCTTAGCCAAAATGTCCAACAGTAGGGATATGGAACCTGAAGAGACCACTTCCACTAGTCAGACAGGACCACCAACACCAATGGAAGGATGGGGACACCAACACACCTACAAAACTTTTGACCACAAATTGGCCCTGTCTAAAAGAAATGGAGGGACAAAGATGGAGCAGAAATTAAAGGACTAGCAGACCAGTGATTGGCCCATTTTAAGACTCATCCCACGGGCAGGCACCAATCTCTCACACTATTAATAATGTTATACTGTGCTTGCAGACAGAAGCCTAGAATAGCAGTCCTCTGAGAGGCTCCACTCAGCAACTGACAGACAGATACAGATACATACAGACAAACATTGGACAGAGGTTGGGGACCCCTCTATAGTAGAGTTAAAAGAAGGATTGAAGACCCTCAAGGAGATGGCAACCACACAGAAAGACCAACAGTATTAACTAACCTGGACCTCTGGGAGCTCCCAGAGACTGAGTCACCAACCAAAGAGCATACACAGGCTGGTCCGAGGTCCTCAGCACATATGTAGCAGAGGGCTGCCATGTCTGACCTCAGTGGGAGAGGATATATCTAATCCTGTAGAGACCTGATGCCCCAGGATGAGGGAATACTGGGGAAGGGGGGTGCTGTCCTCTCAGAGGAAAAGGGGAAGATGGAGGGAGGGGACAGCATTGGTACACAAATAAATAAAAAAAAAATTTAAAAGTAAACATGAGAAAAGAAAAAGGAATAAAATAATTTTTAAAAAGAAAACAGCATCCTGCAAAATGGAAAAGATCTTCACCAACCCCACATCAGAGTACTGATATTCAAAATATATAAAGGACTCAAGAAGGTAGACATCAGTAAACCAAATAATCCAATTTAAAAATGGGGTTCAGATATAAAGAGAATTCTCAACAGAGGAAACTCTAATGGCCAAGAAGCACTTAAAGAATTGTTCAATTCTTAGCCATCAGGGAAATGCAAATCAGAACAAGTCTGAGATACCACCTTATACCTGTCAGGATGACTAAGACTAAAAACAAAGTGACAGCTTGAGCTGAAAGGATGTGGATCAAGGGAACACTCCTCCACTGCTGGTGGGAGTGCAAACTTTTACAGCCACTTTGGAAGACAATATGGCAGTTTCTCAGAAAGTTGGGACTCGATCTACCTAAAGACTCAGCTCTACCATTCCTCGACGTAACCCAAAGGAAGCCCCACTTGCTGAACTATGTTCATAGCAGCTTCGTTTGTAATAACTCAAACTAGAAACAACCTAGATGCCCCCAACCGAAGAATAGATAAAGAAAATGTGGTACGGCTACACGATTTAGTATTACTTGGCTGTTAAAAACAATGACCTTATAAAGTTTGCAGGAAAATAGATGGAACTAGAAAGGACCCAGATAGACTAACATGGTACGTACTCACTTTCAAGTGAGTATTAGCTGTAAAGAATAACCATGCTATAATACACAGACCCAGAGAGGCTAAGTAACAAGGGTGGCTCAAGGCAGGGATGTGAATGCATGAACCTCTCTGGAAGGGAGAAATAGAATAGACATCATGGGTGGCCAGATCATGGGAACTGCATGAGGGATGGGAACAGGAGAGATCAGGTGCAGGGAGGATGAAGGGAGAGAATACTAGGAGGGATAACTGGAATGAGGGAGGGGGGCACATCTCTGGGATGAGCTAGAAACCTAAGGCAATGGAAATTCCTATTTATCCATGGGGGTGACCCTAGCTAAGACTCCTAGCAATGGGGTATGCAGAGCCTGAATCAGCCATTACCTTTAACCAGGCAATGCTTCCAGTGGAGGAATTGGGACACCAACCCAGCCATAAGACCTTCTACCTACAATTTTTCCTGCCTACAAGAGTAAAGGTGGTTCAACAATTATGGGAGTGGCCAACCAATGACTGGTCCAACTTGAGACCCATGCCATAAGAGGGAGCCCACCCTGAAACTGCCTGGAGGGCCAGGAACCAGAGGTTGGACAGCTCAGAGATCTAGGATAGAACAAAACGTAACTGGGAAAAAGAAAATAAAAAGGTCAATGAAATGATTCCTAATGATACTCTGCTATACTCATAGATTGGTTCCTCACCAATTGTCATCAGAGAGGCTTCACCCAGCACCTGATGGAAACAAATGAAGAGATCCACAGCCAGACATTAGTCAGAGCTTGGGGAATCCTGCTGAATAGGGAAAGGAAGGATTGTAGAAGCCAGTGAGGTCAAGGACACCACAAGAAAACCTACAGAATCAACTAACTGGGCCCATAGGGATTCACAGAAACTGAACCACCAACCAGGGCACCAGCCTGCATGGGACTGACCTAGGCCCTCTGTACATATGTTACAGTTGTGTGGCTTGGTCTTCTTGTGGGACTTCTAACAGTAGGAGCAGGAGCTGTCTCTGTTGCCTGTCTTTGGGACCCTTTCCTCTTACTGGGTTGCCTCATCTACATTAATAGGAGAGGAGGTACCTAGCCTTACTGCAACTTGATTATGCCAAGGCCAGTTGATATCCATGGAAGGCCTACCCTTTTCTGAAGAGAAATGAAGCAAGAGTGGATGGGTGGAAGGGAATAGGGAAAGTGAAGAAGAGGGACTAGGAAGAGAGGAGGGAGGGGAAGCTGTAGTCAGGGTATAAAAATAAAGAAACAAACAAATAAATAATGTTTAAAGGGCCTTCTTAGGTTAGAAAGCAAGCAAGCAAGAGAGAGAGAGAAAGAGAGAGAGGGAGGGAGGGAGGGAGGGAGGAAGGAAGGAAGGAAGGAAGGAAGGAAGGAAGGAAGGAAGGAAGGAAGGGAGGTATGGAGGGAAGGAAGGAAGGAAGGAAGGAAGCTGACGAGCTCATGACCAGAACCCCTCAACTACAATCATTACAGGAAGTAAAATGGAAAAAGAAGCAACATCTGCACTCAGAGAATAAAGAAGGAATAGGAAGTAGGGCCGGATGTCTTGGTTAGGGTTTCATTGCTGTGAAGAGACACCATGACCATGGCAACTCTTATAAAGGACAACATTTAGCTGGGACTGGCTTACAGTTTCAGAGGTTCAGTCAATCATCATCATGGAGGGATTCATGAGAACGTACAGGCAGACTTGGTGCTGGAGGAGCCAAGAGTTCTACAACTTGACCTAAAGGCAGCCAGGAGACTTGAATTCTACAGAGGGCAGAGCTTGAGCATAGGAGACCTCAAAGCCCGCCACCTCATTCTTCCAACAAGGCCACACTTCCTTAGAGACAAACACATGAATCTATGGGAGACATTCCAATTCAAACCACCACACCAGACTATAAAGCCTCAAGGCCTACCCCCAGGGACCCGTTCCCCCAACAAGGCTCCACCTCCAAATGGTGCCACAAGCACAGGACCAAATGTCCAAACCTGTTAGCCCATGAGGAAATTTCATATTCAAATCCCAGCACTCCCCAGGGAAAAAAATAATAGCAATGTGTTGTGAGGTTAATCGGATATGAAGAAACAAGATGTAAAATAGTCATACAGGACAGGGCAGGGGTCAAGTCCTTTTGTGTGATGCTGAGATGGTAAATTAACCTATCCTTTTTAAGTCCCAGAACAACCACTAGTCAGGAGACTCACTGCAGGCTTCAAGGACCCACAGCCTCAGAGAGTCCACATGTTCCATTAATTAAAACTGTCTTCCCCTGGGTCCTCAGACACCCTCCTGAGGAGCCTTGGCAAGCTCACTGGGAAATAAACACACTTAGCTGACCCATGGTCTTGCTCTTATTATGAAGCCTTGACTTTACATCTGTGTAAAATTGCCTAGCCATAACTGTGATTAATTCCTTTATGCTACTGTAAATACAGGCAATAAATATGTTACCCTCCATGCATCTGTGCCACATTTCCTGCAATCCCAACTAAACCTTTGGTCCAAAGTTTAAAAAAAAAATCCAACTTGTTCTGAGTGGGAAGTGATAAATGTCAGAATTATTCATGCTCACAGAACACAGTAAATCTGACTCCTCGGCCTACCTTCTGGAACCTGCATTATAATATGGAGACCCTGGCAGGCAAGGGATACCACCAATAAATCATATTTCCTGTATAATCTTTAAGAAAATCTCCAGTTCATGGCTCTTCTAAAGTGAAGTGGGCACTAAACTTCACTTTGAATCCACTTTCAAATACATTCAGGCCTCATCCTGCTGTTCCCCAACCCCACCTCTTTGCTACCACCTCCCCCCCAAAAGGCGCCTTAAGGCCACTGGGTTAAGCTTTGGGAGCTGATAAGTCTGTATAAAATGTCTTTCCTTGCTCCATAAAACACACACCTGTGGGCACGAGACAGCAAAATTATTTTCAACTGTTTCCCTCCACACTTTCCCTTTCAACTGTAACTGGATAGAACGAGCTTCTGTGCGTCTCATCCTTCCACCGCCCAACCCCTGTGCAGGGTCCCAGGCCTCTGTTCTCGGGGAAGGAAGCTTGCAGACCCCTCAATACCTCCTCTAGCTCATCCCTGGACTGGAGACTGCCTCTCGTCCTGGCCTTACAGCATATAAATGGTGTTTTTTTTGGGGGGGGGTTGTTTTGTTTTGTTTTGTTTTGTTTTTCAGTAGCTGGGCAGAACTTGATTTGTTTTTGAGATAAATACCAGCAGGCATGAAGACAACTGAATTTATGTTAAAACATCATTAAAAACCAAGATGCAAATTTGAGTATTTCAAGTGTTTTCACCATAAAAGACACAAAGAAAACTAAGTAAATTTTGTGAATGCTGTGGGGTTTGAGACTCTAAATGTTCTTTTGTTTTGTTTTGAGTTTCCTTTTATTTTGTTTTGAGACAAGGTCTCCTTATCTAGCCCTGACTGGCAGGAACTATAGACCAGGTTGGCCTTGAACGCACAGAGATCCACCACTACTGTGCCTCCCAGATGCTGAGATGTGCCACCACAACTGCTCAATGCTGCTGCTGGTGTTTCCTCGATTTATCTATTCACTTTACACCCTAATCACAGCCCCCCTTCCCCTCCCAACCCCCCCATACACTGCCTTCTCCTATTCCTCCCTCCTCAGTAAAAAAAAAAAAATTGTTTTGCACAAGAAAAAGCATGAATTACAAGAATTATCTCAGATTTCAGACAAATGTATGAATTCCTTTTTAAACTTACTCTATGGGAATAACTTTCTGATTTTTTACCACAATCAGAGCCAGCCATGACAAGGCTACTATTTAAGTCCGCACTGACAAGCAGGCGCTCTACAGAGAGCTTTAATCTACTACCTATCTCATTCCGGGCTCTTTCCAACCCTGCTACAGATACAGAACCTCCACACAGGGGGCTGGCCACGCAGTGACTCAGGGCAGAGCCAGGGTGAGTCTCTGACTCCAAAGCTCTGCACAGAGCTGGACTGAATCTAGACATGGCTCTCATGATGTGGGAAGATACAAGCTAGCACCCCACCATCTGATCTTCTGAGAAGACCCCAGTCCGACCGTTGGTAGGCTGTTCTATTTTCTAGGGCTCGCAATCCGAGTTGTTTGAATCAAAAGGTTGTATGGCTGTGGTTCTTCCTGCTCTGTAGCCCACCCTCTAGACAGAGCCTCCAGAGAACAACTGATGACAAAGCTGGGTCCATGGCCTCCCACACATGGGGACACCCCAAAGGAGCCTTGTCCTACTGCATCAGGGTGGGAATAAAAGTCTAGAGAGAGCAAAGTATGAGCATCCCTAGATAGTCCCTCAGACTCCAACAGTTTCTGGTCTAAGGGTCTCACCAGGACCAGAATAGCAAGCCCCTCCCAAAGAGGAGCCACACACACACACACACACACACACACACACACACACACACAGTCTCCCATTCCTCTCTCCCCTCCCCCCCTCCTCCCTAGTGTAGCTTGGGGCATGGTCACACATGCAGACTGTAGGTCCTGATCCCTGCTTCCCTCTGTTGCAGAAGGAAGGCTGGCATCAGGTGTAATCCATGGGGGAAAACATGCCTCATCCTTGGTGCTTCATAGAAACCTGGTCAGAAGTCTGTGCCTGGGACATCACTACCTCCCGGACACACACAAACCTCCAGGGCCCCTTATACATTTCCTGACTTTTATGGCACTTCAATTTCAATACACATATCTAAATTTTCAAGTCTAGTATCCACATATGAGAGAGAAGATACAACCATTGTCTTTCTGGGTTTGGGTTACCTCACTTAGAATCATTGTTTCCAGCGCTATCCATTTGCCTGAGAATTTCATAATTTCATTTTTCTTTACAGCTGAATTGTATATATGTGCCACATTTTCATTACCCATCATTGGTTGATGGATACCTAGACTGTTTCCATTTTCTGGCTATTGTGAATAGAGCAGCAAGGAGCATGGATGAGCAGTTACCTCTGTAGTAAGGTAAGTTGGGAATATGTAAACATGCAGTATAGCTGCTCATATGGTAGATCTATGGCCACGAGGGCAATAGAACATAGGTGCCAGGGGCTGACGAAATGGCTCAGTGGTTAAGAGCACTGGCTGCTTTTCCAGAGATCCTGAGTTCAATTCCAAGCAAACACATGGTGACTCACAACCATCTGTAATGGGATCTGATGCCCTCTCCTGGTGTGTCTGAAGATAAAGACAGTGTACTCCTAAGTAAAACAAATAAATCTTTAAAAAAAATCCTTTATTAAAAAAAATGACTATATCTGACTATATCTGAAATTAACTAAAATTTAAAAGTTTCCCAGTGAGGGAAATTTCGGCTTAATTTGAAGTAGGAAGATCCATGTCTAATCCAGATCTTGAGGTAACAGACAGGCCACACTGCCCAGAGAGGCAATGTGTGTAAGACATGCTGGAAGCTAGTCAATGGAGGTCTTTCTAACCTCTGAAAGTTTTCAGTTTTAAGCAGAGAATTTGCTGCTTGTTGATGCCCACTACAACAAACTTTAAGTGTTGGAAACAGTAACAGTATTGCAGTTCTGAAAATATCACAGGTTTTGCAGGAAATCGCACACTTGTGCACATCGTATCTAAGGCATTGGTTCTCACAAAGGCTGACAGTTCCAGATAAAAGATCATGCAGCATTGCCTCCAGGACAGCCCAGTGACCAGGGAAAAGGACTGCTTTGAGAGACTCCTACACAGCCCCCACAGACGGTGCAGGACTCAGTCTCAAAGGAGAGTTGGACTGCAGAGCTTCAGAGCTCCGCCATAACAGTGGCATTGGCGGTGATCTCACGTAGGTCTTCATTTCAGATGAATGCTCTATGGTTTTCTACAGCTAATGATCACTAAAAGATTCAAACTCAATGAAAATAAGTCACTGAAATTAGGAAGGACATTGAAGGAATAAAGATGGACAGGCACTTCAAGCTGTCAAAAATTCTTTGAAATGATGAAACTAGAAAGCTCATGGTTGAATGGTAGGCATAACCATTTCAGAAATAATAGGGACAGCCAGGAAGACATAGGATGTGGATGTGACAACAGAGAAGACAAGTCAGACCCTGAATGTTCTCCAAACAGAATAGTACTGTCCAATGGAAAGACAGGATGACCTCATCTTCACGACTGTTGATTTATTGTCCCTCTGGCTGGTCACCATGAGGAACTCACAGAGATACTGTGAATACAAATATTTCACACCCAAAATCAGGGTCTCAGTTTACAAATATGCCAAACAGAATACACAAAGGATTTGTTAAAATGCTTCAATAACAAATATTATAAGACAAACTTAACTATGAACAAAGAATCCTGTCTATCCTATAATAAAACTGAACAGTTCTTTTTATTAATTATTTATAATAAAATATGCATAGTTTATCATTCTAGATCAAATATATAAAGAGCAGGGTCCAGGGACATGGCTCAGCAGTTAAGGGAGCTTGCTGTCCTCACATATAACGACTGAAGTTCAGACACACACACACACACACACACACACACACACACACACACACACAGGAAAGCATACTAAGAACAGGGTAGGAGTGACAGCTCAGTGATCGAGAACATTCTGCATTCCAGAGAGCCTGGGTTCGTTTCCCAGCACCCACATGGCAGCTCACAAACATTTGTAACTCTAGTTCTAGAGAATTTGATGCCCTCTTCTGGCCTCTGTAGACACTAGGCATGCACATGGTACATAGATATACATATGTACAAGCTAAACATTCATACATATAAGTCATAAAATAAATTAAGTTTTTCTTTATTTTTTTTAATTTATGTTCATGAAATGCCTGTGGGAGCCACAAGAGAGCATCAGATCCCCTGGAACTGAAGCTCACAGGGCTGTGAGCCACTATAAGGGCGCTGTAAATGGAACCCAGGTTTTCTGGAAGGATATCCAGTGCTCTTAACTCCTGGGCTTTTCTTAAGCCCCAAAATATTTTTTGTTAAATCATACGATACCACAGAACACAAGGCTATTGTCTCTGGCATTGCACATAAGTGAACTAAAATTTACCTTTACATTGGCTTGAGTGACAGACAAGAATGAACGAAGAGTGTTATTCTTCAGATAACACAGAGAGAAGCAGAAGGCCTTTAGCTGTGAAGAGAGTTTACCTCTCAGAGGTTACAGTGGGAAAGCCTTACCACATCTAGCATACACAGGCTTGGATTCCATTCCCATCATCAGAAAAGTAATAGCAGACAGATAAATGCTGTGTTGTTTCACACAACAGATACCTCAGGGATTCAGCAATTCAGGGATTGCTCGATGGTTGCAATGTGTGCATGGTGCCTGGAAGACTGCTGAGACAATAAGAGCAATAGGGGAGCTGCAGAGACGGCCCCCAGCCATGACCACACACTGCTCTTGCAGAAGACTGAGGTCTGAGGTTCAGTTCCCAGCACTCATGTCTGACACATCACAGCCACCTGTGACTCCAGATCCAGTGGATCTGATGCCCTCTTCTGGCCTCCACAGGCACTGCATGCACTTGTACAAACCTACGAACGGCATGCACTTATATTTTTTATATTATGTTTTTTAAGACAAACATGATTTAGTTATTTAAATCAGTTCATGGAGATTAATCAAAATTAGTAAAGACTATAAAATTAAGTGACAAACAAGTAAATGAACTATGAACAGATGTTTCTATTGGTCCAAATTCTACACTATCAAATCACTTCCCAGATGTTATCTGCTGCTCAGAGGTACAAGGCCCATTTGATACACAGAATAAAGCTTTAATTTTCATTAGATCTCTGACATTAATGCACATGGGACACTGATTCACATGCAACCCATGTTTTTCAGAAGAGTAACTTCCAGGTACTTTGGGCCAGCATTGCTCATTCTCCATAGTTTGTGACACAGCACAAAACATTAGCAAGTCCTTAACACTACATGCGTGCTGCAGCTTAGCTAGTTGTGGGGCCATCTCAGGGAGAGCTGCCTTCCTGGTCCTCTGTGCTGCCGCTTTTTCATGTTCTGCAAGAGTTACACATTGTTCTTGGCTCTCTTGTATTAAATGTCAAATTGGATTTCATTTTAAGAGGCTAAGGACAGTGAGGTGCTTCCCACTAGAAACTACAAGACAATTGACCCTATGGTACACTTTCTATGAGTGTATGCAGTCACTGTCGCCATAAAGCTGCCATGTGTTTTCATGCCCACAGGTACTCATTCCCTGCCTGGGAGCAGCGTTCATCACTTCCCAGCCCCTCGCAGCCATCAATCCACTTATTGTCTCTTAGGAATTTGCCTCTTTGGGCCATCGTCTATAAACAGTATCATACAACATGTTCTTTTTAAAAATATTATAATTGTGTGTGTGTGTGTGTGTGTGTGTGTGTGTGTGTGTGTGTCCAAGTGTGGGTATGTGCACATGAATGAAGTTGCCCAGAGGCCAGAAGAAGGCATCAGATCCCCCCAGGAGCTGGGTTACAGGCTCAAGCCACTGCCCTGGGTGCTGGAAACTGAATCTGGCCTCTGGAAGACAGTAGTGTACTTTCTATGAGTCATGAAAAGTGCGTGTGTTGACAGATGGGAGTTGCATGTGAGGGCAGTGCCCTCAGAGCCCTGAAGAAAGCATTGGATCTGCTGGACCAGAGTTACAGGCGGCTGTGAACTGCCCAGACAGGGTGTAAAGAACTTGGCCTGGGTACTCTGCAAGGACAGTATGCATTCTTAACCACTGAGCCTTCTTTCAAACTCCAATGTTTGAATATTTTTTAAAGCCAAAAGGGTTAAATATATCATTTTAATTGCAACTTAATAACTTTGGACTAGCACATAATTTTTTTTATTTCATATTCTTACATTAGATAGACACGAGAGATTTCTATTTACTCATTTAATAAAACACAGAAAGTGGTTGGACTGTTAAATGAAGGTGACTTAAATGAACAATGAAGCTAATAGAAATTATTCCAATACCACAGGGCAAACCATAATATAATTTCCAGAGCTAAAAGCAGTAATTACGAAGATAGATGAACAGGTTCTTAGATTATTTGGTAATTGAATTAATGAAAAATGTGTGTCATGTGAGCATATGAGGAAGATGTTAAACTTGAATATCCATGAAACACTGACTTAAAGGCAGAGTAAAGTTCCTGTCACCATTACAGAGTCATCACCAGCAGATGGGGGAGCAAGTGCCCTTGATGTACGAGCTGTGCTTTGACCATCAAATACCTGAGGAGACCCGGAGTCTGGCTATTGATGCAAGAAGGAAGGAATGGGAATTCCAGCCAATCTGAGAGCAAGCCTAAAACTGTGTATGGCAACACCATTAAGAGCTGTGGAGTTGAACAGCTTTAAAAGCAGAGTTCAGAGCATTTGCTGTGCAGGTATAAGGTCCTGTGTTCAAATTATAGCTCTATGTAAAAAGCACAGCCATATGTGTGCCTGTATCCAAGCACTGAAGAGAACAGAGACCAGAGACTTGATGGGCACTTGCTGGCCACCAGCCTCACTCTAGGTTCAGTGAGAGACCCTCTCTCGAGAAATATGCCAGAGAGTGACAGAGCAGAGGACCCTAATGTCACTGTCTCTCTCATGTATGTAGATGTAGCCTGTCAACCCCACACAAACAAGAGCTATGTCCGCACACCCCCTCTGGTTTGCTCTTTGCTGTGTGTTTGCTGTTGAAGATGTGCTCTCGGCTTCCTGCTGCTGTGCTCCCCTCCATTACAGAACCTACCAAGAGCCAAAATAAACTCTTCCTTCTGTAAGACGCCCCTAGGCATAATAGTGTTTTTATCACAGCATGGAAACTAACTAAGGTGGGGGAAGGGCAGCTTCCTACAGTCTGATGGAACCAGAGTCTGTGAGGTACAACAACGTCAGCTCTAAGAGGAAAGTCTGCCGTGATGAACGCCTGCATTTAAAGTCAGAAAGACCTCAAAAAAGCCTAATATTGCATACCATAAGGGCTTGGGGAAAATAAAAACAAGCTAAACCCCACATTAGTAGGACGGAAGAAAAAGACCAGAGCTGAAAAGTAATGAAGTAGAAACCAAAGGAACATGAACGATCAGAACAAAGGATTCTTTGAAAAGATAAACAAGACCAGCAAGCTCTTAGACTAACTAGCAAATGAGGAAAGAAAAAAGTAGAAAATTCAAATTAATAAAAGTTAGCAGTGAGAGGGTAAGTAGTGCTAAAATTCAGAGGAATATTAGAGAATATTTTGATAGATTGAAATATTTCAATGAATTGGAAAGCCTAGAAATGGTATATATTTCTAGACACATGACCAAAGCTGAACCAAGACTATATAAAAAGCGTAAAATATCTATAATAAACAATGAGAGTGAAGCAGAACCAAAGTCTCCAGACAATTTTTTAAAAACCTGGCATTGGAAGAATTCAGTGTTGAGTTCTTACTAGACCTTTAAAAAGGAATTCTTATGTTCCTCAAATTATTATATAGAATAGAAAGGAAAGAGATGCTGCTAAACTCACTTATGGATCCAGTACTACCCTAATACCAAAACCCAGTAGGAACACAATAAAAAGGAAAACTATAGATCAATTCCCCCAATGAACATGGATTTTTAAAAAATCCATCATAGATTCACATGCTGTGGCCAGGCTAGTTTCACACAAGAATGCAAGGATGGCTCGTGTATGCAAATCAACAAGTGCCACATACCACACAGTAGAACCAAAGACAAGATCACAGGGTTTAGAAAGCTCTGACAAAATTCAGCATCTCTGGAAGATAAAAGCATTGGAGAAACTAGGAAGAGGGGGGTGCCTTCTACACAGAAAAGGTGGACATACCTGTGAGTCTTGTGGCTAACACCCACTACTCTGAATGGTGAAACTTGAAATCATCTCCTACAAAATCAGGACTAGGGCAAGAGCGCCCAACCTCATCACTCTCATCCAATATGGTGAATGAGATCTGAGATGGGGCAGTTGGAGGCAAGGGGACAGGAAATGGAATAAAAAGGAGCCTGGAAGAGATGGTGCCATTGCTGTCTGCTGATGGGGGGCGGGGTCTCTATACTAAGACCTGGAACTAATGCTTTCTGTACAGAAGCAGGATATAAAGCAGACATATAAAAGTAACTAGAGTTTCTGCATAACAACAAACCTGCTGGAGAGGAAGAGAAGGACATCGTCCTGTCCATAAGGACCTCAAAGAGAAAACACCTAGGTATAAACTTAAAGATTCCAAAGACCTCCACAGAGCACTGAAGAGACTGCAACAGACACTAGAAGTTGGAAAGAGTTTCCGTATTCATGGGTAAAGAGAAATGCTACTGTTAAAACTGTCATGTTACCTACCAAAATTGGGCTACAAAATCAGTGTAGTGCCTTTCAAAATACCAGGACAGTGTCCACAAGATGCCAAGACAATCCCAAATGTCATATGAAAACACAGGAGATCCCCAAAGATCGAGAGCAAATGTGCACAATAAAGAGGAAATTTTGAAACTCTGTGTGGCTATTTCCCTGTACTGGATCATTCTCTCCTGGAGGGAGGAAGGAATCTCACAGAGCTAACGAAACTAACAAGACTCACAGGTATGTCCACCTCAGAAGTTACATAAGCAACAAGCTCAGCTAGAGATAAAGTTCCTCAGGAGCATATCCGTCTACAAGCTACACTGAGACCCAGCAACGCAAGACTCATGTGTGAGTGAGGCTCCTTAGTGATGTAGCTGCCCGAGTCACCCATCCTCCTGCTGGTAGCCAACCTCACCCTTCCTGGTGGGTATATAACCCCAGGGACCTCAGTGACACTCACAGGGACCTCAGTGACACTCATATGGATTTAGATGAAAACCTTTCCGTGGTCTGTTGCTGCCCTCTCTGCACAGAACATAGAAGAATCATAATTTACTCAAAACTGTGCCACGGATTAAACAACATACAGAACTCCCTGTGTAGAAAGGTCATCATGACCTTACTTAATGTCTAAGCTAACAAATTAAGAATAATAGTATAATGATGACAGCTCCTTGACTCGGAAATGTCCCCTACAGAACCATATTTAGGTATTTGCCACCCATCTAGCTGACAAAAGTAGGTCAGCTAGGGTTAGGCCTTCAAAGGCTATGGCCCAGCCCCTGGTTCCGACTTCACTCTTGCTTCCTGGCCCACTGTGCCGTGAAGATCCTCCACCACAGGCTCCTGCCACTAGACACTCCACACCACACTAGACCCTCCTGCCACGATGGACAGGATGGATTGTGAAACCATGAGCTAAGACAGATTGTTTCTCCCTAAAATACCCAGCCAGGCATCTCGCCACTCCAAGCAGAAAGGTATCTACTCCTCAGACCTGTGGCTAGGAAAAGCAGAAATAAGCCCACGATGCTACTTTCTCAGCAAAGCCAAAATCATGCATGAGGGGTTGGAGGGTGGGAAGAGACAGCCTCTTCAATAAGTGGTGCCAGGAAAATTGACTATCTACATCTAGAAGAACTAAATTAGGTCTGTATCTCTTACCCAACCAAAAGAATCAACTCAAAATGAATGAAAGCCCTTCATGTAAGACCTGAAACTATGAAACCACCAGAGGAAAAACACCTAAGGGGAAACACTTCCAACTTTAGGCACAGGGAACAAATTTCTGCATAAGGCTCCAGAAACAGCAGATATTGACAAAATGGATGGTGTACAATGGAAGAAACAACAGAGGGCAGAGGCAGCCTGCAGAGGGGAGGGCAGAGGCAGCCTGCAGAGGGGAGGGCAGAGGCAGCCTGCAGAGGAGAGGGCAGAGGCAGCCTGCAAACTGGGAGAGCAGAGGCAGCCTGCGGAGGGAAAGGCAGAGGCAGCCTGCAAACTGAGAGGGCAGAGGCAGCCTGCGGAGGGAAGGGCAGAGGCAGCCTGCAGAAGGGGAGGAAATCCTTACCAGCTATTTATCTGACAGGGGCTTAATATGCAGTGTAAAGAATTCAAGAAATTAAGCACTGAATAGACACAAAACCCAATCAATAACGAGACAAACAAACTGAATAAACGCTTTTCAAATGAAGTGCAAATGTCGAATAAATAACATAAGAGGGATTTTAACATCCTCAGCCATCAGAAAAATTCGAATCAAAACTGCTTTGAGATTGCATCTCACCTCAGTCAGAATGGCTATCATCCAATAAACAGAAACAGGAGGGATGGGCAGGGGGCCAGGGCACAGGAAGAACCTCTTTATACCATTCATATTAGGTGAATTAGTGATACAGTGAGAGCCCGTCTGAAGGCTCCTCAAAAACTTAGGGGTAGAATTCTCCAGAATCCAGCGACCCCACTGCTGTTAGACACAGACAGCAGCCAGAGTCGGCATCCTCTAGAGACAGCACGTCAACATTTGCCAGGCTCTCCTCAGGACAGCCAAACAGTGTGCGTACAAAACACGGAACTGTATTCATTACAATGGATGAAGGTCTTCATTTATGGGAAAATGTAGCTGGAAATTATTGTGCTAAATAAACAAAACTCTCAGACAAATATGTCTCTCTCATGTGTATATTTGGCAGAAGGAAACATGAAAATAAGTTGAGGGCCACTGAGATGTGGAAGGGGAAGAGGGAGGGAGGCAAGGATGAGGAACAGAGAGAGAGCAGAGGCTGCCAAGCCTTGGGATCTTGTGGGACACCATACTGAATGTCACAACAAACCCCCTTAGTACAACACCCACTGAAAAACCACTCAAACACTAAGTTACTTACTAACTTCAGGATCTAGTTCCATACTTCATATCCCATTCCTTAAAGAATGTTCCCCTCTCCAAGCTCAGACTGGCTGAGAATTTTCAGCCAGTATACACTGGAATGTATTTTAGTTTTGATTAAATGTTTATAGGTTTGGGGAGAGCTGACATTTTTCTGAGGAGGGATATTTTTCTAAGAGGCAGCCATGCCTTTTGGTGTGTTCACATCTCTGTTCGTGACTGCTGGTGCCTTTCAAGGCAGGTCTCACAGGCTTCCTGCATGTATGTTCCCCTGAGATTATTAGCACTTGTCTAGGGAGTCCTGTCTGAGCTTACCTTCTGGACACTGCTGTTTATACACTTCTTATTCACCATTTTATTTTCTCTTCACAAGTACCACACTGTTGTGGTATCACAAGCACAGGAAGCGTAAATACATGATACATAGATAGATGTGTGATACAGCTATTGCTGGACATGCCTGTATTGTAAACTGGCTTCCGGGACACTGCTGATGTACCAGTGGTGAGGCCCGTTCCCCTTCACTTAAAGACAGCATGGTCATTATTTTGTTTCTTCGTGTGTGTGTGTGAATGTGTGTGTGTGAGTGTGAGTGTGTGAGTGTGAGTGTGTGTGTGAGTGTGTGAATGTGTGTGTGTGAGTGTGTGTGAGTGTGTGAGTGTGTGTGTGTGTGTGTGTGTGTGTGTGTGTGTAGGCTGAGAAGGATGTAGTGTGTTCTGCTCTACCATCCTCCACGCCATCCTCTTGAGATGGAGTTAAGACTTGTCATTTTTAGGCTAGACTAAGGGGGCAAGAGGATGACCTATGCCAATCCAATCTCTGAGCAGCCCACCATCCCGAGAGCTGGCATTACAGGCACATAAGCACATACATTTTATGTAGACACAGGGGATCTGAACTGAGAGCACAGCAAACATCTGACCCACTGAGTGTCTCTGCAGCCCCTATGCTGCTCATTTCTACAGGTGACTGTATATAAAACACACACATTTAGTTTGGCTGGAAAGCACAACTATGGCACTAGACTGCATTGTCTAGACTTGCTATTTCATTAAACAGTGATACTAAGGTATATCAAGTTCTAAATTTTTCATCATGTGCAAGACAGTCTGACCTGTGATTTTCCAACTTATAGTAAGGCAAATATCATATACTTTCACTGGAAACCACACCTTAGATTTCACTTAACATTTAAGGTAAAAGTATGCTACATGGCATGTCCACTGTCCAGGGCACAGAGAGTCCCAACTGTCAGTCAACCATTCAGCCACCAGGAAAACAACTTAAACTCTATTCTGTATCATACTACTAAGCCCTGAGGTCAACAGGTTAGGAGCACTAAGTATATGAATGACCTGGGCTGATGCAAAGCCAAGGAGTGTCAGTAACACATCCCATCATGCGAGTGCACCATAACATGCTCAATTATTCTGACAATCTACAGACAGCTCTTCCTAGGTCTTTAGTGCTAAGGAGAGGGCAGCTATGAACATCCATGGCCTTCTAGTACCCAGATACAACAGTTTTACTGGAATGCAGACTAATGATATAAAAGGACACAATGTTCAACTTTCTGTGCTGATACTTAATTGTTTCTCAAAGTAATTACACTAATTTAAACTTTCCCTAGAAGTAAACAGTAGCCCCTAATTCATCTTGACCAAGCTTTTTAATTACGGCCAATCATGAATAAGTAAAAAGCTACTTAATTGTGTATTCAATTTTTAATTCCCTGTTTACTAAAAAGATTATGGCCTTTCTGTGATTATTTGGTAACAAGTTGTCTTCGAAATACTGTCCATTCTCATGCATTATAATTTTTCCAATTGGGTTTGTGTCTGTCTGTTATTTTTGTGTGTGTGATTGCTTTACCTTCATGTATGTGTCCCATGTGCAGGCAGTGCCTGTGGAAGCCATAAGAGAGTGTTGGAGCCTCTAGAACTGATTATATATGGTTGTGAGCTATCATGTAAGTGCTGGGAGCCAAATTAAAAACCTTTACAAAAATACCCAGTGCTCTTAATCACTGACCCATCTGTCCAACCCTGGGGTTGTTTTGAAATTCTAGTTCTGGAAGTTCTTTAAGTGTTCTGAACCCAACCTTTTGTCAGCTATATAACAAAGGTAGAACTTGTACAAGATTGGTGTTACCTCCTTACCTGCTGTTTGCCTCTGTGGGAAAAGTTACATCCTGGTCCAACACTAGAGGTAGCTAAGTTTTGCTGTGCATGTGTAAATCCATAATCCCATTTGGAATTGACTATTATGTTCAGGGTAAGATAGAGATCTAATTTCCTAAGTGTTTTCATGCCTGTTGACAACAGCTGTGCACCACTGTTTACACTGGAACTACTTTACCCATGTATCTTAGCAAGGGAGAACTGGTCTACCTACCTGTTAACTTTCAAGGCTTTTGCAGTGTCTTTCAATGACATTATTTGTTCTTAATATAGGACATATATTTTGTTAGAAGTTTTCCCAATGTTCCCTCTGATTTCATATAGATTTCAAAAATTAAAAGTTGTTGGATAAAAATATTGTTCTCAGACTGTTATGTGTATAAAATGCACTATTTAATGTTTGCCTATTAACTTCTGGCAGGACTATGGTACTATCTTCCTAATCATTTGCCCTCCATTTCTGTAGTGTATGGTCATCAGATATCTACCTTTTCTGAAAATAATTATAAGAACTGAGAAAAAACAATGGGATCATCGCTCTGGCCTGCAGTCTTTATTCTTCTAACTCTACGATGCTCTAACACATACAACCACTGAAATGTCTATGTTTTAACTGGGACATATTGTTTTATATCAAGTCAAAGGTCCTACTTACAGCCTAAAAGTTTTAAACTGCATTTCAGTGATAATTCTCAGCATACCATTTCTGCTTCTATTGAAATGATCAAATGATGTTTCTTTTTGTATTCTTTGAATGCACATGTGGATAGGCATATGCAAAAGACAAAAGCTCTTAAATAAGGAATCTTTCTCTATTGCTCTCTACTTTAGTCTCTGAAACAGAGTCTTTCCCTGAACCTACAACTTACCAACAGGCTAGGTTGAGTGGACAGCAAGGCTCTGCAATCCTCTCACCTTTGCCCCACAATACTGGACTTACAGGCACAAACTGTCATGACCAACTTTTATATCGATGCTAGGAGTCCAAATTCAGGTCCCTACGCCTGCATCACAAGCGTTCTACCAATCGTGCACTCCCCCAACCATATTTTCATTCTCTTTGTTGTTGTTTTTGAAATGATCTCATTATGTAGTTCTATCTGTTTTAGAATTCAATATGTAGTTTGAAACGGAGGTATTGTGTCAAATACCTCCTTTTCTACAGTTTCAGGATCAGAAGGCTGTTGAGTTTTACTCAAAGTAGCATTTCATAAATATACATATATATATACATACATATATATATACATACATATATATATATAATAGTCCATCAGTTATCTTGTCATCTTCCAGCTAAATATTCACATCATCACCAAACAATGAAAAATACAGATTGTACTTTGAAATTTGTATTTCAATTTCTTCTTATCTATTTTGGCTACTACCATCCAAATAGAATAAGTGGCAGCAAGAATAATTTCTTGAGCCTGCCTTTAATGAAAATACTTCAAGGCATGGCTCTGCAAATTGGGATGCTGACATTCAGAACTAAATTTGCAATTGCCATGTGTAGGAAGCAGCTGTGTGCTCCTGCGCTTCATTTAAAAGTGTGTTAAATGGGAAAGGGTTTTGATTTTTCTCAAATGCCATCTCATCATTCTTGTTTTGATTTGATGCTGTGAATTATATTAACAGATTTTCTCTTAGGGAACTATCAGTAACACAATAGTAAATTAGGATCGGTAGTATAAACTACTACAGGGATTAGATGCCACACTAGACACCTGAAATGCCCTGGGAGTTTCTCTGTGTTGGTATCGCAATTTCAAGCCTATGGATAATTCTTTTATCACTTTAAATTTCGTAAGACAGCACATTTGTTTTCTCAATCTGTGTGTGTACAGTTTGTCATCAAATCACTTCCATTAAATGCAAGGTCAGAGCTCCGCATTCAGCAGCATCTGTCTCTAAGGACAGCCTCCGCGCAAGCCAATCTCATCTCAGCAGCAAAGCTATCCCTGAGGAGATGCTACTTCATGTTCACATTTCCCCCCAGTTGCCCTGCTGGTGTTCTGGTGGGCTGGGATTTTATTTCGTTTGTGTTTTCCTTCAGTTCATCCCAGATTCATTGAAGAATCCCAAAGCTCTTACTAGCTGTCTTGTCTCTTCAGTCCCCGTATCCTGCATAGCCCATTTTTCTTGTCTTTTGTGACCTTCAAAGGCTAAGAGTACAGGCAAGTTGTTTCAGACTGGGTCACAGTGAAAGTCTGTCTGATTGTGTCTTATTCATACTGAACATGGTTTGGCAAGGAGAAAATACAGATGTGTGCCTCATGTCAGGTGGCACAAATGCTGTCATGATCACCAATAATGTTGTCTTTAATTGCTTGGTTACAGCAGAATTTGCTAGGTTTCTCTATTGTGATGCTCAGAACATTCCAACTGTGTCTCTGAAACCCTGAAAGCAGGCTCCTGTGTCTTCTTGGAGCCGGGGAGATTCAAAGCAGGTTCTTGATTTCCTGCTGCGTTTTGATATTCTAAACCCTGTGTGCTCTCCTCGCCCAGTAGAGGAACCATGCAGCTCAGCAAGCCCTTTCTCCTACCTTCTTTTACTGGGAAATACAGTTGGCCACTGCAGTGGGCTTGCTCCTTCCTGCTGGTGAGTACTTTTCAGCCCCCCACCAGGATTGTTCATTCTCTGTTCACACTGGCATGGTCATTTGAATCCGACCTGAAGACATTATTTGGTCTTCCTGGGTTCTATACTGTCTTCTAACCTGACAGTTATTTCCAACAGCACTGACACTTTCTCAAATGCCTAGTCTCAGGACATATACAAACCAGCATCCAAACCACTGATAACTGAGAGACTTCACTAAGCCTTTGCGATCTGTCTTTAGAGTATTTGTCAATAAAAGTAGACAGTCTGATGGTTTAATGAACTGTTTGGGGGAGGGGACATGATGGTGCACATCCTTCATCTTAACATTTGAGTTCAAGGCCAGGCTGATTTACATAGTGGGTTCCAGACTAGCCAGGGCTACACAATGAGCCCCTGTCTCAAAAACTAAATTAATTAAAAGAAGTTTGCTTGTTTATGTTGATAACAAATCTTATAAGTTTTGTTTTAAATCTATAAAGCCCTGGCTTACCAATTGAGTTTTGGTTGTGCTTGTAAAGGTCCTTTGCCATTTCACACACTCTTACCCATCCCTTCGACCTTCTTCCCAGTGGTGATTAGTGTGTTGGGTCTCACTAGTACTGGTAGGTTGTCTTCTTTTGCTTTCTTGTGGAAAATATACCTAATATATATATAAAAGGTATCCCTGTGTATGCTCGTCCAGCTTGGTTCACTTATGTAACATAGAAGAACCATTCCCCACTTCATGGGTTTAGGAAGATTGGGTTCTTTCTTATTTTTCTATAGTTGTGTGCTATAGACTGTGTCTATTCAACAAGAATCCTATGTATGAGAAAGACCCTGAGGTCTTAAAGCTCATACACAGAAGGGACCTATAAGGAAGCAGGGACGATGGCTCAGTGGTTGAGAGTATTTGCTCCTCCTCCAGAAGCCCAGCACCCACAGGAAGTGGCTCACAAGCCACCTATAACTCTGTCTCCAGGACATCTGACACACTCTCTGGCCTTTGTGTATGCCTAAGTGCACATATACATATACAACATATACATAAATTATGAATCTTTAGGGTCAGTGCATGCCTTTAATCGCAGCACTTGGGAGGCAGAAAGTGGAAAATCTCTATGTTTCCCACTTTGCCTGATCTACATAGTGAGTTCCAGGGCAGCCAAGGTTACGTAGTAAGACCCTGTCTTGAAAAAAGAAAAGAAAAAGAAACACCACATGAGAACCAGTGGTGGAGGTTTTCCTAATCTGACAATGATTCTAAAACCTTATACAATACCAAACCATGTTGTAGAACAAAGTCCTTATATTTTTTAAAACAGGTCAGCCCTGACTGTCCTAGAACTCAATGTATAGACCAGTCTGCCCTAAAACTCAGAGTTCCATCTGCCTCTGCCTCTGCCTCTGCCTCCTGCTGGTATTAAAGACATGTACCACCATGTTCAGGCAAACAAAATCTTTTCTACTTAAAAAATACAATACAGGGTTCTCTAGAGTCACAGAACTTGTGAGTAGTCTCTACACAGTAAGGGAATTTGTTGATGACGTCATCTGGGACACAGGATCAGCAGGGCAGCTCAGTGAGTAGAAGCCCTAGTTGCAAAAGCAGAGAAACTTGAGTTCAATTCCAAGAGCACACAGAAGATGGAAAGAGAACAAGCAGGCTAGAGAAATGGCTCAGAGGTACAGAGCACTTACTGATTTTTCAGAGAACCCGGATTAAATTCCCAGCACCCATATGGTGGCCGCACGCTGTCTGTAACTCCTTCCAGGAGATTGGTGCCCTCTCTTCTAGTCTCCATGGGTACTAGGTACACATGTGGTACACAGACATACATGCAGGCAAAGCACCCAAACACATAAAATAAATTTTAAAAGTTTTAAAGTGGGAAGAGAGAACCAATCCAATACAAAGTTGTCCTCTGCCCTCCAAATGTATGGCCCCTCTACAGACCACACACACACACACACACACACACACACACACACACACACACACACACACGATCAAAAGCAATACAAATTAACTGTAATGAGATATGACTAAACAAGTATTTAAAAGTCTGCATTAAAAGTCAGAAATACCAGGAATAGTGGTAACACATCTGTGACCCCAGCACTTGGGAGGTACAGAGACAGGAAGATGAGGAGTTCAAGGTCACCCTCAGGTACACAGTAAGTCTGAAGCCAGCCAGGACTACATGAGACTTTGCTTCACAAATCAAACATAAATGGATCAAAATACCAAGTATCCATTATGATACAGAGAGACCCAAGTTTACACACTTCTCTGAGGAAGGCATGAACTGCAATTTTGAACAACTCTTTGGAACTATCTAACCAAAGATAGCTACATGCAAACTGCACCCATCAATAATTATACTTTTAGGAACTTATCAGTGGGAATATATACTAAGAGACATTTTACTAAAAGGCTCATGAAAGCTGTATTCATCAGAGGCCCATACTGTAAACTACCCAGATGTGCACGGACATCCACATCCTGGTCTGTTCTCACAACAGAATTAGCTAGCATCCAGAGAGAAGACTCTTCAGCTATGCACAATGGCAGAGATGGATTGCCCAACACCAGTGCTGGGGAGAAGCCGCAACTGAACAAGAACATGTCACATTGACCTGCTTCCAGAACATTCAGAGTCAGGCAGGCCAATGCAGGCTATTGGAGGTGATCACTGGCTGGTCTTGCTGGTTGAAGGTAGACTCCGGAGTGAACCTGAGGAGGCTTCTGACGTTAATCTGAACTTGGAGCAGATGATAGGCAGGTCGATTTGTAAAAATCCATCAAACCATATAAAATATAAAACGTGCACATTTTTCTATGTATATAGTTTACTTCTGTAAAAAGCATGTTCTAAATTTCAGTTATGGAAAAAAGTTCAAAATCAATTCCACTAACTACCTAAAAAAAAGTGGAAGAAGAACAATCATGGAATCCAGAAATGACTGGTTTTAATTTTAAAACGTTGAGCTATTCGGTCATAATTACAGCCTTCTGGACTCTGGTGCATGGGCTTCATAATTAGAATGTGCATCCCATTCCACATTTCTATGTATCTTACCATAACTGTGTTTCCGTGCACATTATGGAAGGTAAAGGGATGAGCCAGGAAACCAGTCCTCACGTCCCCAGGGTGTGAAAACCTCCCCTCAAGCATGCTCCTGACAAAGAGATGCAGAGGCCCTCATTAACTGCAGAGGTGCAGGCCTTATATAACACCATGAGAAAATTACATAAGAAGTCAAACAATCGCACACTGAAGAAAAGAAGTTTACTAACTAGACTGCTGGGGAAACAAAAACACCTTCCTATCCTAGTCACAGAAGTTACTTACATGTTAGGCAAAACTCCATATGACAGGCAGCCAAAAAAAAAAAAAAAACAGTTAAAATGTATCAGACTATCAGAAAACATTTTTTTATCTTGTGACATTTGTGGTATTTGTTAGTTTTATATTCTTAATTAGTTGTACTTTTTGACATCAATAAATTTACCATCATAATCAATTTTGTGTTTGCAGTTTACACTTTAAAAAATTGCTTCAAAACCACAAATCTTGTTTTACTCCTGAAGAAGGATTTAAGTTTATTTTAAGTCTTTGATTTTCTTTGGTATGTTAAATACAGTGACTGGGTGTGCTCCTGATAGGGTGGTGTGTAAATAAATGCTCTTCCACCTGGCAACTCAGAAAGTTAACTGAAGAACATCAGTTGGCTTTTATTCCTCCTTCTGGTGGGCATCAAGGGATGTTGGGCTCAGTGCTAAGCAGTGTTGGCCATGTGATCACAGACATGGCACCCAGCCTTTCATGAAGCTAAAGCTCCATGAGGCAGAGTTAGGAATCGAGTGAGCGCCCAGTTACAAACTGCAGTCAACAGAGCCAAGTAAGAGGGCTGTACTGCCCGGGAACTCACAGCGGCTCTCTGCAAAGGAGAAATGGCCCGCCCCTGTGTGTCTGCTGATGTAGACATCTCAAACAAACAAGCAAACAAGAACCACAAATAAACGAAAACCAAAACCAAACAAACAAAACCAGGAGAAAGCTCTGTCACTCACATCCCCTGGCAGACAGGTCTAGGGATGCAGACAGCTGTGTCTGAACCCAGCCAGACTCCAACTCTGAGCAGAGCCAAAGACACACCAGCTCAGCTAGGCACAGGCAATGAATGTACCTGCCCACGAGGAGCCAACTCTTCTAAGCGGCAATAACTGGCAATGCCAACAACCAACTGCTGTTGCCGGCCACTGGAAGCATAAATTGTGAGAACAGACTGAGACGGAGCCCTGGTGAGTCCCATCCCAGCTACCTTTGCAGTTTCTCTTCTGTGTTTAGCAAAGAAAGGTTAAGGGTACCTAAGAGGAGGAAGCTGGGTGACTGAACAATAGAGTGTGGGTGCCTGCTCAGAGCTGAGCACCCAGGCTTGCATAAATAGAACCTTCTGCTGGCCCTCTTCCACCTTTCCCAGTCTTTTCTCTGCTCTTTCCTCATGGCCCTCACACATTCTTTATTCATCCTGGGCAGGGATTCTGCCCTGGCTCATTCCCTAGGAATAGCCAGACATCTTAAGCCTTCACTTGCTTGACCAACACTGCCACCTACTGCCCAAGGCTGGACTCCCTTAGCACCCTGCTCGTCCCAGCCCTCAAAACAGGTGGGCTCACAATACATGTCTCGGAATAAGTGTGTATGTTAAACTGCAATGAAAAGCAACATAACCAAACAAAATACCTTTCAATTACAGGAAGTTTTCCTACTTCAGAAAAGAAGCCCTGTAGAGAAGCGACTAACAGACTAAAGCTATAAACACAAGCGTCCAACTGTACCTCCTCCATTAACATTAACTGACTCTTCCCTCAGATTATAAGCATGTCTGGAGCAGGGCTTGTGTTTTATCACGCTTGCTTGTTTCTAGAACCATACAAAATCCAGATAAACTAACCAATGGGTCAGTGTGGAGAGCCAGACGAACAGCCCTATATAAATGGTGTGTGATGTGCAATAAAAAGAAAAGTGAAGACCGAATCAACTCGATGGTACTACTTTTAAATTTTACTTTATATTTGACACACATTCCAGATAAACAGTAAAACAACTTGGAGTACACAAAAAAATATAAAAAATTTAAAAAGCTGACACCAGGCAACACAATTGAAAAGTTAGGCAAGAACCATAAGCAATCCTTTCCCTGAGAAACATAATCAAATGACTGGTATGAGAACATAGGGAAACATGTTTGGCCTGATTGGGTGTAAGGAAATTACAAACATTTGGAGATACTACTATGTGCCAGCCACAATGACCAGGGCTTTAAGAAGCTGATACAATGGGAAGAAAACAGCTGGGGTGTCACTCAGAGCTGCTACAGACACAGAACTGAGAGGCTGTCCTAAGACCAAACAGAGCAAGCCTCATAAAATACATCCATCACTCGAGTGAATCCGTGGAAGCATGGCATGTGTACCAAAACGACACGTCTGTAGAAGGATCACTTACAACAGACCCAAACAGAATAACCCAAACACATGATCCAGGTAGGACAGACCACCCTGTGGAACACCAGTGAAATGGAACCAACAGGCACAGAGCTATGACCACAGCGCACATGCCCAGTCACAAAAAGACAGAGTGGCAGGAAAGAAGAATTCATCTGTGGGCAAAAAGTCGGGGAAGGAGCAGTCATGGCAGCACATGCCTTTGATCCCAGCACTCGGAGCATAGACGTGAGTCTATGTGAGTTTTAGGCTAGCCTGGTCTACATAGTGAGCACCAGGATGGCTAGAGTTAGAGTGAGACCCTGGTATTCTGTCAGTTTCCTGGCCCCTGTCAGTCGTGTATCCCTATTGTATAGCCCCTTTCTTTCACAACATTCAGTGGAGTTGCCTACAAAGAACTTTCCCCTGCTTTATTTTGGATAAGTCAGCTTGCCTCTGTCAGCTCTCACTGTTCCTGCCTCCATTGGAAAACCTGGTCAGCACTGTTCATTCCTAAGACCCTAAAGTAAAATTATATTACCATTTCATAGCTTGAACTGGGACGCAGAACCCAGAACTGAACAGACAAAGCATGGGACACTTTAACCGAGGGAAAATAACCTGTCCCTTGGAGAAACAACAAGGAAAACATAAATGGAGCGATAAACTGAAGTCACTTTAAAATTGACCTTTAATGACCTTCATAATCCCAAACTTTGTGAAAATTAATGAATCAATTCTAAAATTGTGCAAGAGACCAAGAATGGCCAAGATCAAGGGAGAGGAAGCAAGAAAGTTTAATAGAAATGTTTGTTTAAATCAAAACAACCCTGAGATTTCACCTCACACCAGTGAGAATGGCTAAGATCAAAAACTCAGGTGACAGCAAATGCTGGCGAGGATGTGGAGAAAGGGGAACACTCCTCCATTGTTGGTGGGGTTGCAGACTGGTACAACCATTCTGGAAATCAGTCTGGAGGTTCCTCAGAAAATTGGACATTGAACTGCCTGAGGATCCAGCTATACCTCTCCTGGGCATATACCCAAAAGATGCCCCAACATATAAAAAAGACACGTGCTCCACTATGTTCATCGCAGCCTTATTTATAATAGCCAGAAGCTGGAAAGAACCCAGATGCCCTTCAACAGAGGAATGGATACAGAAAATGTGGTACATCTACACAATGGAATATTACTCAGCTATCAAAAAACGATGACTTTGTGAAATTCGTAGGCAAATGGTTGGAACTGGAAACTATCATCCTGAGTGAGCTAACCCAATCACAGAAAGACATACATGGTATGTACTCATTGATAAGTGGCTATTAGCCCAAATGCTTGAATTACCCTAGATGCCTAGAACAAATGAAACTCAAGACGGATGATCAAAATGTGAATGCAGATCACTCATGAGAGACACAGCCAGAATACAGCAAATACAGAGGCGTATGCCAGCAGGAAACCACTGAACTGAGAACAGGACCCCTGTTGAACAATCAGAGAAAGAACTGGAAGAGCTTGAAGGAGCTCGAGACCCCATATGTACAGCAATGCCAACCAACCAGAGTTTCCAGGGACTAAGCCACTACCTAAAGACTATACATGGACTGACCCTGGACTCTGACCTCATAGGTAGCAATGAATATCCTAGTAAGAGCACCAGTGGAAGGGGAAGCCCTGGGTCCTGCTAAGACTGAACCCCTAGTGAACTAGACTGTTGGGAGAGGGCAGCAATGGGGGAGGGGTGGGAGGGGAACACCCATAAGGAAGGGGAGGGGGGAGGGGATGTTTGCCGGAAACCGGAAAGGAATAACATTCAAATGTATATAAGAAATACTCAAGTTAATAAAAAAAAAAAAAAAAAAAAAAAAAAAAAAGAAATGTTTGTTTAGTGAATGAAGTAAGTAAAAGGCCAAGAGAATTAGCATGTACTCTTCAGAAATCCCAAAGCACCCCCAAAACAGCCATATGCATGTTAAGCATTCCCTAGGGGGATTTTATAAAATATACAATTTTTAATATACTAGAAGTTGACTTTTAAATAATATAAGCTCGAAGAAAGGAAGGAAGGAAGGGAGGGAGGGGGGAGGGAGGGAGGGGGAGGGAGGGAGGGGGAGGATTGAGAGATACTGAGAAGAAGGGGAGAGGGAGAGAGGGAAGGAGGAAGGAAAAGGGGAGAGATGGAAGGAAAGAGAAAGGGAAGAGGGAGGAGGAGGGAATCTGTCTCTCTAAACCAATCCTCACCTACTTCTACATCATTGAGTGGGCTAACAGATTGGAGTTCTGGCTCCTAGCAACCATGTCTGCATATGATGTACCTACCCTGGGAACAGATCTCAGGGCCCTTTCCTTTTCAACTAAGCCCAGGCCTGACACATCCTCTATTTATGGTCATTGTTTTTAACAGTGTGTCAACTCTACCTATATCACAGAGAGGCAGGGATGTTTACTTGGCCTTCTGCCAAAAGCAATCACTCCAGACTGTTTGCACACTGCCAGGCGACTCCAGGAGATGGCATTACAATGTTTTGCTTTGGTTTGAGTCTTTGAGAATGAGACCTATTATGTTACCCAGGCTGGCCTTAAACTTAAAATCCTACTGCTTCCACCTTCTAAACACTGGGATTATAGGTATGCACTAGAACAGCTGACTGGAGATTTTAAAACAGAAAAACATTTTCAAAAAAAGATGAAAAAAATCTCCCTTACCTAATAAAGTTAGTGAAGTGTGCTACGCTGTATAAATTTACCTGGACATCTTGTGAAAATGGCTAGAAGGGAACATTTAGTCCAACATCACATCAAACTTGTCAAGTGGAACTAACATGTCATCACAGTTCTGGACTCAAAAGGCCAGAAACTACCAGCTTTTCTTCCTATGAAGGGTTCAGAAAAAAGGCAAAGCAAAATGCACAGGGCCGAAGATGGTTTCTCCTGCACATCCTGTCACCTTTGTCGCTAGAGCTTGAGGCTATGTCTTTCTTATGTTTGTCAGTGTCCCTCAGCAAAGAGACAAAACTAACATAATGAGTTAAAACCATTAACCAAAAGCACAATCAGAAGGCAAGAGCAGGGCATTCTTTCCTGAGCCAAATTTTCCCCTTTGTAACACAAGGTTCCACTATTTTGCACCAGTATTGATAACAGTATTAGAAGATTATACTCTTATCATAACATTGTAGTGATACAGTAATGAATACTTTGTTGCACACACAGTTGGAAATCTCAGCCCTCAGGAGTTAGAGGCAGAAGGATCAGGAGTTCAAGGACATCCATGGTTACAGGAGTTCAAGGCCAGCCTCGGCTACATAAAACCCTGTCTCGATAAATTAACTTTTAAAAGAATAATAAGCTTAGTCAATCTTTCAAATTTCAGAATGCCCTGATTGTTACAATCACAAATAAGGAATCTGGAATAAGCATTCACAAAAAAATTGATACAATTTCAGAAGTAAAATCCCCTGACTTTGGTGGATGTTTCAGTTCAGCCATTGAAGAGACAGCTGGGGTTAAAAACAGCTGTTTTTGCAGAAGATCCAGGTTTGGTTCCCAGCTCCCATACATGGGCTTAAAACCACATATAACTCCAGTTCCATGAGATTTGGTGCCCTCCTCTGACCTCTGCAGGCACCAGGCACATACATGGTGCTCAGACATACATGCAGGCAAAACACATAAAATAAAACTAAAAGAAAAATCTGTTCACTGTCTCAGACACAAGTATAAAAGAGAAAACTACAAGTGAGAACAGTTCTCTAGTAGCCGTCGTGGTTGGTTGGCTGGGCTCACATCTGTGACTCACCTCAGAGACAGCTGCTGTCTGCAGACCCCAGCTCCTGTTACAGTAGCCTAGCTGAGCGGCCCCTTCCCTCCAGGGCAGCCACACATGGCTCCTTCCCTTCTCCCTGGGTCTTTTTCCCCATCCCAACCCGGTCAAAGGGGAGTGAGGTAAAGGAACCCTTCACCCACTGGAGCATACTTTAAATGCTTCCCTGGGCTGCAGACAGCCAGCTTTTATGAAGATTTCCTGTAGCAACTTATCATCTTCCACGGGCTGAGATTTAAAATTTAACTCTCAAGATCTCTGTTTCACCCCATGCCTGGAAATCCCGTCCCTGTCTCTCCCATTCGCCTCTCTCTTCTAAGTGGACTCACTATTCTAGGGATCTTCAGCTGTCTCCATTAAAAGGCTGCACTTTTATTTTTCTCAGACTCTGGAATTTCTTCTACCCATGTCGAGAGGAACATAACAGGATACAGAGAGGACAAGACACCGGGATGAAGACCCGGTGGTATTTTGAGCCTCAATTTCCTGAGAGCTCAGCATGTTTTCTGTCCAAGAATGTTTTGAGGAGTGGTTGGTGCATATGAAGCCCTGAGTGTTTAATCAGGGCTCAGATGATATTAAAATGTCTAACATGTGGGATAAGGAGATGGCTCAGTGGGTAAAGTGCTTACAGCCCAGATGTTACGGACCAGAGTTAAAATTTCCAGAACTGGCATAATGGCCCATCCCCCTGGGACACGAGGGGAGGAGAAGATGGGAGAAGAGTCCCAGGGAGCTCAAGGGACATTGTTAACTGGGAGTGTTAATGCCAAATGAGAAAGCCTGCTTCCAACAAGGCGGAAGGTGAAGACTAACACCAAGGTCATCTTAAGGCCACAAACACTCTGGTGTGTGCTGCCCACACTCATACACAAGTACCCCACACATAGACGCATGCATGCACAAAGAATTTCCTTAAATTTAGGTACCATGAGTACGTGACATTGACTGCATTACCATCCAGAGCAAGCATAACCACCACCTCTCTCAGCTTTACCATTCCTAACTAAAGCTATGCTGATAAGAGTCAAAGTGGCAGCGACGGGTAAGAGTATTCACTTAAGGACCCGAGTCCGCACCCCCAACACCTTGCTGTAAGAAGCCAGGGGTGGGAGGTGTGCCTGGGCTGTGGATGGGAGTGGAGACCGGAGGACATACGGCTGGAGTGTCCAGGATGCTAGCTTAGCTGCAGGCTCACTGCTAGAGGCCACTGCTCAAGGAAGTAAGGTGAGACACGACGACTGGCTGTCCTCCTCTGGTTTCTCTGTTCTTTCCCTCTGTCTCTCAAGTCAAAAAGGATGCCCAAAAAGGAAGCCAAGAATCCTTTTCTGAGCCTGAGAAATTTAAGACAAGTGGAGAATTGCCATTCAGACACCAGGAAGGACGCTGTTGCCAGAGAGACATTTTCCAGAATCTATAAGATTTTGAAAATACCAGACAGACCAGTTTTAACTCCTGACCTGGACATGCTGATGGGCTTAGCACTCCCTTTGATTTGATTTCTAACTCCACTCATCTCCCCTCAAGAAGCAGCAAGCTGCCTGTTCTCACAGTGTCTCTGAGCTCCGGCCTACTCTGCCCCTGGGGAACTCTGGTTCACTCTGCCTGACCCTGCATTTCCTGGTTTGTAATTTTCTACAACTGAATGAAACTCTGTTGCTTTTATCTGAACTCATCTGTATCTCCAAGATTCCAGGACCTACTGACTGCCTTGGTGTGACTAAATGAGACGATAAATGAGACCAGACAGAGGAGATGCAGAAGACTGACAGGGCACAGAGGGAAAGAAGCCCTGTGAGTATCTGACCAAAATCTAGAAACTTTACCACCACTGACGAAATCAAACTGCCCACAGAGATAGGGCTTATCTTCCTAAGCACTTCTTGAATAAGGACATTAAAGCAGACTCCGACTGCAGCCAGAGTCTTTAACCCCATTGACCTTTAACCCCATTCACCTCTTCTCATCTATGAGTCCAAACTGACACACCTGAGAAAAGCAGCTTATTTTATTTTTAAGCATGGGTGTTTTGTCTGTGTGAATGTCTGTACCGCACATGTGCCCAGTGCCCATGGAGGCAGAAGAGGGTCTCAGATGCTGTGGCACTGGGGTTCCAGACAAATTTGAGCCACTCGAGTGAGTGGTGAGAATCAAACCTGGATCCACTGGGCCATTATCTCCCCAACCCCAGTTTCATTTGTACAAGAAAATTCTTTAAGAACAAGTAAACTATAGGATACTATATGAGATTGAGGCCAGCCTGGTCTACATAGTGAATTCTAGGCCACCCAGGACCCTTTCTCAAAACAAAAAAGCCCACAAGCAAAACCAAGTATGTCGTGAAAATTTTAAATAGACTTTGCTTAGTCTTTAAACCTCATTGTAGATCACTTCCTTTGGACCTTACAAGCCACCAGGTCATATATGCCATCATTGCAAAAACACCCTGGAGCAATTCTCTTGAGGAACCCATACCTTTGTCTTTGGGATGTGCTGTCTCCTAATGACCCTCTCTAAATGCTTCCACTTCTATTTAAAGTGTATTCTAACTCTTGCATCTATGTAATAAACTAACCTTCCCTCACTCTGAAACTCTTCTCAGTTGTACAGTCAAAGGATTCAGTGCTACAACTGGTCCCTAAGGGGGAATGGAGCATCTCCCACTAACTGGTAGCTGTTCTGTGGTGAAGCTTCCCACACCAGCAGCAGTACCTCATGTACTACACAGAATCATATCCACGGTAAGAAAAACATCATCTTCCTCTACCCATCCAAAAACTCAAAGTCACAGGACAAAGTGCAGACAAACAAGGAGACCGTGAAAATGTATCGGATACAAAGTTTACACAGCAGTCTACATAACGTACTGAAGGCCTGTATCAATAAAGCTAGGTTTCTCTCATTAAGACAGGATCTTATACAACTCAGGGCAACCTTGAACTTGCTATATAAATAAGGCTGGACTTGAATCCTGATGCCCTTGCCTCAAGTGTCTAAGTTCTGGGGTTGTGGAAGCAGAGTGTTTTCATATTAGGCCTTTTGAGGAGTGGATAGCTGTAGAAAACATAAGACAAAGGGGTACACATGGTGTAATGAACAGTGTGGTGTTCACTGAATGTGGTACACACAGGGTAAGAAGCTAAGGACAGAAGAACCTGTTCCATGTCCTTGGAAGCAGGAGACCTCTTACAGGGAAAAGGTGGTGGGAAGCTAAGATTTCCTCCTTTTTTCTTCAGTTTCCTCAATGCAAGATATGTCATCATATACTGTGGACCACATTTGGAGATGGCCCATCTCAGCCCCCAATATCACAGAGTGTTTGTACTTTCATTGGCTTATTTCACCTTGTATCTTTAAAGGTTCATCCATCCCAACACTTGAGAGACAGAGATAGGCAAATTTCTGAGCTTGAAGCCTGTCTGGTCAATATAGCAAGTTCTAGGTCAGTCACGGCTATATAATGAGACCCCATCTCAAGTGTGTGTGTGTGTGTGTGTGTGTGTGCGTGTGTGCGTGTGTGAGAGTGTGTACATATGTATAAAAACCTTTCATCCATTTCACATGGATGCATGATGCTCCACTGTCCATACCACATTTTGTCTATGATTTGTGAATGGGCAGTTAAGTGTCTTCTACTTTGGGACTGTTAGCAATGACACCTGTCCTTTTACAACATAGGTTTACACCAATATACATAATCAAAAGAGGTTGGCCCAGGCCATCACAGAAGGCTATGTCCCTAAGCTGTAACAAATGTTCTCTTTGTAGGATGATTTCTTCCTTCCCTTGAGTGACAGAACACTGTCGGGCCTGTTTCACACACTCGGAAGTCCTGTTTGGGAATTCCTCTCACTTTTCCTATCACCGGGAAGAATGCACTAGTGCAGTGAAGCAGATGCGATTAAAGAGACAAATTGAGTTTGTAGGAATCACCACAAAATGTCAAGCTAGCGTACAGAATGCTCTAGAGACACCACGGGTTACGAACTGCAGAGCAGGCCTGCGCAGCCGTTCACTGTGAACCACTCTGCTTCTCTGGGCTCACACTTGTCTAGCTTCCAGTCACATTTCTCACATGCTCCACTTAATGTTTAGGACCAATAGCAGCACGTGGGAGTGGTCGTAAGCATGGACGGCCAGCTCCACCCAGGGCCCTCCTCGCCTGCATTATTTTCAAGTTTATTTCCACATTCTGATTCACGGATGTGCCTGGTCTCTGGATTTTCCTTTGAAGGGGTAAGAACCTTCCTGGTTAGTTCATTAATAAGTTGAAAATTAAGGGTAATCATTTTATATCTGTACAATAGTCACCATCTTACCAATGTTTGAAAAACCATCCTTTAAAGGCTAATTCACACCCATCCATGAGTTGAGAGTCCTTGTTTCTCCGGGAGACCTGTGGAGCAGCAGCCTGTCCAGCGTTGGGAAGCTGGTCAGACAACAGGACTGATAGCCAGACACTGGAGTTAAAGCCAAGCCAGGTTGGCACACACCCTGCTGACCTCAGGTGTGGAGGAACCAGACCTACCTGTCTGCCCAGTCTTTCCCGGTCTTTGCTAACTATCGTCTCCTTGGTGTAAGCACACAGCTCTCTGCCAGCAGACACACCTTTGGAAGCCAGCCCTGAGTTCACAGACCTCAGTTCAGGGAAGGAAAGGACACTATCCAGCTAGAAGCCTCTAAGCTCACTGCCTCTCCCTTAGGGCCGAGCAGAAGAAAAACTGCTCCCCAGGGCTGGGCAGGCAGAGAGGATGGCAGAAACCAAATCCTTCCAGGGTCTTCAAAGTGCAGATGAAAAATGTTTTTCATATTTAGTTTTCTTGCTAAGGAGAATTGAGTGTTTATGGTCAATACTGATATATTGAGAAGGACCACTTTGGAAACTGGGTCATAGCTAAGTGGCACAGACACTTGCCCACCATGAATCAGGTCCTGAGAGAAGAGAGAGAAACATCAAGGGAACAAAGCCTGCCCGGCCTTGGTCAGTCTCTTCTTCCCAGTGTCACATGGGAGTCGCTATCCAGTTCTCTGCCCTTTCCTCCTAAGTCACCTGATAAGTGCCTGTGCCTCACCTGCCTGAGAACACGTCTAGCAAACCTGACTTCTGGCCTGGTGGAGTTTACAATCCAATGGGGGTCAGGCATAGACATAGCAACCCAAGACCACTGAGACCAAAAACAACAGAAGAGAAGCAGAAAAGGATGCGGATAGGGAGCTTTGGCAAATGAAGGGGAAAAGTAACACAAATCTGTAAGATAATGTGGTTGCTTTGCATGACACTGGAAACCACCACCCTCCCCAAAGTGGAGTTTGCTCTGATCAATTCCAGGAGGGCAGAAGGGACGTCCGTATTCTAGAGTGCCATAGGTATTAAGAGAAGCGACAGTCCTAGGGCTAAAGTGATGTAGAGATTCCACACTAGCTGCCACCCTGAGGAAGAAGACAGGTTTGCCTCCATACCACCCACAAGCCCTGCAATGTCAGACTTCCCGGCTTGGGCTTCCTGACTCAAATCTGATTCTATTTGTTCTCTTCTAGATCTTGTTCTGCTAACTGTTCTGGCATAGCATGCAGAGTCATCACAGGCCAGGCCCGATGGCAGGCACCATGCACACAGCTCGGTTCATCCACAGAGATCCACAGGTAAGTCTGACTCTCCTCTTACCCACCCACCCCAACTGGAGAGAAGTGGATGCTGACATGCACAGTCAGGTTTCCTGATTCCTGTGCCCTCTGTGACTTGCCAACTGTGTTGTTGGCATCATTGCAATGTAATGATTAATCTGCTTTATCTAAAATTAATTAATTAATTAATTAAACTCAAAGTAAACGGATGCCAGCTGAAGTGGGGCAGCAGAGAAGAGCTGTGGCAAGCCAGCCTGAGTCATACTGACACTTAGCAGAGAAGAGCTGTGGCAAGCCAGCCTGAGACATACTGACACTTAGCAGAGAAGAGCTGTGGCAAGCCAGCCTGAGTCATACTGACACTTTCTGGGGGCTGTAAGGAAAGCTCACAGGGCACCAAGCCTTTGGACATGCTCAGCTCTTTGGCAGACTACTAGAGGACTGAGTTTAGATGACAGAGGATGAGAGACCTCTGAGTCAGACGTTTGTAATCATGAAAGAGTAGCAAGTCATTTGCACAGCTCTAGAATCATTGGTCAGGAAGCTCTAACCCTTTGTTGTCTGTCTGTTTGCTTTTACTTTCCATTCCAAGAACCAAAAAGATAAATTGTAATTGGGCTCATTGTCAGTGGGTCACTGTCTTATATTCCCAAGATACACGAGTCATTGTAGTTTGTGTTTTCTGAAACTTGGATGGGGTTTGAGGAGACAAGAGTGTAAATGGATAGCTGACTTGCCAAGATTTGTGACTACAGACATGTGCCACCTCACTTAAAGCTCTTAGAATCTTTTAGGGGGATCCAAGTAGCTGGCTAATACTAGTTCATACTGAAGTCACAGCATGTTAGATAGAAGAAACATGCCAACCAGATGTTTATCTCATTGGTGTCTTCACCTGCATCAATTTAAATTTCCAAAAGCCAGACTACAGAAGGCAAGAAATTCAAGTTACCAATGATTTCAGTTAATATGGTAGAAAGAAGAGTACATGCGATACAATACAGTACAACACAGGGCCTACAGTACCCGTTGTAGTGGCAAATGCCTTCATTCTCAACACTTAGACGGCAGAGACAGGCAGATCTCTTGGGAGTCTAAGGCCGTTCTTGGTACACTTGTGAGGAGACTGTGAGACTCCAGACCCCCCTCTTCCTCTGATATTTCTTGGTCATGGGGTAAACAGTCCATGCCACCCTGCACTCCCTGCTGTTGGGAGGCCCCATGAGGATCAAAAGCAGTGGCTCAAGTCCATTTTAAAGTGAACTTCCAGAACAGAACAGTAACCTTCTTGTCCCAAGCTGGCGTCCTAGGTGCCTTACAGGATGAAAAGCTGACTTAAGAGGAATGATTTAGGGGCTAGAGAGGTGACTCAGGGGTTTAGAGAACCTGGTGAGGACCCAGGTTCAATTCCCAGCACCCACATGGTGATTCACAACTATCCCTAACTCAGGGGATCTAACACCCTCTTCTGACCTCTGTAGGCATGGTCCACACATGTGGTGGACAGAAAGACATACATGCAGGCAAAATTTTCATACACATAAATCTAAAAAAAGTTTTTTTAAAAGAACAATTTAATGATTCCAAAACTAGTTTGAAGTTCTACACACCTAAATTCTTCCCCATAGATACAGATGCACAAACACAAAATGTCAGACTCAAAAGGTACTTTCAGTTTAAGTAAAATGGCCACACTGGTCTCCCACTGCCGCCGTAACCACAAACAGTTACCTGTTAAAACAACAGAGTCTTAAAGTTCTGAAGGTCACAGAACCCTCATCTTAGAGGGTTCAAGTTCAAGACTGGCTCCTCTAGCAGGCCCTTGGGACTGCCTTCAGTGCCTGTTTGGTATCTGGCCCCAGACTTCCTGGCTCAGGTCCTCACAACATACCAACCCCTGCTCCCACTCCCAGTGAGTGCTCTGGCCAGGCCTGCCCTTCTGTTCACACATGTGGTTGGGCACATGTGGTTGACTACATCAGGTCCACCTGGACAATACACCTCGGGCCTTCCACCTGCCCATTCTTGACTGCCAAGCCTCCTTCAACCGCAGGCTAACATACAAACAGGCTAGCACAGGACCTCAGGCTGTGCATATTTTTGGCTCAGTTGCAAATAATTAGCAGTGAGTCTCCATCAGTAGTGGACTGGTTAAATGAATTAATATAAACTCCTATAACAGGATATCATTGTTCTCCTAACAATGAGAAGACGCATTATGAATTAAAGAGAGAGCTCTCCAAAATGTAACATTAACTGAAAAGATCCAGGCACAGGTCAGAGAAAGAAATGCAACACGAATAATCTGCTTTTATTCCTAATGTTAAAGTGTGTCAGGTTAGAAGGTAATAGATAGGAATGGAGTGGATGCATATTCAAATAACTTTCCACTAAATACTCCTTCATAATTTTGTTTTGTTTTTTAACCTTGTAACTGTAGCGCTTATCCAAAAACCTAGAAAACACTGTCTAAAAAGATGGAAAAGAAATCCAACAGGGGAAATAGTGGCAGATGAGAACCCCGGGCAGGTGGAGCCAAGCTGGCAGGCTGGGTCTCCCAAAGCCACAGGTAGTGGCGGGGCCTCAGCACAATGGGAGCAGAAGCCAGCCTGCAAGAGGCTGTGGTTCTGATGCTCAGCACCGCACACAGCACACACAGCCCAAACCAAAACCACACTAGATCCTTGGATTCCAGTGCTGTGTGGCCAATTACCACAAAACAGAAGTTCACCCTACAAATAGTCATCATCAAAGAAAGGAGTTCTGTGGAAGAGGTACCCAAAAGGAAACACGGATGAAAGGCTTGAATGGGCACTTGGTGTAAATACATTTAAGTAGCCTACAAAAATACATTTAAAAACTTAATAGCATTAGCTAGTGTGGGGAGTATAATGAGACACATCTGCTTTGAGAAGAAAGCTGGAGCAAACACCAGCAAGCACTGAGAGCAGCTGTGCTCCAGGGCCCCGCCGGTGCAATGCTCTGCCGGTGCAATGCTCTGCCAGTGCAACGCCCTGCTGCACAGGTGGTAGCTACTAGAGATGTCTGTGCCTGGGTAAACCCTGCCATTTGGCAGGGCACTCTACTCCCAGGCATGTGCCAGCCGAAATGTTTAGGGGAAAGGGAACCTTCATTCACGGTCAGTGGGATTGCAAACTGGTACAGCCACTCCTGAAATCAATGTGGAGAATTCCTAAAAAGCTAAATGCATATCTACTCGATGAGCAGCTATCCCACTCCTTGGTGTGTGCTCAGAGGACTCAACACTCTACTCCACAGATACTCGCTCAGCTGTGTTCACTCATTGCTGCTCTATTCACAATAGCAGTGTACCTTAGGTTCTATTGCTGGGAAGAGACACCATGACCAAGACAACTCTTAGGAAAGCAAACATTTAGCTGGGGCTGGCTTACAGTTTCAGAGGTTCAGTCCATTGTCATCATGGTGGGAAGCACAGCATTGTGCAGGCAAGAGGTCTACATTTTGACCTGAAGGCAACCAGGGGAGACTGAAATTCCACACTGGGCGGAGCTTGAGCAAAGGAGACCCCAAAGTCTGCCTCCACAGTGACACACGTCCTCCAATAAGGCCACACCTCCTAATAGTACCATCCTCTGTGGACCAAGCATTCAAAACCATGAGACTATGGGGGCCCAACCTATCCAAACCAGTGCACTGGGAAATGGAAACAAACAAAATATCCTTCAGCCAGCGGATGGATAATGAAAATGGAGTCCATATGCACTATAACAGATTATTATTCCCTTGTAAAGAAAAATCAGCAAATTTCCAGGTAAACAGATGGAACTAGAAAGGTTTACAGAGCAAGGTATCCCGAACCCAGAAAGACAAATGTGGCTCGTTCTCTCTCAGTAGAGGCTCCTAGTTCCAAAAGGTCAGATGTGAGTAGCTTGCAGTAGCTACGGAAATCAGGGAAGTAAAAGATCATTGCTGTGGTGGGGGTGGGGGAGCAGCAGAGGAAATTGAGGGCACAAGTGATCTGATCAGGAAATGGGAAAGGGGGCTCTGTAGGGTGTAAGGAGGGTGATAAATTTGAAACAAGAACAAGGATGGTGGAGGGTAAATAGCAGTAAGGATGTCTGAAAAGGTCATAAGGAACTGTACTATTAACTCTCTACCTAAACCAAAAATTAATACATTTATATGTATAAATATGCTTATATAGCTGAAATGTAATTTTCTCATCTGGCCAACATGATCCCTCCAGATGCCAAAAACCACCTAACAACAATCCTACCACCAGACATAAGGAGCCCTCCCTCTCCTGAGGTATTGGTCCTGGTTGTCCAAGAGACTCCCATAACAGTCCAGGGTACTGCCACTGCTCTCAGTTGCTCCTCCTCGACTCTCCCCGCAGAGGTGGAAGGTAAGCCGCGGTTGCTGAAAGCACCAAGCACGTCAGACACAGGGCCAGAAGCCCCCTCCCTAAGGACTAGCTCTTGTGGTACCAGAAGGCACCATGCAAGCTTCCAAAGAGAAAAGTAATCGACCACCGACCTACCAGCGATGACACTTGAACCACAATGCCTGGCATGGGACAATAACCCTAAGGGTGCAGTTGTATTAACATTTTTAAGCTGAATGATCACATGGTGCATTAGTTAGCTTTCTGTGCTGTGACAGGCACGGTGATCAAACGGGACCTGGGGGAGAAAAGAGCTCATTTTGCTTACACTTCCACAACACAGTCCATCACACTGAAGAAAGTCTGGGCAGGAACTGAAGCAGAGGCCATGGAGGGGTGCTGCTTACTGCCTTACTCCTCATGGCTTGCTCAGCCTGCTTTTTTTTTTTTTCCGGAGCTGGGGACTGAACCCAGGGCCTTGCACTTGCTAGGCAAGCGCTCTACCACTGAGCTAAATCCCCAACCCCTCCTCAGCCTGCTTTCTTATACCATCCAGGATCCTCCTGCCCCAGGTGGCACTAGCCACAGTGGGCTGGATCATTAGTCATGAACTTGCCCTATAGACTTGTCCATGGGCCAATCTGATGGAGGCATTCCTCAACTAACATTCTCTTTCCCCAGACGGTTCTAACCTGTGGTAAGTTGACAAAAAAACCTGACCAACACACATGGACATGATGGATTTTCAATTTTTAACTCAACAGCATTTGTAGGATTTGTATATTTTATTGTAGACACCCATGTCAATAAAAAATAAACATTGACTTTAGCCAGGCAGTGGTGGTGCACACCTTTAATCCCAGCACTTGGGAGGCAGACGCAGGCAGATCTCTACATAGTGAGTCCCAGGACAGCCAGGGATACACAGAAAAATCCTGTCTTGAAAAACCAAATAATAATAAAAATAATAATAAAATTAACATCGACTCCCAAGGAGGAACAATTCACTCAGGAAGCAATACTCTAAGGTGGGCCGATTTTGTTCACCAGAAAATTTGAATAATCACAAATACGCAATTCAAGCAGGTCATCTCTCGATGACAATGTCTGTTAGGACATTTTACTGTTTTGTCTGCCTTCCACAGTTCTGGGCATGGAATCAAGTGTTCTATCTTTGAACTACATCACCAATATATAACGGCACTTTTTACACTTATAGTGTGTGTGGGGAAAGAGTAGAGCACACATGTCATAGCACACACATGGATGTCAGAGGACAACTTTGGAGAGGGTTTCTCTCCTCCTACCACAGTAGAAGGCACAGTGGCACAGGCCTGTAATCCTAGCACTGGAGAAGCAGAGACAGGAGGATGAGAAATTCAAGATCATCCTTGGCTACATACAGAGTTCAAGGCCAGTCAGACATCCAAAAGTCCAGGTCTCAAGAGAGTGTCCCTATCTTAAGGATGTTTCTCATGGAAGAAACTGACCATAGCATGTTAGAGACAAAAATACAAACCAACTCAAGCAGTACCAAGGAGACAGATCAGCTTTAGGACAGGGATTAAGAGAGGATAAACTGCAGCAGAAAGGTCCTAAGAAGTGAGGCATCCATGAGCTGTCTGTTTACATGCATGTTTATCTTATGTGAATGTTGTCCATGAGCAGTCTGTTTACATGTATGTTTATCTTATGTGAATGTTGTCCATGAGCAGTCTGTTTACATGTATGTTTATCTTATGTGAATGTTGTCCATGAGCAGTCTGTTTACATGCATGTTTATCTTATGTGAATGTTAGGCCTGCACATATTTGAGTGCACTCACAATCTGTGTACAGGAGCCTGTAGAGAACAGAAGAGGGCGCTGTGGAACCTCGCGGAATTAACAAGCCGGTTGTGAGTCCATGCTTGGTACTGTACTCGGCAAGAGTCACTTCTGCAGCTCCAGGAGAGGTTGTAAAGGAGGAACAGGTGGACGGGTGGGTAGGTGCCAGGAACATGACAAAACAGGGTTCTTGTTAAACTGTAAGGGGGTCAGGGACCCAAATAAGAGAATGGGAGCCTGGATCTTGAGAAAGGCTTGCCCCTTAGTTTCAGAGAAAACTTCCCAGAAGATCTGCAGTGTCCTAAGGCTCCCGACTTCTCACCCATGCGCATACACCCTATGTCTGTAGAGCATTGTTTACTGAGTAAGTTCTCACACCTGAATTCACTGAGTCATTCAGGGCTTCCTTGGAAGCCGCTGGAAAGCACGAGCCCCTCCTTGAATCTGGTTGGCTGCTTCGAAGGAGACAAGTTGTAACAGTGTTTCCCTGGCCCAGTGAGGCCAAGGACAACTAAATTAGCAGGAAGCAGACGCTGTCAGGGACAAGCTGGGTGACCCATGTTCCTGGGGACACACCTTCAACCACGGAGCCTCTCTGTCCCTTTCTGTGGCTGACTGGACATCACAGGTCAGGACTGCTTTAATTCTCAGTATTTTGATTGGGGCGTTTTAAAATAGGGTTGTTTAAACCTGTTGCTTTAAAATTGTTTTTGAAAAAACGTTTTTAATTTGATTTATACAAGCATTTCCTTCTTAATAAGGTTTGGATTGTAACCTAATTGAAATAATTGGTGGTATTTAGGGACTAAGAGTATTTAAGAAAAAAAAAAATAACCACAGATTTGGTAAATGATTCCTGTACTCAAGTAAGAAATGACTTTCGAATCCCCATCGGCCTCCCAGATAATGAATGAGCAAGCGCTCCATGCTAATTCTAGGGTTTTGTTAGGTCTTCTGGCCTGGTGGTCCCTCCATCCAGAGAAGACGATGAGTTATTTCCTTGATCATACCAGATAAAACAAGACTCTTAACATCCACTTAGGTTAGCCAGGATGGTGGAATGCTCCAGATATTTGTAACCAACCTGACATTCACAAGCACATGACTTAAAGGAATTTTGCCCTAGAGGAACTTGAACTTTATCAGGAACACAGCCCCTCCTGCTGTAGAGTAAAACAGCTCTCTTCTTTTGTAAGTACATTACCCTTGGGGAAATAAAACTAAGCAATATCATCCATTCCTTAAATATTTGTTTAAGGCCCCTGGGACAAAATGATAGACAAGCAGGGTCCTGCCCTCTTTAGCCTATTCAACATAGTAGAAAAGTAGATTTTAAATTAACGAAGTAATTAAACTGTGATTCTTGCTAGGAAAAGCAGGAAGTACAGAGGCAGGAAAAGCATTAGGGAGGTGGCACCCCTACGTCAGACATTGGGGGAAGGAGTGGACGAGGAGGGAAACTTAAGCAGAGACCGGACAGAATTGAGTGCACCTTCCCACTGGAGCAGGAGGGAGGACTCTCCTGGTGGCTCAAAGGGCATCTATTGTGTTGGGAAGAACTGAAAAAGCAGAATAGATCTGCAATCCAAAGTGTGATATGTGAGGGCAGCTAGTCCATAAGCAGAACCATAGAGGGCTTTGGGGAGCGGGGAAGCACTGCAGAAATCAGTAAAGCATACAGTCATGGTGGGGATGGTACTGGTGCCAGCAGGGACGGAGGGAGCACATCCTGGGTCCACCCTGCAAGGGATAGACAGGCGTGCTGGTGACAAGGGCCTGTGTGAGAGCTGCTGTGGTAACAAGAATCCAAGATGACTCCAACTTCAGGCTGAAGTGATTACAAGATGGCAGAGACAAGTGGACAAGCAGGTTTGGAGAAAGGAGTCATTCCCCTAGTATATGACGCCCAGCCCCTTTACATCTGTTAGAGTTTGAGGTTTTTGTTTTGTTTGTTTTGTTTTGGGTTTTTTTTTATTTTTTGTTTGTTTGTTTTGCTTTTTGAGACTGAGTCTTGAACTCACCAAGTCACCCAAATGACCCTGAGCATTTGGTCCTCTTCCCTTCCCAACCCGAGTGTTGGGATTACAGGCCTATGTCACATTCATGGCTCTTATAGCCTGGCCTACTTCAGGATGCATTATTTATGTGTATAGGAAAAGAAAATATATATTAGATATATAATTACATAAATGTTCTTTTCATGTAATATATTACACAGAGAGAGAGAGAGAAAATGAAACAGCCTCTGTGTCATTCACCTGACACATACTCAGAGCACAGAATTTGTAATTGACCCAGGGTATACAGGGAGTGGAAGCTGGAGAGAGGGGTTTATCTCGCTCCATTTAATAAACAAATGCAGTTTGCATCTGATAATTCTGCACAGATTATATTTAGATTGTCGGTTTCCTCTGGCTTGTCTGTCTGTTCTAAATGTGCCATAGACTCCCAAATCCACTCCTGGGATTACATAGTAGGGAAGGGATGGTACTGCTGCAATTAAATGAACTTCGTTTTTGTTTATTTTGGGACAGGGTCTCACTATCTGGTCTTGCTGGTCTGGAACTCACAGACATTAACTTGTCTCCCCAGTGCTGGGATCAAAAGCATGCACCTCAATAACCAGTGTAATTGACTTTTTAAAAAGGCATCTGTTCCCCTTGTGATTTTTGTATACAGGTTATCTGCCTGATAGTTAGTTTACAAAGAAAGTAATTAGAGGTAAATGTACAAGCAAGCTAAGACTCCAAGCCACCCTGAGCAGCCAAGGTCGTGAGCTGATTTCATTTGCCCTTCCCCTGGGGGAGTCATTTCTTGGCTCATTACCTTGCCATTATTATTCTGTAGCACAGTGGAAGCCCCCACCATCCTTTGCTTAGTGCCAGAGTTTAAGCCAGCTGTGGGGTCTGAGAGGTTTGTGTTTATTAGATTTTAATGACTCAACGACTCAACTAACAGGGGTCATTACTAAAAGTAATAGGAAGCTAAGGCTGTGGAAATTGTTGGACTAACGGGTTGTTTCTAGTAGTTCCTTAGCATTGCCCTTGGAAATACAACTAATTCTTAAAAGTAATTAAGGAGGATCCTTCCTCTTAATCAACTTACTAACGCTACATAAAACTACTCCCATGTTATTGAAACCCCTCAGTGGCAGAAGGAACAGTATATACACCAGGCTTTAAGTGTGCTTCATAATCCCGGCCTAACAACCTGACGTTGCTATAACGCTGTTGATGCCATGACTGAAATTATTTATAGTTAGCACCGATTAGTATCATATCCATCACGCTTCTGTTACCTCTCAAAGAATCAACTTTTTCCCGTCTTGGATACTGATACTAAAAGAGACATTAGAGATTTGACTGTCCCTTTCATTATTAACCGACCATGGTTCGCAACTATCCTAAACGATGTTTATTAGGTTGCAAAAGATTTCCTAAGGTGGTGATTTCTGAGATATACAAAATTAATACAAATACCCTTTAGTATATGTGAATGGAATAAATCTCATTGTTATATGGGCATAAGTAACTTGGTGTGTAATTTTCTACTTGGTGTGTAATCTGATGGGACAGAGCAAAAATGCAGTTATGGATATAATAACAGTATTAACCAGGTGTGGTAGCACACATCTTTGGTCCCAGCACTCCGGAAGCAGAGGTAGATAGATCTCTGTGAGTTCCAGACCAGCCAAGAGTACATAGTGAGACCCTGTCTCAGATTTAAAAAGTACTTTTCTATGTGTCTATGTGTACTGTATGTAGGGGAGTGTGCATAATTGTATTTCATCACACATGCTATTGTGGGTACACGTATGTGCCCATGGATGCCCAAAGTTGATGTTGCAAATTTCAATCATTTTCTCTCCTATTCTCTGAGACAGAGGCTCTCAATCAAACCCAGAACTTGCCCAATCAGCTAGTCACCATGCTGTAGGAACCCCATCATTGCTTTCTCAGGCTGGGATTACAGGCCAGTCACCACCCCCCACCCCCTGAGTTCTGGAGAATGGAATTCAGGTCCTTAACTAAGAAGATACCCCCACCACACTTCCCCAGATAACATATCTTATTCTGCTTCCAAGGCCTTCCTGATCTTGCCCCTGTTCAGTTTTCTAGATTCACCTGTTTTCCCTATGCCCAAACAAGTTTGTCTCCTCTGATTGCTGCCTGCTTCTTAATCTTTTTTGCTCTGCTCCTGGACCCCTTCTTCTCCAAGTTTAGGGTCTATGTACTAGGGAAATGTAATGGGAATCACTTCTTCCCATTCTTAACCATATTATTGTGCAAGCCAACTACTTCATACTTTGTTTTGGAAGCCTGTCTATCTTTCCCTCTCCAGTTTCAGACCATGGGAGGTTTCAGTAGTTCTCGAGTGGGTCTCTGGGTTGATGCACTCTTGGGATGACCCATGAGGCACTGTGCTGAGTGTTTAACCCCAGTTCCTACAGGGGGCTGCAACACAGTAGGAACCAGAAAAGAGAACAGATAAAAGCATTGAATGCTGAAGATTTTGAAGTTTGCAGTGTACACTTTTAAACAGTACTGCATACTTACAGAAATAAAGTTATCTTTAGAAGATATTTATTTCATAGCTAAGGATGCAGCTATGCTGGTGGAGGGCTTGTCTGTAAGCCATCAAATAGATAGTCCATCTTTAGCACCACATGGGGTTGGGGAAGGTCCACAACCACAGTATTCTGAAGGATCAGAAGTTCAGAGCTATCCTTTGTTACACAGTGAATATGAGACCACCCTGGGATACATGATACATGAGACGAGAGAGAGAGAGAGAGAGAGAGAGAGAGAGAGAGAGAGAGAGAGAGAGAGAGAGAGAGAGAATGAATGAATATATGAATGAATGAATGAATTTCTCTAAGGAAAGATCACACACAACCTGGCATCCACTTGGAATAAGACTAAACTCCTAGCATTGTTGAATGTTCATTTTTTTTTCCAGCAGGTTAGATAAAGTGTATGATCTTTTGAGTTTTGAACACAAATGATGTTGTATAAAAATCCTACCAATCCAAGGAAGTGTAACTCCCAACTTGTAGGCTTTATATTCAGCAAGTTAGTTAAAAGAAAGGGAGAAAGCTTTTAAATTTTCCTGTTATTACAAAGTGAGGTTGTGAGGTTTGCTTGTGTGTGTGTGTGTGTGTGTGTGTGTGTGTGTGTGTGTGTCCCTATGGAACATGGGATTTGGTCTAAGTATTTTATTTTTTAAATTATGCAAAAAAGGCAATTCAATTTATTTTTTAGTATCAAGCTGAATCATATCAAGGTTTAAGCTCTTTCAAGTCACTAAGTCAAACAGTGTATTTGTTTTAAGAACAAAGGAGGCAATAAAATAGTTTGGGTGGGGAGGAGGAAAGGAGAGCCTAGGACAAAGTCCCTGGAAAGGTTGGAGAAAACAACAGCCAACAGGCAGGTGAGGTCCAGGACCTCTCAGTTCTAGCAGCTATAAAGCACACATCCTCAGCCATATATCAAATACAACTTTGTAGCCATCATGGTAGCCCATGCCTTCAGCACTCACTCCATAAACTGTGAATTTGAGGCCAGCCTGGTCTATACAGTGAGTTCCAAGCTAGCCACAGAGATAGCAAGACCCTGTTTCAATCAAAACAAAATGAAAATAATATTGTAACCTCAGCACTTTCAGAAGGCTGAGGCATGAAGGTTTTGAGCCACTGGTTCAGGAAGGAGGCTGGGTCAAGAAGCTGGCCATGAACTCAAGGTCAGCCTGGGCTGCAGGAGACAGACAAAACTCAAGAGTATTTAAAAAAACAAAACAAAAAGTGCATACAATGCTGCCGAAAGTATGAGAGCTGAGTTTGATGCCCAGAACCTACATTTAAAAAATGATAATAAAGTGTGGTACTGTGGTTTGCAGTTCCAGCCCTACAGGGTTGGAGACAGGATCACCTCTAGGGTTCTAGCTAGACGGTTTGCCTAGCCTAGTTCATTAGAGCTCTAGGTAAGTGAGACACCCTGCCTTGAAAACCAAGGTGGGAGTCTGAAGACATGGTTCAAATATCATGAACACTGATTGCTCTTCCAAAGAACCCAGTACCGACGTGCTTACTCACACCGATATAACTCTAGTTCAAGGGGATTTGGTTCTCTCTTCTGGCCTCTGTAGAGGCAGGCACAAGGCACAGGAGTGGTGCACGGACATACACGTAGGCAGAACACCTGTACACACTAAAATAAAATAAAATTTAATTAAAAAACCAAGGTGGATGGCAAGAAATGACACCAGAGCTTGCCCTCTGGGTTCCACACAAACATGCGCACACTTGCGAGTGCACCTATATGAGACCTGCACACGTGTGAACGTGTACACTTGTACCCGCATGAACAGCCAAGCAACAAAGAACAGGGAAATTTAAAAGACGAACAGGAACGAGAAACGTTTGTTATGTATCATATGCTGGACAGAAGCACTTGAATTATATATACCACGGACTTTAGGGGTAAGGTCAAAGAGAGGCAAGATCGCATAAATACAAGACCCAGGCTCCTTGCAGAAAGCACTATTCACCATTAGTAAGCCCACTACTAGTGAGGGCAGCAGCAGTAGTGCTCAGTAGAAGCCGCGGGTTCGAGACCTGGCCCAGCTGGCTCGGCCTCTGGTCGCACCCCAGGCCCTAGCCCGCCGCTTACTCTTGGGCTCCATGGTCAGCTGCTCCCGGGGCCCCTCGGGCCCAGCCCTGGCGGCGCCGCCCTCCTAACGCCTGTCCTCGGCGGGCGTCTCTTGGGTTGCCCTGACAACCGGGGGACGGAGAGGGGCGGGCGGGGCCAGGCGGACGGCGAGAGGGAGGGACCAAAAAGTGACGTGGAAACGCAGAGCGGCGCACGGGGCGGGAGTGGCGCCGGGGGTCGGGATTGGGGAGCGCGGCGGCTTCAGTAGAGCCGCGCCCCGTGCTGGAGAAGGCGCTGTCAGCTCCTTTAAGGACCACGCGAACGTCAGCCGGGCTCGGGAAGCTCCCGCCCGGGCTCTGAGAGGCCTCGGCGGCCGCCGCTGCAGGTAACGGCAGGGCAGGCGGCGGGGAGCAGGGAGGCCGCGCACCTGTTGCCGCCCCTCCCGACCAGGCACAGCTGAGGGTGAGGGCACCCCCAGCTCCGGAAGGAGAACCGGAGCTCCGGGCTGAGATCTTCTGGACCCTGGTGGGTTAAGTCTAGGATGACCCGAGACGCCCAAGTGAGCGTCAGAACAGACTCTGCTCCAGCCGGAGGACCGGGCCATTGCACCACCGTAACCCCAACTAGAGTCAGGGTTACCCCTGCATCTGGCATCGGTCCAGGTCAGGGTCCCGGTGACCCTGGAGATGCCCGGGTGAGAGTCAGGATAGACCCTGTTCCTGCTGGTGGACCCAGCTTTTGCCCGCCAGTACCCTCTCTCCAGGGTGAGGCTCCATTGCTCCTGGATATTGCCCCCAAGTCACGGCCCGGACCGGCCTTTGCGAGTGGCAGCTCTTTTCCAGGATGGGTTCTCTGCACCAGGATGTTGTCTCAGGTCAAGGCTAGGATGACCCTAAGATTGGGTGACCTCAGCTCCTCCTGCAGGACTCGTCCTTTGCACCACGTTTCAGAGTGGGATATCCAACTCCGTTGGTGTTGGCCTAGGTGAGGGTGCGAAAAGGTTCCAGTGAGAAAGCTGCTCCTGCCTCCATAATTGGCTAAGTCTGTCTCTTGAAACCCTGGGCAGTTCCTCCCCTCGTCCTGCTCTTTCATCCCCACTGTCACCTATCATATTTCAGGTTATGGGCCCCGCGTGGGATCTTGGTAATTGATTTAGTTAGTGTGTGTGTGTGTGTGTGTGTGTGTGTGTGTGTGTGTGGATTTGGGGAGGGGTCGTTGAGTCAGCCAAATTGTGTAGGATACTATTTCAAAGACCCTGGTTATGGGCCCCGCGTGGGATCTTGGTAATTGATTTAGTGTGTGTGTGTGTGTGTGTGTGTGTGTGTGTGTGTGTGTGTGTGTGTGTGTGTGTGTGTGGATTTGGGGAGGGGTCGTTGAGTCAGCCAAATTGTGTAGGATACTATTTCAAAGACCCTGATCCAGGTTTTGCTTTAAGAAAGGTGCGAGGGGGAAAAAGTCACGAGGAGTTTTTATCTGGTGTGCTGTAGAATTTTCAAACCACCCTAAAGAGTGCCGAGGTTAGTTAAGGAGAAAAGGGGGAGGGGGTGAGGAAGCGGAAGGAAGAAAAATGGAGAAGAGATAAGGAAGGGAACGAGACAGTGCAGAGGGACGGAGGAAATTGTAGGATTGATTTACCGTTCAGGTCTGGAGATTAAAGCCCCTCCATCAATCCCTGCTGCTGCCATAGACAGGACTAGAGAAAAATGGAAGGCCCAGCCAGCTCTACTGGGGTCATATAAGTGATTACTCATCTTTGCCAGTAGAGAGATTTCTACTGCGTGGCTGTCAAGGACTTAAGGGAGAATTACTTTCCCAAGGGAATCATTCAAAGCTTAGTTGAATCCGAGAAGCATCTATTCTGTGATGGAAATGGACATTTATTATATGCTGCCAAATTAGGCTTCCCTCTCTGTGAGGGTGATTGTCAAAGCAAGGAGGCTTAGGAATGGGTGTGAACAAGCACTGTGATTTATGCAGAACTCATACTTCCTAAGCTAAAGTACCAAACAGAAATTCAGGTTGGAAGTAAATATATTGAGACCTTTCCCATAATGTTCCTGTAACTTAGAGGAGGGAGGAGACAGAGTAAGATTCTGGGTGCTTCTGTACACAGTATTTCCCAAATATTGGTCCTCATAAACAAAATCACAATGGAGCTTTTCTATGCAAGAAGATATAGTTATAGTGGAAGGGCAGATGTCACAAACAAGCCTGGTATATCACACACACACACACACACACACACACACACGAGATTAAAAACTGTCTAAAAAACAGTAGCCTAGATATTGGGGGAAGAGTCCTTTTTTTTTTTTTTCTTAAAGAAGAGCAACAGATCTCCATGTTAAGGTAATAAAAACTAAACATGGTGATTGCGTGTGGATTTCAAGATTGGTGAAGCGGGAATGGGAATTACTGTTGGAGTAACCTTGTGATGGTTTAGAAGATGCCTAATCCTGGAAGTGGGGGTGTTGAGGAAGTCTGGGTGCATAAAGGCAGTTAACTGCGAAAGCAAGATCTTTAGGGGATATCAAGCCTTTGAAAGAAACAACTGGCTAAGAGGTGGAAGTGGGGAGGGGAAGGCACCAAAATGTCCAAGAGAGGACAGTGCTCATCACGACATTTCCCCTCTAGCACCTAGCATGGTGGACTTACTCAGTGGATGGGAACTTCCGTGTAGGGATGTGTTTTACCCTCAGAAAAGATGCTCATGGCCACAACATGGGTTAGGGTTTGGAAATGAAGGATAAAGATTTTATTGTCACTTTGGGTTCTTTCTGCTCTTGGGTCTTTCCTTTGACTGTCATGTTCAGTATGTTATTGGTAATCAAAGGAAAAACAAAAAGACACTCTGTAAGGGGTTTGCTTTGTTTTTAAGTTTCCAAGTTTCTTTGTACACAGAGCCATCATTTCTTAGCTGATATGTAACTCCAGGTAGCAAACCAAAGAAAGTAGCCTTAGCAGGGAGTAACAAGGTAGCCAGGAAGACATAAAAAGTGCAGCCTTTGTTTTTCTTAGATCTCTGGCCACTCTCAGAATGAAAACTAAGACAACTCAGTTAGAGGTTAGCTTTATTTAGGCAAATAGAACAACCCAAATTACATCACTTGATCATTACATCTCTTGATCATGTGCATTCAGTCTGTTGCCCCCACTATAACTGGGAGAACCATTTTACTTTGAGGAACTTTTGTTTTTATTTTCATTAGCATTGTTTGGGTCTTTTTTTTTTTTTAACTCTGTTACTTTCTGAATTCATTAAGGGGCTCAGTCAAAGGTTAGAATATAACCTTGCTTCCATATCTGCTCTTCTGTTTGCCCAAACCTGTTGCAAACTATACTTAAACCACTGGGCTCCCCCAAATGCGTGCCCCTTTGCTTTTTCTCATCCATGGTGTGGCTGCCGTATCTGGCTGTTTCTCCTGTCTCCCAGCACATCTTCCAGGGGAAGAAGCCTCATGCCCATTCAATGAACTTCTCTCCCACTAGAGGGACTCTACAATGGAGTGCTTAGTTCTAAAGCTGCACTTTTCTTGTAATAGTTATCTCTCATTTTGTTTTTGGATCTTGAGCCTCTGATCAAGCGTTTGTTTTCTGTTATATAAACCTGCCCCTTTAATAAGGGGGTGGGCTTTGGCTTGAATAGAATGGTAACGGAGAGGACAGCTTCCAGTCTTTTCATTAATCTTTATTTCTCGGCACACCTCTTTGGGAAAGCTAGGAGCTGCTGTTGGCTCATGTATAGTTTAGCAAGAATCAGAATAAATTATGTGTAATTGTAGAGACTAGAGATATAACTCAGTTGGTAGACTACTTAGCCTGTACTAATCCCTGGGTTTAGTTCCCAGCAAGTATAAACTGAATTCAGTGTCCCACAACGGTAACCCCAGCACTGGTGAGGGAGAGGAAGAGAATTAGCAATTGAAAGCCATTCTTGGTGACATAGTGAGTTCAAGGCCAGCCTAGGCTACATGAGACTCTTTCAAGGATTAGTAGTAATAATGTGTTAATAGATGAGGATACTGATATCTTCCATGTTGTAAAACAACAACCTTTAGTTGTGGAGTTTTAAGTGGAGAGGGAAATGTTGGCATAGGGTAAACACTTACTGAACAGTAACAGTGAGCTACCCTAATGTAGGGTACATTAATGTGTACCCTAATGTGCTACCCTAATGTCCTTGTCTCATAAATGGAGACAAGGAAATGCCCTTGGTGATGGGTGGGCATGAGGGCAAGATGGCTTCCCCATCAGAGGATTACTTGGGCAGCGGACAGAGGTAACAGAAATCAAGTGTGCACGGTAATGGATGCTGGCTGAATGTGTACAGCATGCATAGAAGAGACAGACTTGAGCTACAGGTGCTAGGACAAGATTACAAAGAGCCTAGGGACTGAGTCTTTCTTTAAAGGGAATAAAGATTTGGGTCAGTGATGTGATCATTTTCCATTTGGAAAGGATAAAAGATTAGTGGAAAGTCAAAATTAGAGACAAAAAACAAAATGGGAGGGGCTTTTGGTTTTGTTTAAGGTGTGAAGTCAAGGTCACTTACGAGTGGGTGCCGGTGATTGTGGAGCCAGTGTCACGGGAGGAGTGAGCCACCAGAAGGAGCAGAACTCAGAGGTCTTGGTGACACAGGGTGAAGGAGAAACCAGGCCACCTCTCATGTCTGACGTTCAAGGGAAGGTGGGCTCTCCTACCTACCATTTGTTGAAGTCTAGAACTCAAAAGAAGGGAGCAAGCTTGTAAAGAATTTGACAAAAAGTTCAGGTTGAAATATGAGTGCATGTGTGTTGTGTTTCCCATAAGCCATAGTTAGACATGCGGGGCTGCAACCATTAAAAGAAATTTGCGGAAGCCAGGAAGCTGCACCAGGTGTTTGGGACTGTTTTCTCCATAGGAACTTTAGTGAGAAAAAGGGATTCAGGAGCCTGGGGCACATGTACTTTACAATGGAGTGGGATGGTGGTAGGAGAGCCCTAACAGACAAAGAAAAGGACAAGCCAGAGGAGTAAGCTGGGACTTTGAGAAGATCCCAGGAGTGCAGGTCTGGTCATGCTCTCAAATCACTGTGTTTTCCCACCCCAATCCACCCATCCTCCCACCGCGCCCCCACCCCTCCACCCTCCATCCTCCACCAGCTCCTGGTCATTCTTAAAGTGAATGCAGAACAGCTACAGTTTGCCAACAGGAAAAGAAAGCTGCATGGTATTTGTAGGATTCAGGGTCTCCATTTAGGACAGTAATGCATGAAAAATGTAAGGTCAGAAGTTGATCTGATGACGCCTCGAATAGGTACTAGGGTTTGGTATTTGGCTGGTACAACCAGAGCATGGTCACTGAACCCAGGTGCTTAGGGCAGGAGGGAAAGGATAGCCTAGGCTACATGGTGAAGCTCAGTCTTCCAAATTAAACAAATGACTTTTAAGAAGTTTAATAAGATGGCTAAAAGTTTGATTGCAGATTTCAGAAGTAAAATAAATGTCATATTTCTTGGAAAGACTGAAAGTGGTACATTCCTTAGATCTCAGCTGTACTCACCTGGGTCCTACCTGTTCACTCAGAAGTAAGCCAGACTAGCTCTCTTTTAGTGTGCTATACTAATCCCGCTTTAAGGAGCCCTTAAAATATTACACAATCGAAACCGATTAAAAAATAATATTAAAAAGCATCTAGCAGTCTGGTTGTGAGAATTTGTAACCAGACCATTTACTTTCACACTAAACTGTTAGGGGTTCCATGTATAAATATTAAGAAGTCTTTCTGGCTGTGTACTGTGGCATGACCTTTAATCCCAGCACTTGGGAGGCAGAGGCAGGAAGTTGTGAGGCTAATGTATCAAGTTCTAGGCCAGCCAGGATTATGTAGAAAGACTCTGTCTCCAAAACAAAACAAAAAAAAAAACAACAAAAAAGTCTAAGTCTAAAAATATTTAAATTGTGTAACTTTTAAAAATTCACCATAGGACCCGTGAGATGGCTTAGTGTGTTGGTTTTTGATTCTCAACCTTCCTAATGCTATGACCCTTTAATGTAGGTGCTCATGTTCTGAGCCAGCCATATTATTTTTGTTGCTGTCTCATAACTCTATCTTGGTACTATTATGAACCCTAATATAAATATGTGTTTTCTGATGGTCTTAGGGAACCCCTTTGAAAGGGTCATTTGACCACCAAAGGGGTTGTGACCCACAGGTTAAGGACTCAGCCTATGAAACTGAGTCCAATCCCCAGAACCCATGTGGTAGAGAGAGAGCTGACCTCTCTCTGATCTCCATACCAGTGCCCTCATGGCCCCCATACAAAATAAATACTGTAAGAAATTTTGATTAATTGTGCAATTGATTATTCAAGCTACATTTGATATAGAGCAATGCCCAATAAAGACTGGTTTTCTAGGTGGTTTTCCCAAAGCAGGTGAATTTTTCACATTAGTTTTAAATTGTATTTTTATGGATGGTCTGCCTGTGTGCATGTCTGGGTCGCTCATGTGCCTAATGCCAGAGGAGGGTGTTGGATTCCCCTGGAACAAGGGTTTCCGATAGTGGTGAGCATTCGTATACGTGCTGGGAACTGAACCCCGGTCCTCTGGAAGAACAGCCAGTGCTCTAACTACTGAGCCATCTCCAGTCCTAAAGATGGTTCCTTTACTAAAACTCCATGTCAGTGTTTTTGAAATCTAGAAATAAGATTTTAAAAATAAATTTTGAATTTTACCTTATCTTTTCCAGAGAGATATTCATCGGCTACTGGAAACCAAATATGATACATGTTAGAGAAGGCTGGGCCTATGAGAACATAGGCAGAGAAAGACCAAACCTTGCTATGCAGCCCAGCCCTGTTGTGAACTTCGGTCTTGCCTCAGACTTGGGCTCACTGGGGTTACAGGCCTGGGCACCACACTCAGCCTCCTGAGAACCTCAGGAGCATGACTCCACTGTGTCATTGGAAACATTCTGTAGCTGAGAAAGTGTGCATGCTAAGTATCTGACATGTAGCCCCGGGAGGGCAGTTAGAACTGTACCTTTCAAATACACAAACAAGACTTGCCAACCGGCTGTACCTGTTTACTTCAAAAGCATCAGTTTATTTAAAACATCAGTTTATTTACATTTATTATTTGTGTATATTCGTATATGCATGCATGTAGGTAGGTAGTGCATAACAGCATGCATTTGTGGAGGTCAGAGGACAGGATAACTTTCAGCATTCTGTTCTCAGGTAATCAGGCTTAGCCAAAAGTATCTTTCCCCATCCCCATTTAGACACTATTTGAACATCTCCCACAGGGTCAAGTATTTCTTCAACCTGTACAGATACCATAGAAACCTATTTTATTTATTTATTTAAAGATTTATTTATTTATTTAAAGATTTATTTATTTATTATTTATAAGTACACTGTGGCAGTCTTAACATACCAGAAGAGGGCATCAGCTCTCATTATGGATGGTTGTGAGCCACCATGTGGCTTCTGGGATTTGAGCTCAGGACCTCTGGAAGAGTAGTCAGTGCTCTTAACCGCTGAGCCATCTCTCCAGCCCTATTTCTTTTCTTTCTTTTTCTTTTTTTTTTTTTTTTTTTGAGACAGGGTCTCACTGTGTAGTTCTGGCTCTCCTAGACCAGGCTGGCCTCAGACTCACAAAGATCTGCTTGCCTCTGCCTCCTGAGTTCTGGAGCCGCTGCATCCAGGCAACCTCCTGTTCGTTAAGGAAATTGGAACATGGCGTGGTTGTATGGCTCAGCAGGTAGCGTACATTTATCCAGGATCAAGCTGGGGCTGGACTGCCTCACTTCAAACACCCGCTGTATCACAGCCAAGATGCTAAAAGCTGGATAAATTAACCAAGCCTCTGAAGGCTTAAATTTCCTCATTTGAAAAAAATGGGACTAATAAAGTAAACCCTCATGGGGTTCTTAAGGGTTTAAAGGAAATAATCCATATAAAGTACTTAAGTGCTTATTAGCATCTGGCATAAAGTAAGCACACTGTGAGCGCTAATCAGCAGAATTATCATCGTCATCATTGTCAGTTCAGCCTCAGTGTGTGGAACCATGCTGTCCGACTGTGGTCTGCAGACAGGTGCTGGCTCCAGCCCTCCCGTCAAGGTTACAGTGGGAGAGGCAGTGAGCTCATTTACACTCTGGTGCCAGCTTCTCAGCTTGCCATACATTAGCACTTTGCATAAAATTGCGGTGGAATATTGGACCCATGATCACATGCTCCAAAAAGCAGATGGCCTTTTATCCTGAAAGCTGCTAGCACTCATTTGCAGTCTTCATTCCTTCTCTTTTGTGAGTCGTAAGTATACTGCTTGTTGCTTCAGCAAATGCTTGCCAATCACTCTGCCCACGCACAGCCCTGTATCTATTTTCCAGGAGTTGCAAAGATAACTCTGGAACTACTTCTAAGTTAGAGGGAGTGGGAGGTGGATAAGCGTGGGAGGTGGCACGATTGGAGCACACAGTGTTTGCAGGGGTTTTAGAGCTTGGTCACATGGGCTCCTGCGTCCATGAGAAGACAGTGTAATACCTATTACTCCTCCAGCATCTTGTGGTATCCCTGAGATCAGTGTTCCTGTTTTTGAAACAGCGTTTGAATCTTGTAGAAATTTGCAACATTCAAATGAGAAAATAACTTTTAAAGATTATTAAGAACCCATCTTGTAACTGAAAGTGGAAGTCACAAAAAATGTGGCAACAGTAAAGGTTTTCTGGACACACAGCAACCCCAGATTAATTCAAAATCTAACGGCAAATGCATCTAGGTGTTGACAGCATTGCTTTTCTATATTGTATTGTGCAGCTTCATGGCAGCCTTGGTCCTGAGCATGCAGCATACTTACTTTGTTTTGTGCCAGCAGAAAATCCAGTGCCAACAAGCTCTGCCTGCAACACTGGGCTAGGATTCCAAACCCTTGTGTGCTACTATGGCAGGTGCTTGTTTGGTGTCCATGTGTTACGGTGTTTGTGTAGAAGTGTCTGAGCACATGGGTATGTGAGTGGAGAGGCCAGAGGTCATTGTCAAGTGTTTTCCTCAGTGACTTCACCTTATATTTGGTGACAGGGTTTCTAGTTGCACCTTGGGCTCACCAACTTGGCCCAAACTGGCCAGCAAACGTGTAGGGTCCTCCCATCTCTGCCCCTCTTCCCCCAGTGAGATTACAGATACGCACCTCCACACTAAGCTTTCCGTGGATGCTAGGGATGGGACCCATGTCCTCGTGCCTGAGCAACAGGCTCTTGGTCCACTGAGCCGGCTCCACAGGCCTGGGCTTTGGTGTTCCTACTGTGCATCCAGACATTTCCAACCAAGAGTGATGCTTTGTGCCGTCTTTCCTTAACTTGCCTCAAATTACTGTGCCTTTTGGATTCTGGGGTGTTAGGATCCTTGGTTTAAAAACTGCTCTTTGTATAGCTCACTTAAATTTCAGGGGGAAAGTTATATAAAATTTGGCCTAAGACAGAATTTTCTAATTTTGAAGCACCCCAAATATGCTTCTGCCACTTATACTATGAATTTGTACAAAGGGACTGACATTCTCAGCAATTAATGATTCTAAAATCAAAATGTCAGTTAACCTTAAACTCACTGAAGAGGCTTCTTTTCCAGCAGTGTATCCAGCCAAGATTTTATTCTTTGTGCAAAAATAGACTCACCTCATTAGTATGCAACTTTGCCTTTAATAAATGGCAATTCTATACACACGCCAAAGAATTATTTTAAAAGTGAATGTCTGGGGGCTGGAGAGATGGCTCAGTGGTTAAGAGCACTGGCTGCTCTTCTAGAAAACCTGGATTCAATTCCCAGCAACCACATGGCAGCTCACAACTGTCTGTAACTGTAGTCCTATGGGATTCAGGGATTTCTTCTGGTGTTCAAATACATATGCAGATATAACATTTATTCAGACATACATCTTTCTAAAAGTGACTTTCTTTCTGATTTATGATCAGTAAATGTTGGATTTGTATATTGATTTTATGCACCTGCATACCCAGAGTCAGAACCAAGTTTCTGAGGTTATAAAGGGAGGATGGGCAGAAAACACTAAGAAGCCTTGTAAAAGATCTGTCTAGTCATTTGCTCTTATGTGCACACACATGAGTCATGAATGATTTACTGCTCTATAGATCTTGAGGGAACATCAGAGAGATTAAAATTCTGGAGAGAATTTTACAAAACTTTTACAAAAGTGAGTACATTTTGCAAACCGTCTACATGTGAAGCTGGGCATCATGTAAAAGAACAGCTTGAAAGAGGTAAGATATTTTATGTGTGTCCTGTGAACTCAGCATCGGGACCAACTGTTCCGTCAGACCTACTTGAAGATAATTTTAAAGGTTATTTTGTCAAGAAATGTTCCTTAGCAGGGGCCGGATAGGTGGGTCAGTGGTTAGGAACACTTGTTGCTCTTCCAGAGGACTCAGGTTCAGTTTCCAGCGTCCATATGTCAGCTCAGAGCCATCCCTAATTCCAGTTACATGGGCTCCAACTCCCTCCAAAGCACAAACATGCAGGAGGCCAAATACTCATACATATAAAATAAATATAAAGATCATAAGAAAGAGAGACGCTCCTTAGCTGGTAATCATTCTTAGGGGTTGGTTGTTACATTGGGTTTACTGGTCTCTCCTGCGATGTGCAGGCATTGTGCCGTGCGCCTTAACCTTCCCTCTTCCTGGTTTCTCCAGAGCTGGATCTCATGGGCAACTTTAAAAACCTAAGGGCAGGTGAGGGGAAGATAGTGTTGAAGAAACTCATGTACTGTCAAAGTCAAGAGGAAAACTTAAGCAAAGGCGGAGAATGTTAAAGTTGACCAAGGAGTGCAAGATTGTCCCACATGTGTGAGAGCAGCCTTTGTATGGCAGTGTGTCAGGCCACTTGTGTCCTGGCTCCCTCATTGTTGAAATCCCTCAGTGCCCAGGGTTGCTGGCCTTTGCATGGACCAGCTTTCCTTCTTTTAGTTGCCTGGCAATAAGATGAAGGGTTTCATAGACAAAGAATTTCCATCTCGACACCCCCTCTGGCTTGGCTGCACCGGGGCCCCCGGGAAAGAAGCCAGCCTGCCTGTTCTCACCGTCCCAGCATGGCCACCATGCAGGCCTGCGTCAGGCCAAGTGTTGGCTGAATGAGTGAGAGACCTGAAAGTGCGGACACTGAGAGTGAGAAGACGGTTGAGTTCTGAGTGCTCCCTATGGTATAGGGTGTCAAATGTTTTAAAGGCACAAAGTTCCTGAAGGTTATAGCATGGGCCGTCTATTCAGTTACAGTTTGTACTCGAGGTTCAGGATCACAGGGATTATCGAGGAGCAGAGTTCCCGCAATAGTCTAAGTGAAGACTGGGCAGCGGGTAACTCTCCTGTATGTGAGGCCGTGGCCTCTGCTGTCAGCCACAGAGGCCTGTGAAGTACTGTGAAGTGTAATACCTGCTGGTTTCCGGATCTCAGGGCAGCCCTCTCCTGTCTAACTAACTCCTGAAGGGACCAAGAACCACCCACCTCAGTAGGGCTGCATTGGTGAAATCTAGGTGCAGTGCACACTGTTGAGTTTATGAATTTGCCCACTTGCTCACTCCCCCTTCCAAGCAAGGGTGTATAACATGCTCTTGTCAAAGAGGAAAAAAGTGTCACCGTGGTGTCTTGCTAACGAGGTGATTAGACATTGTTCAGCAGTGTCAAAGGATCTGGAACTCCGAACAGTGATGTGGCAAAAAACCAGCTGTGCAGGAAGGATGTAGGATAGCTTGCAAGGGAGGCATGCGTCAGGGGTCAGGTACAGTGGTCACAGATCCCATGCATGATGGCCTAAGGGAATTTGAGAAATTGTTAAGGACTCGTGGTCTGACTTTATGAGGGGGAGCTTGATAAAAATTTCTCACTCATCCAGTTAACGGACAATTGCTGAATGCCTCATAGTGCCGAGCTCTGTTGCAGCGTGCAAAGTAGAGAGCCAGGCCCTCCTTCATGGAGCTTGCCTTCTGGTGGAGGGCTCCTATACCAAACAAAATGGAGGGGAGGTACAGATGGTGAAAGTTGGTGTGGAGTGGAGGGAAGGTGGCCAGGAAATCCTTTCCTAAGCTGACACTTGGTGAACCTTTGTGAAATAAGGGAGTGAGGCATTGGTCATCTGAGGAACATTTCAGCACAGAAGAGCAAGAACAGGGCGGAGGCTCAGTAAAGGAGCCTGTGGCTGAGGAAGAATGAGGCAGTGGTGGACGATAGGCAGACCAGGTCTCTATCAAACACTCCTTAGGGGTCACCACCATGGTCTCTGGGCTTAGGAGACACTTCCTCCAACGTCAGTAGGCTCAGATCTTTGTAGTTTCCCTATCTCCCTCTGACTACAGCACCGGAAGGTTAGTCTGAGCCCACCAGGCCAACCCCGGGATAATCTGAGTTCAAGGTCTGTCATTAATAGCTGCAGGGTCCCTTTTCCTCTTGCTGTGCAAAGTGCATGCTCATAACTTTCAGTAATCAGGCACCTGATGGTGGCCCTGTGAGACCTTTTGAGGTGTCTTGCAGACTCCACTCCCCAGATCTGCTGGTGTCTGCTGTCCCTTTGTGAGTTAAGGTCAAAAGGACTGTTCATAGGAGCAGTTGAGCTCAATGGGAAAAAGCACGATTACTCACTGCCTGCATCTTTTGAAAGGTTAAGCAGAGGATCTGAGATAAAAAAAAAAAAAAATCAAGGGTGCAGTGTAGATCCGTGGTGGAGTGTTTGTGTGGTACATAAAGTCTCTGGCTTTACTCCACTGGCCTGAGAGACAGAGTCAAGGATAACTTGAGATACTCTGGTCTGCGCAGCTGAAGGAATTGCATGAGATGCAGCCAGGTGTGTGACGAGGTCATGCTGGCAGCGGAGGCTCAGACGTGCAAAGTCTGAGGTACTTATTCAGTATCCAAGGGGCAGAGAAGGAGAAGATGGCTGATCACATACGACTGGAGTACAAGAGGCAGGGCATAAGGACACACCAATGGGAGGTGAGAGGAAACCACGGTCCTATTATCCAGGGAAAAGGGCAGGGTCCTGGGACTGTGTTGGGTAAGCCCCAAACTCAGAAGAATACACATTAGGAACCAGATCTTTGAAACAGAGTAACCTCGGAGAAAGCAGAGACGCTGGCTCTGAGATTTCATCCTTGCCTTTCTGTGAACTGTACTGTATTTCTAGAATCATCAGAGCAGACCTCATGCATATGGATGACCCAGGAATGGCTCTCAACTTCTGACTCTTGCTTAATAAGCTGTTACATACAAATGTTTGGTGTTGTTTTGTGGATATCCATCTACAAGTTGTTACAGATCCAATTCAGAGGGCAACCCAGAGAAGCTGCAGTTACAGTACATACAGTGGGGTCACTCCGAAAAGGAGTCTTTCAGGTTCAGATTTCATAGAGTAAAATGCCTGTACTGAAACAGTTTAGCTAAATTTTATCCGAGTGACATATACTGCCCAACCCCCCTCCCTTCCTTCTTCCTCTCTCCCTCCTTTCCTTCTTTTCTTCTGAGTGTCACGTATCACAGGCTGGCCTGAAGTTCACCATGTAGCTGAGGATGACCTTAAGCTTCTGATTCTCCTGCCGTCACCTCTCCAGTGCTGGGGCATGAACTCAGGGCTCTGTGTATCCTAGAAAAGCACTCGCCAACTGAGCTATAACCCTAGCCTCCCTAGTCTCTTTTCTTCCTGCATTAATTTGCTAATATAGGACATAGGTCACTTGTGTATTTTTAAATTCTGCTGGGGAAAAGTAGATTCACATAGCTTTGTACAGATGTAGGCTCAATGAAGCCAGGTGTCTGAACATCACCAGGCCTCAAATTCAGCCTCCATTTGGATGCCAGCCACTCCTCTGTCCATATCCAACACACAAGCCAGTCACAAGAAGTCACTCCGACCGCTTCAGAGTCTGGAAACTTAATAGCTTGGCTCCTCAAACTCACCAGTTTACACTGAAGCCCTTTGTGGACCAAGCTTTACAAATATTTTTCAGTCAAGCCTGTCTGGTTTCTAAGGGCAGGGAGGAGAACTTCCCTAGGTGTCGGATGACGGGCTGCAGGGGTACTGAATCTCTGAGACAGGCGGGCTCCAGGGCAGCGGTCTGGTCTTGACTCTTCTCTACTCAATATGAGGACAACGTTCTGCTGTGGTAGCTTACAGTAATGATGATCCTGAGTTGCTAAGAAAATATATGTTCTCTCGAGGCTGCGAGTACCCCACCGAGTAGCATGGCTGCATCACCCTCTAAGATTCCTTCCTTGGGTTGAGCAGGCCACTGAGAGCAGTTGCTTAGGGCTCAGGTGTTGTTGTAAAAATATAAAAAATAAAAAAAGTATTACTGTCTTTTATCCCTCTAGGTCTGGCACTGCAGTGCCCCACGATATCTGCTGGATATCTAAATTCTCAGTCAGCAAAGCATCTCACCCGCTCTGTTCCATCCCATATCACACTGCCAAAGGCCTCTCTCTCAGCCTGGCAGCAATCTCTCTGCCTACCTAGTTCCCAAGGCAGGTTTCCATGCCAGAAACATACATCCAAACTCTGTGGCCCAGAGAACCTCCCCACACTCCATTACACTTAAATCTACACATGAAGAACACACAACACAATAACCTTAGATCCAGTTGATAAGATATAATTGCCCACCTAAACATACAAAGCCCAGTACCATCCATCCCTTAAGAACTTTAATAACAACCTGTAAATGCACAGAGCAGAATCTTAACGTCACCTGCCATGGCTTCTCCCCTCTCCCCCCTGTCTCTTCTCTTCCTTCCAGTCTCCAGTGGAATTAGCATCAATTACAGGTAACTCTAGGGCAAACCACCACACTCAGGCATGCTTGGCAGGCCTCGGGCACCTTCCCCAGCACTCTCAACATGGAGACTTTTGCTGTTTATCCATTGCTGTGGCCTGACCATCTCAGAATGCTAGAGTGTTTCATGATGGCCACCATGGGAGTGACTTAGCATCAGTTCCCAATGTCTCCTTGTCACAGTTTGGATTCCTTTCTGTTGGCATAATGGCCATCTTCCGTTTCACCATAGCTGTGAAGTGTGGAGCATAAGCTGTGCAGCCATGTGACCAGGTGAGCCCCAGGTGTCTAGAAAGAGCACTGCTCAGAAGACAGGTCTGTCCCTGCAGGTTAGAGTGGCTACCCCTCCTGTCATGTTCAAAGACAGCCGTAGCTTCCAAACAAAGGAGAGTGTGTTTAAAGCCACCTGTAAGGAGCAAACAGGAGCAGCAGCTTTAGGTTGTCTTGAGTACCATGTTCCATAGGACAGAAGAGAGTCAAATCAGTGCATTTGTCAACAGTGTGAGTGAGGACATCAAGTAGGTGGGCCTGAGAGTCACAGAATCCCTGCTACAGGCTCCAGATGTCATCATCCTTAGCTCTGGGCTGCATGGAAGCCAGTGGTCGTCTGTTCAGCAGTGACAATGTATTCCAAGCATTGCTTAGTAGCAATAGGAAATTAGGTCAGAGCAGTGGTTGGTGATGAGTGTCTACTAAGAGGACTAACAGTAGAGCAAGATAATTTTGACAACCAAACCATTGCATCGCTCCACAACCACGAAGCCTTTAGGACCGGCCACACGCATGTGGCTCAAGCTCTGTGAGACAGTACTGATTACATCAAGTGTACACCAGAAATGATCAGGAACATACTCAGTAAACAACACGGCAGCTGCGCTGTGCCTTTTACTTTTATTTACTTTTTCAATTAAAAAATTATGTATGAGTGTTTGTCTCCATGTATGTCTGTATACCACATGAATGAAGTTTCCAAAGGGGCCAGAAGAGGGCATCAAAAGCCCTGGAACTTGAGTTACAGATGGTTGGGAACCATCTAGAAATCAGTCCCAGGTCCTCTGGAAGATAGCCACCGCTCCAGTCTCTTATGCTTGTTTTAAAAAGTAAAATCGGTAAGAAGTAGTTCCTAAGGCAATCAGGGATGTGGTATAATAGCAGCTTAACGTAAAAGGCTTACAAGGGTGAACGCTGAGATGTGATCCTAATTAGACGAGAAGAAAATGTGAGCTGGAGGCTAACCCTTCACTCCTTAGCATGGTCTGCCTCTTAGGTCTCCTGAAGTCAGAGTCTGCCTGTCTGGTGTCTCAGGAAGCCTTGTCTCCTGCAGCTGTCTGGGGATCATCTCACACCCTAGGAGCTGTGAAGGGAAGAGTGTGCACGCTGTAACCCTGTGTTTGCTTATGCAAAATTGTAATTCCATTTTAGTTGGGAAATGGGATGCATTTTTCAGACTCCTACTCAGAGCTGGGAAGTGTCCAGTCCCCCCAGCTGTCAGTACCCTCTGCCCTATGTGTATGTCTGCTGCCTGGTACCCACAGATGCTTCCTGAGGGACTGGCTTCCCAGAACCTACTGGGCCAGCAGGCAGATCTTTTCTTCCTCCTTATTAATAAGGGTCAGCCGAGGAAGCAGTGGAAGGCTAGCCCCAGAAGCTTGAGGTGGCACAGTGCTGAAGGCTAGCCCTGAAGGGTTGAGGTGGCACAGGGCTGAAGGCTAATGCTATAGGCTTTGGGTGGCACGGTGCTGTGAAGAGTTTGTGGGAGGTTACTGCCATTAGTCTTGTTTTGTGACTTGTTTTTAAACTTCCATTTTCCATGTTGTTTGTTTTAAATTTCCACCTGGCTAATATGAGAAGGGACTTTCCCCAGCATCACTAATTGGCTTATTTCTCCCTCTTAATCTCTAGTAATTAGAGATGGAAAAGAAAAAAGTCTCACTTGACATGTAAAGAATATGTCCTTGGTGTGGATCTTACCTTCCCTAGGCAAGCTTTCTTTGTTTAGATTAAAAGCTATCTTTTATTATTTTGGCCCTGGCTTGTTGGGGTTCACACCTAGGAATCTCAAAAAGTACAGCAGGAGACTTGTGATTTAATTAAACAAAGGCCATATCAGCAACAGATGGGGGGGGGGAGAATAAATTCACTTAGGTCGCTGACATTTTTTAAGCCTGCATAAGCAAAAGTAAAATGTCAGGTTTCTTAAATGGTCCTTTACACCCAAGGCATGCTGGGTAATAGGAGAAACTTTTACCAGTGTTTAGGGACCACTCTCCAGACAGGCACAGCTCTCCCCTTTATAAAGTCCGTGCTCTTTGTCATGGGATTAGGTGACCACGTGACTGATTAGCCTCACAATTCCGATCAGACTCCCTGTTGCTTTCCATTCACAGCTACGGTGCAGCAGAGGCCTGGACAGAGGTCAGGGAAAGAGCACCAGGCTCGGAGGATCATTTTCCAAAGCTGCGCAATCCTGTAAGAGCTGGTTGGGAGCAGGCAGCAGCCGGGAGGACAGTAGCTAGTTAACAGAAAAGGCTGACCGTTTGCTTTGAGCGTCTACTGTTTCTGTTTTTAACTTCTTGTATATTACCTGATTTTACACTCATCTTTCATGTGCTTGTTTTTAGCGTGGTTTATTGAACGCCATGTAACAGACTAAGAGCGCTGAAGTGAGCGAGCACCGAGGGTAACCCAGCAACGAGGGACTCGGGTTTGAGGAATTAACTTGCTGAAATCCCGAGCTGGGCCTGGGAGCCTGGCTGAGTTTGTGAGCGGGCCTCACACCCTCTCTGCAATGGGCTGCTGACCGGAGAACTGGACTGTGGAATGTGAACAGCATGAGCTCACTACGGGAAGAAATGGACGAAGAGGAACTGGAGCATCCAAACGCCTCCCCAGAAAAACGCTATTTCCCCGAATCCCTAGATTCCAGTGATGGGGACGAAGAAGGGGTCCTGGCCTGCGAGGATCTGGAGCTGAACCCCTTTGACGGCTTGCCGTATTCATCGCGATATTACAAACTTCTGAAAGAGAGAGAGGAGCTTCCGATATGGAAAGAAAAGTACTCCTTCATGGAGAGTCTGCTGCAAAATCAGGTTGTGCTCGTGTCAGGGGACTCCAAGTGCGGCAAGAGCTCTCAGGTGAGGAGCTGCTGGAAAGGCCTGTGGCCTTGAGGTTTTGCATGTGTGAAGTGTTGTAACCAAACAGAACATTGGCAACCCAGGTGCTACAAATGAACCTTGGCTGTTAGACTTGGGAGACGGTGGAGTTTACCTAGGTCATCCTAGAATAACAATCCCGATGGTTTCCTTTGTAGAGGTCTTAGAAGTTGAAGTAGAGTCACCGCCCCATCAGGTTTTAGAGGATTACCCTTGATATTTGCTTACATGCCAGTGGGGGTGAGCAACACCTGACTGTTCTTGCCCTTTTCTCCCTTTTTAAAGGTTTTTCTTAATTATTTTATGTGTATGAGTGTGTGGCCTACATTATGTCTGTGTTCCATGTATGTATGGGTACCCAAGGAGACCAGAAGAGGGTGCCAGATCCCCCAGAACTGGAGTTAAGGACTTGGGAGCCACCATGTGGGTGCCTCAAAGGAAACCCAGGCCTTCTGAAGAGCACCCTCTTAACTGCTGAGCCACCTCCTACCTGGCTGTTCTTATGTGTGAAGCTGGCTGAGTTCAGGAAACAAATGCCCAGGAAATCTATTTTCCTCTTGTACTTCATTTGCTTATTTTGGAGAAAAGGTCTCTCATAGCTCAGGCAGCCCTTGAATGCCTAATCTTCCTGTTTCTACCTGCCAGTGCTGGGATGATGGATGTGTTTTACCATGCCCCACAGAAATCCTTCTTTGCCTTGCAATAAGAAATAACAAAATGGCAGATATGCAGTCCTAGACTGCCTAGAGAGGGAAGAATTCGGTCAGTTAAAGGAGGGAGGTAGTAGCTAGGACTGTGGCCTCATGGCAGAGAACTTGCCAAAAATGCCTGAGGCCTAAGTTAGATGATTTCTAGCATACTAAAAAGATAAATTTAGGAATATAAATGTTTGCAGTATTGATGTGAGCCGAGGAGGGTTTATGAATTAGGCAGAAGGTGGGACTTTTTTGCAAGTATAATTGTAGTGGGGGTGGCTTCTGAGCGCCAAAGAGAGACAGTTACTGAATACCTCCTGTCCAGTTTGTTGTGTTTGAACTTGAGCTTTTGACTCAACTGAAGTCTGTGTTTTACATTGTAGATTCTTATGATGAAACAGTTAGAATAGACCACAGAGATTATCTGGTGAAAGAGCACAGAGGTTTTTCAGATGACAACTGCGGTCTGGAAGCCTCTGACAATGTGTTGGCTCAGGTTGCAGTCTCCTGAGTAGGTTGAAAAAGAACACTCACATCGTACCTGCCTCTTCCACGACCCCTTCAAATGCACCTTGGTGAAAGGAGGGCTGGGCACTGATGGTTTCTATCTGGTTTATAGCTGCCAGGGTTATTCACTCTGATGAGTTATTTTTATATCAATTTACTTTAATTCATTATAAGAACTAAGTGGATTTCTTTCTGGTTTCTGTGGGCAAATGGAACTTTATTTTAAAAGTTATCTATTTTAAATCTTGTTTTTATGTTATTGTGTTTATTTCAGATTGATAAAGAAATTTCAGTAATAGTATAGATATTTTCACAGCTGTCTCCTGATTCCCCAAAGATAATTTGATTCTGCATTCTCTCCCCCTCCTCCCACTCCCACATGTGAACACACACATTTTTGTTCCAAAACTTTTAAAGATTCAGAGTGTGTGTGTGTGTGCACACGCGCACGCAGGTACATACATGTCTGTCTGTCTGTGTCTGTGTCTGTGTCTGTGTCTGTGTCTGTGTCTGTGTGGACGTGTGCCCTTAGAGGCCAAAAGAGTTGAAATTATAGGTGGTTGTGAGCAGTCTGATGTGAGTAGGGGAACCAAACTCTGATCCTCTGAAAGAGCAGCAAGCTATCTGTACCCCTGAGCCATCTCTCTAGCCCCTGTCTGTATCTTTTAAGATTAAACTGAAGTAAGGTAACACACACCTTTAATTCCTGCACTCATGAAGCAGAGGCAGACGGATCTCTCAGTTGAGTCAGGCCTGGTCTATAGTGAGTTCCAGGGCAACCAGAACTCTGTAGGGAGACCGTGTCTCCAAGAAAAACGAGAATAGGTTGACAAAGCCAGGCGGAGTGCACACCTATAATTGAAGTACTTGAAAGGCTCAGGGAGGAGGATGAGCAGTTGCAGGCCAGCATGGGCTACAGAACAAACTCTGTCAAGGGGAGGAGAGAGGAGGTGGCATGATGCCCTTCTCTCAGCAGAACAATAAGGACCAGAAAGGGGAGTGTAATGCTGGTGTCTCACTTTTTCCTGGCTTCAGGGTTTTCATAGTTATTAGGTGTGATGTCATAAAACATTGAAACCATCCTCCAGATGAATCCAGATCGCGCTCCATCTCACTGTCATTCAGAACTCCTTTAGTGTGGAAGCTTCTCCTCTGCCTCTCATGACTTTGTCATCTTCAGGGTGCAGTGAGTTCTGATCTGAGGTGTCAAGTGGGTGTGGGAGGTTTTCAGGTTCTACCCGTGGCAGGAAGGTGCACTGGAGCTCCCTCAGCTTCTGTCAGGAGGAGCAGCAAGCCTTCCTCTGGGCTGCTGGTGTTGAATGTGATTACTTAGAGAGATGGCGCCTGCCTGGTTCTCAGTGGTAAAGCTGATGTTTCCTCTCATGGTTTCACAGGCTGAAGTCCACCCCTTGTCACACTTTGGGATAATCACCTTGCACTGGTGGCAGCCTGACAGTGGCCCCTAATTCTGACATGCCTGGTGGCAGATAGCAGTGTTCCTTCTAATTCTGCCTTCAGGTTGACCGCCTTGGATTCTTGAGGAGTCAGCTCTTGGTTTCCTTTCCTTTCCTTTCCTTTCCTTTCCTTTCCTTTCCTTTCCTTTCCTTTCCTTTCCTTTCCTTTCCTTTTCTTTTCTTTTCTTTCCTTTCCTTTCCTTTTTGTTTATTTTGTTTGGAGACAAGAGTCTGTCTGTAATTCTGGCTGCCCTGGAACGTAATAGAGTCTAACCTCAAACTCACAGATCTCCTCCTGCTTCCTAGCAGCTAGGACTACAGGCATGTGCCATGGTGCTTAATATGGTAGATGGTGCTAATAATGCTTAGCCTTATACAGCAGTTTTTTTGAAACTGGGTCTCATTCTGTAGCTCACATTCACCCTGAACCCTCCCCTCAGCCTCCCAAATGCTGGGGTTGGTGTGAGCCACCGCACCTGGCTTAGCTTTCTTTTTTTTTTAATAATTCATTTACTCCGTTCTCTGTGGGATATCATTAATAAACCTCTGTGTGGCTCAGTTTGTTCTGCTGTGGCAATTTGAAACACCTCAGAATGGGTCCTGTCCTTGTCCCTTACCTGCATGGTTCTCAAGTACGTGCTGCTCTCACAGTAAGATGTTCCAGGCTCCTCTGGCACATTCCCTGTCCCAGCCCAGGAAGCGTCTTTCTTCTAGTTTCCTTGGCAGATGGCTGCGTTTGGAAACCGAGACCTGGATGGCAAATGTGCCGTTGGCCGTTGGCTGCTCGTGTTTCGGGCTCTTCCCAGCAGGGAGAGAAGGAAGTGAGTGTGGTTTACACATATCCCACAGGTTCATCTGCCTGCGTGGTCCACATTTCATTCTGCCTCCGTCTTTCTCTGTGTTTCTCCGTCTCTGGGTACTTGTGTGCGTTTCTGTTTGTTCATCTTTATATTTATCTCCCTGTTTCAGGATGCACTCATAGCAGTTGTCTCCAGCCAGCTCAGCTCTGGTCTCACTGTAACCTTCCCAGTTTCCATAACATCCTTCTCCCAGCAACACGGCCCTCTGTTTATACCCCCCTTTGCGTGTCTACTCCCCCAGTACATTCAATTCAGACTTGCTGCTCCTCTCCGTTTTTTAGGGATTTGTCACCCTTAGGAACAAGAAATGCTGAATATGCTGTAAATGTTGTAACCGTTGTTATAACTGGGTACAGTTATGGTTTCTTCTGTCACTTTTGAAGTTTTGTTTGTTTGAGATAACTTCTAAAAGTATCCCAGCCTGGTTCCAAATTTACTATGTAGACAGCCAAGAATGACCTTGAACTTCTGATCCTCCTGCCTCCACTGCCTAAGTGTTGGGACAACACCTTTTTAAACTTCTTAATCATATTAGTAAGCTGTATTTTTGTTTGGTTAAATAGGAAGTCAGTGTCTTTCTGGTTTAGAGAAATCAAACTGTTTTCAAATAAAGAGAAGGCAGGCATATTAATTTGTTGTTTTTTTTAAATTCTGAAAGTAACCTGTTTTGTTTCCAAGACTCCTTTCTCGTTCCCCACAGTTTTAAGTCTTTCAAAGAAAAACCTCTCTTCAGAGCCAAAGATCTAAAACTGCCTTCTCTTCTGGTACAGATGTTTATAGAGACCAGCAGCTGCCCTGGGAAAGAGAGACAATTTCTCGTCTGTCTGAGGCAGCTTTTCCTAGTACTTCTCTGGATGGTCTTACTGAAAGCCAGAAGGGAAGAGAAGCATTTCTAGAACTACCTAGTGTCTTTTCTAGCTTTTACTCTAATCTCTCATGAGTCAAACGGTTCAGTTGCCAAGAACTGGCTTTGGTATCCATGTGTTGGGTAAATTGAGGCAGGCACCCATGGGGCATAAGCTGTCTGTGGCAGTTGGTGGAATGGACAAGACAGCTCCCACAACAGCGCTGCTGTTGTAGAAGTCGCCTGGCCAGATTGGCCATGACAAGGCCATACACAATACTGCTGCTCTGAACTCTGAACTGAATTTGACTGGTGGATTCTTTTGAGAGATCTGAGCAGCTGACCTTAAGTCTCCCAGAGTCCCACAGCCTGCGATCTTGTATGCGCTATGCTGTCAAGCATGGGGACTGGGATCTTCTTGTTTCCCCTCTTGAATCTGTACTGGGAGAGTACTGTCAGTAATAGACGGCCACAGAGCCAGTGGGAATTCGAGCTACCCACCCCTCTCGTTGCCCTCAAGGCAGGAGACAAGCATTACTGGCATCTATTCTGACCCTTGCTCCTGCCCCAGGAGTCCTGGAAGCAGGCGAGGCTGTGGGCAGGTAGAAGGACGGCTCACTGTGAGGCCTTTTAGGCAGTTGGCAGGTCTGACATTCATAAAACCACTCACAGGAAATGGGTTGAGAAAATATGGTAATTTGATGGATGGGTTCTGAGTGATTGATTTCCAGCTGGTGGGAATTTGTAGACCATGCGTCTGGACCTGGGTGTTGTCTGCTGCCAAACTCCAGACAAGCTACTTTGAAGAGTTTCTTTCTCAGGAAGTGAAGGAGCAGCTCCCTATCTTTTTTCCCAGTGTCGTGTCATTGCTGTCAAAGTGTCTCAGTGTCACCGTCTCCAAAGAGAGCAGCGGCCTTGGAAAGATGGGACTTGCTGCATGCCTGTGGCTCCCACAGACCCAGCTTGACTCCTCGTCTGCCCAAAGTAGGGCATTCTGGCAGGGAAAGAACTTGCACAGAGAAACTGCAGCGAGTCCTGAGAGCCCTGAACAGCAGCAGGTGATTGTGAGACGGCCAAAGTAAGCCCCCAGCCGAGGATTGCCTGGAGGAACGTTCCAGCATAGCAGTAGGCAGAGTGTTCAGCAGTGCAGAGGGGCAGAGTACCAAGCTCTCTTGGAAAGTGCTCCTCTGTCCCATGACGCTATGAAATGGCCAGACTCCTAGCTTCTTCTCCTTTTTTTAAAGAAATATTTTAAATATTTTATTGGCTTTTTATTTATTTTATATATATGAGTGCTCTGTCTTCAGACACACCAGAAAAGGGAATCCATTACAGATGGTTGTGAGCCACCCTGCGGGTGCTGGGAATTGAACTCAGGACCTATGGAAGAACAGCCGATGCTCTTAATCACTGAGCCATCTCTCTAGCCTGACTCCTGCTCTTTTCAGCAGTCCCTGGCATCTGCCAAGGACTGACCAGAATGGCCCCTGTTTTGCATAGACAGTGGTCCTCAACCTTCCTATTGCTGTGACCTTCTAATATAATTCCTCATGTTGTGGTGACCCCCAATCATAGAATTACTTTATTGCTACTTCATAACTGTAACTTTGCTACTATTATATTCATAATGTAAATATCTAAGTTTTTTTTTTTTTTACGATCATGGGTGACCCCTATGAAAGGGTTGTTTGACACTCTCCCCAAAGGGGTCACGACCTACATGTTGAGAACTGCTAGTCTAGAGGAATGAGGTAATGGGGGTAGGCATTCTAACACCGGGACTCCTCCCTTTTCTGCTCAGAGAGAGAACATTGCAGCCTGCAGTTACAAGGCTGACTGTTCTTACCGCATGTACTGGACACGTCTTCCAGGCTCTGTAATTAGCTGTGGTTTCTGCTGGGCTGTGAGTTTGGTTGCTAAGTAAACATCTGCACTCTGAGTGAAGCAAGCGCATGCTCCCTCCTCCATGGGTGCTCCCCCTGCCTTGTGGACGGACCTTTCCCAATCACTGGAGCTTGCTGATTCAGCTAGACTGACCAGTGAGCCCTGGGACCTGCCTGCCTCTGCCTCCAGAGCTGGGATTAGACAGGAGTCTCTTTGCATCAGTGCTGGACATGAACGCAGGTCCTCATGCAGCACAGCAAGCATGGAGTAAAGCGCACCCTGGTCCCCCTCTTTTCCTTTTTATTCAGTCTAGGACTCCAATCTATAGTGTGATATTCTACACACATTTGAGTCTTCGCTCCTCCACTCAGCCTTCCTGGAATGCCCTCATACACATGCCCTGGGGTGATTTTTAAGTCCTATCAAGTTGATCATGAAGGTCTTAACCATTACACCAAGGAAAGAAGGAAACAGAATTTTATGTTTAGGCCAGTGATTTTGAAACAATTAAAGATAAACTATTTTGGATCATAGACATTTTAAATATTTCTGGAAAAGCACAAGACATTGTTTTGCTTGATTAACAGATATTAACTGGGATGACTTGGTGATGAAGAATCTGGATCTCTGTTCTCACAGCTCAGTCTACAGTGCTCAGGAACAGAGGGGATGAGAATTGAAATCTAACAATTCCATAATGAGTCAGTCTCAGGAGCAAACCTCAAGATAATCTAAAAACATTAACAAATTTTTACTACCCAGATCAGTCTTTAAAATACTCGGGCTGGCAGTACACCTGTAAGTACACATTTAATCCCAGCACCCAGGAGGCAGAGCAGAGGCAGAGGCAGAGGCAGTCGGATCTCTGTGAGTTCAACACCAGACTGTTCTACAGAATGAGTTCCAGGACAGCCAGGGCTACCCAGAGAAACCCTGTCTTGAAAAAAAACAAAAACAAAAACACCCATGGACTTCTTAAAATTCATGTACCAAAGCATAATTTATTAACAGTGCCTTAAGATTATATTGTACAAAATAAATTTGGGGGGTTGGGGATTTGGCTCAGTGGTGGGTTCGGTCCCCAGCTCCGAAAAAAAACAAAAGAAAAAATAAATAAATAAATAAATTTGGTACCTTCTATAATTCTTGCACAAATCAATTTGATTAAAAGTCAGTTGATCCATGACACATTTTTATTTTTAAATTTTATTTATTGTATTTTGATTTATTTTATGTATGTGAGTACACAGTAGCTGTCCTCAGAACACCAGAAAAAGGTCATCAGATCCCATTACAGATGGTTGTGAGCCACCATGTGGTTGCTGAGAATTGAACTCAGGACTTTTGGAGGAGCAGTCAGTGCTCTTAACCAGCCCCTATTTATTATTATTGGGTGGTGGTGGTGGTGGTGGTGGTGGTGGTGGTGGTGGTGGTGGTGGTGGTGGTGGTGGTGGTGGTGGGGGTGGTGGTGGGGGGGGGGTGTGTGTGTGTCTGTGTCTGTGCAGTGCCTGTGTGCATGTTTCTGCACCACATGCATGTCTGGTGCCCACAGAGGTCAGAAGGGGCAGCAGCTTCCCCTGGAAGGGAACTACAGACAGTTGTAAAGCACTGTGGGAATCAGACCCAGGTCCTCTGCAAGCACAGCCAGTGCTTTTAACTCCAGAGCCGACACTCCAGCTGTATAACACATTTTACATAAAAGGATTTTGAAAAATGGCTGAAGAGCAGTTCTGCTTGAAATTGACTCTAGACAAGTTGGTCGTCTCATTAGGTTAATTTTTAATTACATTCAGATAATAAATTGGCAAAATATTTTAGCTTTCACTAGTAAAGCCATGTTAAGCGGGACAATTTGGGTATTATTATAATTGCATGAATTTAAATGCTTTAATTTTGGGTTGTTATTTTGTATTTAAATGCTATTTAATATTACATTCTTTAAAACATAATAAATCATACAAAGTTGTTTTGATGGGGCCTTCTTATTACTAGAAAAAAATTGTGATTACACAAGTCTCTCAAAAATGGCCTAGGCTGGAGCTGACAGGACTGCTCACTGCGTAAGAGTGCTTGCTGCACTTGGAGAGGGTCTGGGTTGTTTCATGGATAACTCTAGTTCTCAGACATCCAACTCCTCCTTCTGGGGGCTCTGAGGGCACTGCATATGGTGCACATACAGGAGCAAAATACTCACACACTTAAACAAATCTAAAAAATGTTAAGAGACGTAGGTCTTTTTCATGTCCTTAACTGCCTTTCTAAAGTCTGTGAGTCAGAACGTAGTGGTTCTGTTTAATGATAACCTGTACGCTCTTAACTTCATTTATTAGTGATGAAAGTCATAGTGTCTATTGCTCACATTCTACTAAGTAAGGAGTAATACTGTTCTGGCAGTGTCTGCTGGTAATTAACAGGTGAAAGGAAAAGATCTTAGAGAGCATGAAGCCAGCCGTGAGAAAGCGCTACTCCTCTGAGTTGTGGGCTTGTCTGTCTTTCCTAGCAAGGACTGATCCTGTGTCCTTTTTCCCTGTCAAAGGTTCCTCAGTGGTGTGCTGAATATTGCCTTTCCATCCATTATCAGCACGGGGGCGTGATTTGCACACAGGTCCACAAGCAGACGGCAGTGCAGCTGGCCCTGCGGGTAGCCGACGAGATGGATGTTAATATTGGTCATGAAGTTGGCTATGTGATTCCTTTTGAGAACTGCTGCACCACTGAAACTATCCTGAGGTTTGTATGTAGAACTTCACCACAGCCTAGGAGCCTCTTTCTGGACTTGGGTTCTATAATCTTCAGAGTGTTGGCCTGGCCTTCTGCACGTCAAGCACTCCTGGAGTAATGACTGCCCTCTCTAGCCTGGCACATACCCCCTCCCTTGTTTTCCCTCCTTGGTATCCTCCATAGTCTCTTGTCTAAACTTCTGTGATTATAATCCTCGGGGAAAATTACAACTTGTTAGTTTCACCCAAGACTTTCCATAGTGTACTTAAGAGAGCTGTACCTCCTGGTGAGTCTATTGTCATTGACCCTGTGCCGCCATGTGGCCCCCTGTGGCTCTGTGTAATACCTATGTTTCCACACCTTTATGTCTTATACCTGTCTGCCCATCGGTAGCCATACTTTTTGGCTACTTTATTGTGTCCCATTATCTACCACTCTTCCAACACTCAACATTAGGAGAGAAAGCAGGTTAGAGGGGAAATGGGGCACAGACCTCTTTAGACTAATTTCTGCTGATCAGGGACATCGAGTTCCTAGGGGCAAGTCCAGTTTTAGTCATCAAATGTCTCCAATCAGCAAAAGCAGCAGCCTCCACCATTCCTCTCGGGATTCTTGAATTTACACATTCTCAAGAGTCCCCAGAATTCCAAACATAAACTATCTGCAGCTGGCAAAAATCAACCCCTCCTAGAGCACGAGACAGTCATCAGCAGCTGCGAACAGTCTGAAGACGCCCCATATCCCACACCTGGGATTAAAGCGGACACCATCTTCACATAACTGAGTTTTTAAAGAAATGGAAGTTCTTACTCCACCCATCACTGTACTTGTCCTGTCTGGTTTTTCTTCTGGGATTGGCCGATTCTTTGTAGTCACTCAGAACCCAGTGCAAGAGTCACCTGCACCAGGAGTGCTCCCCGGACCTTGTAGAGGGAGCTGTCTTTGAGGAAGAAATAAGTTATGTTATCAGATATTTGTGTTAACTTTTTTATCGTAGGCTTCCGAGGACTGCCTTCAGAGCAGGAAGGAGAAATACAGAGAGAGCTGAAGGGGAGAGCTGGAAAAGTAACTTCTCAAGGCTAGGGCTTCTCCGGGTAGTGTTTTGGCTCCCTCATAAACAGTGCCTCTGCCTATCCCACTCTTCAAGGAGTGGCCAAAGCTGCTGACAGCCAGAGGTAACCACTCCACGGGCTTCAGGTGCCCTGAACACTGTCTTCCCCTCTAGGAGCTCAAGAGATCAGAATATACTGGTCTCAGGACCAGAATATCAGCACACTCATAAATAACCCACTCATGTGGCGTGCTGGTTGGTGTGTGGTCGATTAGTACTGCTTCAGAATTACAGGGCAGGGATGGCATTCTGCACGCTGCTATCCCTGCATCTGATATGCTTGTCCTGTAGAGGATGTTCCCTAACTTGGCAGTGGGAGGAGGGAGTACTGCTTTGAAGGCCATTCAGAACGCCCTTGTGACTCACTGTTTGAAGCAAGTGTCCAACCATAGGGAATGTTTAGGCCAGTAATGCCTTGACCTAAATAAAGTTCTTCAGGCTGTTTTACCTTTGTAAAAGTTCACAATTGGGTGTATATGTGCTTGTAAACTGCTACTGTATACAGGACATATTCAAAAGAAAAGCACCCCTTCCCTGCCTCTTAGGAACTTACAAACTAGTTGGAGATTGGTTACACAGGACAAAAGAAACAACAGGATGAGGAGGAGGGAGAGTGCTTAAGCTTAGCATTTTTAGTCACTATTTTTGACTTTGGAGGGGTGTTGAGAAAAACCTCATTCTGTAACCAAGGCTAGTCCAAAGCCCTTAGTCCTCCTGCATCACCTCCCCCACACCGCCCGCCCCTCCATTTTTTATTTTAATCAAATAATGGCTTCAACTAAGTTCTGCAGTCACTGCATCTAGACTTCGAGAGCCTTCGGAAAGGACTCTTAGCTGGAACATTTTATGTTAATGAGTGTGAAATCATAACTTTAATTATTATTATTATTGAGAAAGTCGGGTTGGGGATTTAGCTCAGTGGTAGAGCGCTTGCCTAGCAAGCGCAAGGCCCTGGATTCGGTCCCCAACTCCAAAAAAAAAAAAAAAGAAGAGAAAGTCATGAAAGTACTTATCCTGGGATATACTATCATTGTAAGAGTGTAGCAGATATACTTTTCAGACATCTATATGGTTTGGACTTGACTTTAGTCAGTTTAGTTTATTTCAAACACTGGACTTTGTCAGGCAGAGGAAGGACTGAGTTTCTGTGCTAGTGCTGACTCTGAGTGGGAGCCCTGAGGCTTGAGGTAAGCTGTAGCTCATGTGGATGGAATGTTCTGGCTACTGCAGGTTCTGCTCTCAGCTGCTCAGAATGTCTTTCCCTATCTTCTCTGTCAGAAGTTGTGAGCAGGACACAGGAAGGGCCTGAGCCTGAAGGTGGCCCAAAGATTTAAAAGCCCCTACAGTAAAAGGAAGTACTAACTCCACTTCCCTCCCAGAATGCTGTCTGCCTAGGATGCCTTGTGGCTATACGGCCAGTGTCTCTAGCTTTCTAGCAGCGACTCTGCATAGGTTTCCAGCCAGAGCTCTCTGTTCTCATGTCTCCTCATCCAAAAAAACCAGTGGCTGTTCAGAGGGGCTTTGTAAGGAATAAATGGCTGAGTAGATAGGCCAGAAGTATAGTGTGGGTGGTGGCTAGTTTATGATTATAATTAAAGGTAATTAAATCTTTAGAATTTTTACCAGAACCAGTTGGTTTTCCTGGAGATGGATGCTGGCCATGACTTTGAGTGCCCTTAGATTGAATGGCAATCTAAACCACAGATGTTTCTTAGTGGGCCAGGGCCTTACACATGCTGGGCAAGTGCTCTACCACTGAGCTGCTTTGCCAGCCCTTCAGTCAGAAACTTTAAAGGTCATTACTAATTAGAGAAGCTAGTGTTCTGTATTCAGTTTTACCATTTTTGTTTTCTTTGCAACCCTACTGGGCATATCACAGATACCTGATAGAGATAACATTGCCTGCCTGCCTTTTGCTTTTTTAATAATATTAAAAAAAAAAAAAACAATTTAGCTCTTTAAGCTTTTATCTGGCCTTTCCAGATAGTAGACACCTAAATACTGCATGCCTGAAAGTGTTTTCTTCTCTATATGCTACAGTCTCTTATGCAGCAGGTCTCCTGTGCAGCGGGTCTCCTGTGCAGCGGGTCCCCTGTGCAGCGGGTCCCCTGTGCAGCGGGTCCCCTGTGCAGCGGGTCCCCTGTGCAGCGGGTCCCCTGTGCAGCGGGTCTCCTGTGCAGCGGGTCTCCTGTGCAGCATGGGTCTGCTATGCATTGGTGTAGTTCTTAAACCTCTTCAGTTTCCAGAACTGAAAAAGTTTGAAGTTTTCATTAGGGTCATACTCAATATAAAAGATTTCAAAAGAAGAAAAAAATTCAGAAGATACAAATATTAGTACAACTTTTTAATGTTATTCTTGGCTCTTACAAGTCTTGAGAATTTAAAGTGCTAACTGTGTTACATTACCTATCACACGGACAGCATATCTATGTAGTTACCATGACAACATTTTTAAAGCTCACACGGAATCTTATTAATGTGAAAATGAGAAAGGAATCTTGCCAAGCTTGGTGGAGTACACCTTTAATCCCAGAACGCCAGAGGCAGAGGCAGGATTTCTGAGGCCAGGGGAGTCTACACAGTGAGCTCTAGCCCAGCCAGGCTTATAGGATGGAGAGAGGGAGGGAGGGAGGGAGGGAGGGAGAGAGAGAGAGAGAGAGAGAGAGAGAGAGAGAGAGAGAGAGAGAGAGAAATATTACATCATCATGCTGAATTTAGCTGAGTTTTAAATAGGCCACCAATCTCTCTCCTTTGAACCAAGGCTGGATATATTTACATAACTCTTGCCTCCTCTACTTTATAGGAAGCATGGCTTTGAGGAAGCCGAGTGCTGACTAGATGGTTACTCAGCTGAAGAGGAACAAGATCGTATTTGTGACATGAAAGGAGCTGACAGAAACCTGATTTGCTTTTAAGTAGTGACAGTAGCTTAGGTCTTTGTGTCCTAGTCAACCTTGGTAGAGATTCCTGCAAAGCCAGATCTCAGATGCATTTGTCCGCATCTTGCATGAAATGCAATAATACTGTACTCAGAAAAACTTCACTCTTAGGTTTGATCATCCAGGAATGGTCCACGATTTGATATTGCTCACTTGGTAAGACACAGAGTGAGTCTATATGAACAGAAGGCAGAGAGTGAAGCTTTGATCTCATAAAGTGAAAGGAAGAACCGAATCTTACTATCCAAACCCTGGTGCCCCAGGAAGTAGTCTCTGATTTGATAACAGCATCAAATGTGATGAATCATTTGGTTTACATCTTAACCGTGAGCTGGGTATGGTGGTGTGTGCCTTTAATTCCTATGTGTAGTAAGAAGTTTGGGGTTAACCTGGGCTACATTGTAAGTTCTAGGCAAGCCATGGCTACATAGTGAGACCCTGTCTACAGACAAACAAACAAACAAAAATAAAACCTTGACGCTAGCTTTGTGACCCTGGCTAGACTCCTTAAACTGTTGGCCCATTTTCTTCATTTATAAATAGGAGGGGCAACATCTTCCCTTAGAATTTATTCTGAAGGTTAAATGAGAAATGTATTGATTAGCCCAGGGCCCAAACTCAGAACTAAAAGGAAATGCTTGCTTCCATACTCTCTGTCCTCCCTTGAAAAGGTATTGAACACTAGGTCAGGGTCCCCACTGGGTCAGAGTCCCCAGTTGCATCAGGTTTGGTTTGTCTGAGGGCTTCACTGTATTCAGAACAGTCTCCTCACAACTGAAGCTTATCACAGTGAAGCGGATAGAGAGCAAAGCCAGCCAAGTGAGCCGTAAATACGGTTTCCTCAGAGGGAAAAAAGCAAGTGTTCACATGATCCCTGGACTGGTACAGCCCCCTCTGTCAGTTTGGGGCAGAGTGGAAGCTGTCCCCAAATTTAAGCTAAATGTCAGCCAAGGGCCAGCAGTGCCAGCAGACGCATCCAACAACCTCAGCCCTAAGTGCTGGTAGAGGTGGAACTTTCTCTTCAAACAGTAATCTGTATGCATATACAAGTAGGATCAGAAGGAAGGCTTTATGATAGTGGATCATTACCATGAGGCCTTTAAACAATTTTAATAGCTCGAAGGCTCCTGGGGGCAGGGAATCTATTAAATTACTAATGAAGGAGGCTGAAACTGGAAGATTTGAGTTTGAGGCCAACATCTCAGACAGACAAAACCACTAATAATCCCCTTGTCCCATCATGCTATTGGGCACAGGTACTCCACACTGATGGTAACTGTGTAGCTACTTCTGTTTGCTCTTACTTGCGGAACATTTCAAACTTAATGATGTTAGTTTGCTGACACAGTTGCCACCAGCAACCCTCAGTGAGAGTCTTAATGTGAGTGGACCATAACCCTGAGTTCTTTCCTTGTAAAGTATATGGCAGTACCCAGAGTTCCACCAGTGACAGGAAGGAGAGTAACTGTCCAGTAAGGATGTTCCATGGTAATACTGTTTAATTTACAAAGCTGCAGGCAGATGTTAAATGCCTTTATCATTGTTTGTACCAGTGAAGTTTGTATATGTTTGTGATTAAAGCGGGACACGTGGTAGTGGTGATCACTGGTTACAGACCTCTGTGAGGAGAGGCCTCTGACCAGGGGTTCTGTGGTGAGCCTTGAGGACTCACTGAGCATGTACAAAGGACATTTAAAATGTGTTTATGTGGGGTTCTGTGCTGTGGCCCTAGATTCTATCATCTCAAAGGAATCTTGGCTCTAAGAAAAAAATGTAACCAGTGCCACAAAAAAGGGCAGAGCATACATGTGTATTTTAGGGAGTCCTTTACATGGTGTTCATGAGAATTCTCTTAAGTTGAATGTGTCTTCTGTGTAGGTACTGTACTGATGACATGCTACAAAGAGAAATGATGTCCAATCCTTTCCTGGGTAGCTATGGTGTCATCATCTTGGACGATGTCCACGAGAGAAGCCTGGCGACTGACGTGCTGCTTGGACTCCTTAAAGATGTGCTACTGGCAAGGCCAGAGCTGAAGCTCATAATAAACTGCTCACCTTTCCTCATCAGCAGACTCAGTTCCTACTATGGAAATGTGCCTCTCCTAGAAGTGAGAAATAAGCACCCCGTGGAGGTGGTGTACCTTAGTGGGGCTCAGAAGGATTCCTTTGAGTCTGTCGTACGCCTTATCTTTGAAATCCACCGCTCTGGTGAGCAGGGTGACGTCGTGGTCTTCCTGGCCTGTGAACAAGTAAGTTACGTGGCATTCCAACCCAAGCAAGTGTTGTTAAAAGGCATTTCCTTTGGGACACTTTTCCATCAGCAACTCGTGGCTCCCATTGTATAGCCACCTTGCAAATATTCCCTACAGCACATCTCATTCTACACATAAGCTGTATCACAGATGGGATAGACTAAACCTCTGTGAGAGCCTTGCCAGTCTCCCGGAGTGAGAAGGAATGGGGTGGCATCTTGAGGGTCCAGGGCCCAGCTTGATGGAAGCTGGCCATCTCTCGCAGAGACACGGTGGACACAGAGGACACCACATTCTGCTGCCCTCTCAGCAGCACCTGAAGTAGACTTAAAGACTAGCAGGCTGTTCTACCCCAGCCTCCGGGGTTTCCATGGTCTCAGTATGAGGCAGGTGTGCAGGAGTTCTAGTGATTCACGGGAACCAGAAAGTGTGGGATAAAGGCTGAGCTACAAAGGAATGAGCCCCTGCCTTGGTATGGATCTGTCAGGGTGACAGTGGGAGTGGGGGAGAGGAGGGGTCGCTCAGAGGTATGACCTCAACTCAGGCTCAGAACCAAAGGAGCTTGGGACAGGTCATAAGACTTAAACTTTGTCTGTTTCCTTAGGGAAATTTAGAGTGTCATCTGCATAAGGACATTTGTCAGTTGTTTGTGTAGATGATACTCATTCTTCTGAATACTAATCTTCTATGGTGATGATTTATTGCATGATTTAGAATGTCTATAAAGGCCCTTGGGGAAGTGACAGAATGATTAAGGGGCAGAGTAGAGCCTGAGGAAGGAGCAGCAGTAATGTTAGGACATTTGAAACAGCCAGATGGAGACGACAGGACAAACAGTCATCTTTTGAGATTAAAATCAGAAATTTCAAAACAGCCAAGTGTAGGCAGGCCTGTAGTCAGGGACTCACCAGGCTGAACTGTGAGATCAGAGAATCAGAAGGTGGAAGCTAGCCTTGGCTTCAGAATGAAACAGTCTTAAAAAAAAAAAAAAATCCCAAACTAGTGGTTGGGGATTTAGCTCAGTGGTAGAGCACTTGCCTAGCAAGCGCAAGGCCCCTGGGTTCGGTCCCCAGCTCCAAAAAAAAAAAAAAAAAAAAAAAAAAATCCCAAACTAAAGGTCATAACAGGTTTGGCATAGAGGTTGTCTTAGAGTCTTTGGGATTCTTGTAAATGTAATGGAACCTTTACATCAGTGACGTGGTGACCTTTAAGCTGGTGAGCTGTAGCAGTCCACGGAACTTAGAAGTGTCCTTTCTGTTAAGAAGCAGTAGACATGGAAGGGATGGTCATGAGAGCTGCAGGGAGCTCTTGCGCTCCTGCTGCAGTGTCCTGGCCAGTGCTGGATTCCTCATCCAGTGGACAGCAGCTGCCCTGCCCGGCTGCCCCAGCCCTGCTGGCTCCTGCAGACTCGCCAGAAGGCCGGCTCTGTCTCTGCTTCCATCCTGAGTGCTCCAGGTCTGGATCTAGATCTTGTTCCCTGGCTGCTGCCTTCCCAGCTTCCCACTGTGGTACCGAGGAGCCTTCCTCAGCCTCGCTCCTGTCGTAAAAGCCCTGCTCAGAGCTGGTGATTGTTATTTGCCTCATGCTACTTGGTTTCTACATACAGTGAAAGCCTGCTGTGGTCCCTCAGTACCATAGAGGACAAGCGTAGGTGAGCTGTGGTCCCTCAGTACCATAGAGGACAAGCATAGGTGAGCTGTGGTCCCTCAGTACCATAGAGGACAAGCATAGGTGAGCTGTGGCCCCTCAGTACCATAGAGGACAAGCATAGGTGAGCTGTGGTCCTTCAGTACCATAGAGGAGAAGCATAGGTGAGCTGTGGTCCCTCAGTACCATAGAGGAGAAGCATAGGTGAGCTGTGGTCCCTCAGTACCATAGAGGAGAAGCATAGGTGAGCTGTGGTCCCTCAGTACCATAGAGGGCAAGCGTAGATGAGCTGTGGTCCCTCAGTACCATAGAGGACAAGCATAGGTGAGCTGTCTTTTTAAGAAATTCAAAGTGCAGACATTGCCACTAACAGTGGTTCAGGGGGTCAGCTGTGCACTCAGTTAGATCTGTCTCCACACCTGCTGTGAGCTGGCCCATGACAGTGCACAGGCTTCCTTCTCTGTGACTCGGTACTTAGCAGGCTGAACACCCTGAGTGCTTCCAGCCTTCTTTAACTTGAGAACAAAACATGAAATAAATTACGTAGAAGAAATAAGTTAAGTTCATAGTGTGGAGTCCAACCAGATCACTGTAAGGGCCCAGCAGGCCGGTGTTCAAAGATTGGAGTTTCCTGGGAAATGCTCTACATGGCTAGGGGCTTCTCTGATCTCAGATACCTTCTGTCAGTGGCTGTTGTGGTCTCCACAGCTTTGCAAGTGGTCACAGCAGAGTCCTGCAGACTTACTGAGTAAGAACTGAAGGAATGCGCTGGCTGTGGGGGAGTGCACCTCCAATTCCAGCCCTCGAGAGGCAGGCAGGCCCCCCATGCCTGTTTCACAGAGTGAGTTCCAGGATAGATAGGAGGAGAGAGGGGAGGGGGAGGGAGAGAGAGAGAGAGAGAGAGAGAGAGAGAGAGAGAGAGAGAGAGAGTGTGTGTGTGTGTGTGTGTGTGTGTGTGTGTGTGTGTGTGTGTGTGTGTGTGTGAGTGAGTGAGTCTCTGAGACCCTGTCTTGGCTTCAGAACTTCGCTTGAGAAGCAGGAACCATACGTAGCATCCGTCTGTCACCGTTTCCCTGCAGAATGTTTCTTTCATTTCTCTTCCTGAAAAAAAAATGGTGTGTATAGGGGGAGGGCAAAATTCAATGAAAAAAATTAAACAACTAGAAATAGGCAAATTTCTGTGAGTTCGGCCAGAGCTACATGATGAGACCTTATCTCAAAAAGCAAAGCAAAACCAAAGCAAACCCAGCGCAGCTCCCCTGTAACCATTCGGGCTCTTCTATGTCCCAGTTCCTGGATAAAGACAGAGACTTACTGCTGCGTTTGCGCCTGGGCCTTACGCTAGGCTTACCCCAACCCCTGACTTACACTGACCTGTTCATACTATTCTACGACTGCTACACGGCTGCTCGCCTCCTCCGAGTCTGGGCGGCAGATCTTCCCACACCTGACCCTTTCCCAGAGTTCCTCTCTGCCTTTGCCCCCGCCTTCTATTCTATTTTTTGCTGTAGACCATAGGCCTCTTATTTTAATCAATCAGAGGGTGCCTTAGTCAGGCAAGGAAGGACAGAGACAATCTTCACACAGTGTGTATAAACATTATCCCTATAGTTGCCAATTTTTTTTTTCAACAATATTCTAAGAGGAAGTAATTATTTTGCTGCTTTTTGAAGGTTTATATTGGTAAGAAATTGCTCTGAAATGGACTTCCAGTCCTTTTCTAGATTATCTGTTGAGAGTTATTGACGCCTGCCTGCCTGCCTGAAGCCGGAGGAATGTGGGTGTCCCCCCTGAGGCTGTCCTCACAAAGCGTGTGGTAAAATGAAGCACGTGATTGGATCGTTCATTTCATCTTTAGGACAGGAAGCCAACCTCCCAATCCTTCTGCCCCCATCTCCCAAGAGCCAGCAGAAATAATTTCCTCTGCTATTCTAGTTGACCAGTGTTTCGCTGTGTGGAATATAGTGCTACTTGCTTAGTTTGAGAAGAAAAGATCGTGTCAAAGTAAAGGAGAGGAGTGCTGGAGAGGGCAGCCCGAGAGCAGGCCTCCTGGGACAGCCTGCCTTGGCTGCCAGCAGCCTTGGCTGCCTGAACCCTCTTTAAGGTAGATCCCGCCTCCAAAACCCTCCAGGTGACAAGACCCGCTCTGCAAATGGTGTAGAAAGGAAGGCACCATGAGCTAAAGACGGGAAGAAGGGGATAGAGCCTTAAAAACCACAGACATCACAGGAGGCCAGGTTTTCAGTTTGGAGGTTTTCGTGAACTGACGAGTCTGATAAGCCAGGTGAAGTTCCCATTTGGTGGCTTGCCTTGTACTTTAAAAGATAGAAAAGGTTCGCAACTATTGAAAAGGATTCAGATTATGTAACATCTACTCTGAAAAATGAGTTGGGATTTGAGAACTGTGCAAACTAAAACACCTTCCCTTTGGGCTCCCCTGTTTGCTTGTGGGTAATTGTATTTGTTCTTTCCCCATATGTGTGATGTAACTTGATCGGACTGTTCTAAATGCCTGCAGATGCGAGGCAGCGGAGGCAGTGGCCGCCCCTGCCCACTTTACAGCTTTTCTGCCACCCCTTTGAAGCATATGTGGGTCAAATGATGTATAAGGTGACCCAAGCGAGGCTCCTAGTCGTGCTTTTTTGTATGTGCCTTTATGTTTTATTTTAGTTTTTTGAGATGAAGTTCTGCTTGTGGTCCAGGCTGGCCTTGACCTCATGGCAATCCTCCTGCCTCTGCCCCTGAGCCCTGGGAACCCACCATGAGCCTGCACACCGGCTGGTAAGCTTTCCTTTATCAAGTGCAGTTGAGCAGCGCTTAGCTGGTTGCTCAGAACAGTGACGTGAGGATGGGTTTGCTTCCTCTGCCCATGGTAACGTGTCTGAGGAGTGGCATCGAGCTGGGAGAACAGGAGAAGGAAGGCAGAGAAGCAGGCAGGGTGTTTTCAGAGGGAAAGCCATTCTGGACTAAAGGCCATGAATTGTGTAGAGATAACATTTAAGTTGCCTAAAAGATGATTACAGCCCTTCTCCTTATTTAAGGCAATAGCTTAGACATTTCTTTCTTTGTGTGTATCATTGCCCAAAACTTTATAGAATTGTAGGATGGTTTTCTACTGAAACTGTTATTTATTCTCTCGGATGTTTATTTTTTCACTTTAGGATATTGAAAAAACCTATGAAATCGTGTGCCAGGAAGGATCTAACTTAAACCCAGATGTGGGAGAGCTGGTGGTCATTCCTTTGTATCCCAAAGAGAAATGCAGCCTGTTCAGGCCAGTGGATGAAACCGAGAAAAGGTGCCAAGCGTCTCAGAGACGGGTGGTGCTGACCACCAGCTGCGGGGAGTCTCTGATCTGGAGCCACACCGTCAGATTTGTTATTGATGTTGGTCTGGAAAGAAGACAGGTAATTACCATCCTGGGGCCAGAGTTGGCCATCCATCACTGACACCCACGTATTGGGTTCCTTCTACACCAGTAGCCAAAATGTGAGGGTGCACTGTGACCCAGGGTTCTCTTCATTGGGTCAGATGTGCTTGGAGTAGTTGCAGCCATCAGTTAAAGTCTTGGCTGTATCTCATTAGCATATTGGTAGTCTGGAAACAAATTGAGGGTCAGAGGTTTGAGGAAATACCAAACTTCAGCATAAAGGTATTGGTTCCTGTCTACCTGCCTGCCTGTCCGTCTCCTTCCTCCTTTCTCCCCTTCCTTCCCTTCCTTCCTTTTCCCTTTCAACTGAGGATTAAATCAGGGCCTCCCACTTAGTAGCCCAGTGCCCCTTGTGCCTTTAGGTAAGCCGCTAGCACAGTACATTTCTTGGCTTCCGAAGCTTCTCTAGTATATTGTGTCTGCTTGTCCATTCATCAGTATAATTAGCATCTTCAGGGAAATCGTTTCAAGTGAATTGACTAGCTTTTAAAATATTTGCTAACTGGACAACATTTTTTCTTTATATATAATTTATTTATTTTATGTGCCTTGGTGTTTTGCCAGCATGTATGTCTGTGTGAGAATGTCAGATACTCTAAAACAGGAGTTACAGACAGATCTGAGCTGCCATGTGTGTGCTGGGAATTGAACCAAGGGTCCTCTGGAAGAGCAACCAGGGCTTTTAACCAGTGAGTCATCACTTTAGCCCCCTAACTCTAAATTTTTTAGAAAGTAAATTATTAAAGCTGTGCGGTGGCAACTCACACCTTTAATCCCAGCACTCAGGAGACAGAGGTAGGTAGGTAGGTAGGTAGGTAGGTAGGTAGGTAGGTAGGTAGGTAGGTAGGTCGGCCGGTCGGTCTGTCTCTGAGTTCGAGGTCGGTCTGGTCAACAGAGCAAGTTCCAGAATAGCTAGGGCTACACAGAGAAATCTCAAAAAATAAACAACAATAACAGTAATGATAATTTAAAGATAATACATCATTATAAGTGAAATACCTTAATGTGAATTACTTGTATCAAAGTTCTTTTGAAACAAGTTGTAGATAGTCTGTTTTGAGCCAGCATCTTGCCCTGTAGCCTGGCCTTCAGCTTCCAAGTGCTTGCACTTCCACACCTGGCTTGTTAGAGTCAGTCTTCAATTACTTCTCTGTTCCTAGAGCATAGGCTGTCAGTTGCCCTTCTGAGCCACATGCAAGAGAAACTGTCAGTCCTGTATGGCGTTTGCAGTAGGCGTACTACCCAGAAAGTCCTACGTGTGTCCTAAGCATGGACCCACTGAAGTAACACTGAGCTGAACAAAACAGCAAAGCAGTTCAGCTCTGTTGAATGGAAACCCTTTCGTGTGTGTGTATGTCTGTCTGTCTGTCTGTCTCAGGAGGGGGATCCCGCTCACCAGCATGAGTCTGATGTCACGTGATACTGAGGTCTTGCACTACAGAGCGCGGTAGAAGCAGGCACCTTGCAGATCCATCTGCCAAGTCCCTGGAGTTTCTGTCTCATAATGTGTGATAGACGATAAAGAAAAAGAGCCTGGCAGCATTTCTGTGGGGCGTGCTGCAGGGCAGTCACCGGGGGTAGAGGCAGGGGACTGCACCTGAGTTTCCAGGGGCTAACAGGCTGTGTTTCTGTTAAAGGTATACAACCCCCGAATCAGAGCCAACTCCCTCGTCCTGCAGCCCATCAGCCAAAGCCAAGCAGAGATCCGGAAGCAGCTCCTCGGGTCTTCTCCCTCAGGTAGTGTGGTGGGCACAGTGGCAGCGTGAAGTCCATCAGGGATGCCACAGCAACACTGAAGCCATTTCCCTTGACTTTTTTAAGGAAAACTTTTCTGTCTGTACACTGAAGAATTTGCCTCCAAAGACATGAGGCCACTTAAGCCAGCAGAAATGCAGGAAGCCAACCTCACCAGCATGGTGCTCTTCATGAAGAGGGTGGACATCGCGGGCCTGGGCCGCTGCGACTTCATGAACAGGCCAGGTAGCTTTACCCTCTGGTTTTCTTCCGAGTCCTGCCATGGCTCCTGAGAGCACCCAGCACCTATCACTGTTAGCCAGCATGAGTTGGCTTAGGCTGACCCTGTCACACTCCCAAGAGGAAATTATCTCAAATTTAAAAGGACAAAAACCTAGGGGTGTGTGTGTGTGTGTGTTGTGAAGGCTGTCTTATTTGGGGTTACTATTGCTGTGATGAAACACCATGACCAAAAGCAAACTGGGGAGGAAAGGGTTTATTTGATTTTCCAGATCGCTGTTAATCATGGAAGGAAGTCAGGATGGGAACTCAAGCAGGGCAGCAACCTGGAGGCAGGAGCTGATGCAGAGGCCATGGAGGGATGCTGCCCACTGGCTTGCTCAGCCTGCTTTCTTACAGCATCCAGGACCATCAGGCCAGGAACCGTCCCACCCAAATGGGCTGGCCCTCACATCAATCTTTACTTGAGAAAATTCCCTACAGCTGGATCTTATGGGAGCATTTTCTCAATTGAGGTTCCCTCCTTTGAGGGAACTCTAGCTTGTGTCAAGTTGACATAAGACTAGCCAGCATAAGGGCCAAAGGTCAACATCAGGTATTTTCCTATATCACTCTTTTTTTTTTTTTAAGATTTATTTATTTATTTTTATTTATTTATTTATTTATTTATTTATTTATTATATACACTGTAGCTGTCTTCAGACAAACCAGAAGAGGGCATCAGATCTCATTACAGATGGTTGTGAGCCACCATGTGGTTTCGGGATTTGAACTCAGGACCTCTGAAAGAGCAGTCAGTGGTCTTAACCACTGAGCCATCTCTCCAGCCCCCCTGTATCACTCCTTATCTTCATTTTTGAGACAGAGTTTGTTATTGAACCTGGAGCTCAGTACCTACTGACCACAGAGACACTTCCAGAGAGTGTCTTATGTTTTGGACACTAGAACCAGAACAACTGGGCAGTACAGGGACAGTGGAGCACTGCTATCTAAGAGCAAGATGGACAGGTCAAAGATACATTCCCAGTGGCTTGGGAGTCCTCCTCATGGATCATATTAGCACCCGGGGAAAACCCGCTTGATTTCACTTTGCAATTCAAGTCAAACACAAGGGAGGGGAGATTCCTGAAGCAAGACTGAGACATTTGAATCCTAATCTGAGCAGTTCTTTCCAGGGTTTACTGAGCCTACTGGCCCTGGCTTTCCTGTCCCCAGAGCTGCTGGAATGCTGAGGGAAACAAAGGCCGGTGAAGTCAGGCCAAGCAACTGGTGCCTGGGGGACAGCCATCTATGCCCAAGGCAGCTCAGTGTTACCTGCTCAAAAGGACGCCAGCTTGTGGCTTTCTCTGCACTCGCAGTTGGCTTATCTTCTCTGTGGCAGGGTGAGGTTAAATCCTTCTTCAGCTCTAGGTACAGTGTCGGGGATATGGTGGCAGCTGTACTTGTCGATAGCCAGCTGGTGAGGAAGGTCTGCCAGCAGCATAGTCTGTCTTATTTGTTTAAACCCTCGCCTGTTCTCTAAACACGTGGTCGTTTATATATGTTTACTGGTGTGTTAAATCACTTAAGACAGTAGCCCAGTGACTGGATGCTGGGTTTTGCTCCACTTTACAGATGAGAAACCGAGTCGCTAGATATGGGGTAACTCACATATGGAGCAGGTGGCGCCTGCCCTGACAGGAGCTGGTGTCTGACTGTTCTGCCTTCTTTTCCTCCTGAAGGTTCCTGGGTGGTGTCTCTGGTGCTCTTTGTTTGGTGTTCCTTGCCAAGCACCAGCAGCAGGTGCCTATAAGTAATGAGTGGAAGAGCATAGCGGGGACTTCCCATTTCTCCACCCAGCATGCCCCTCTGCTGATGGGGACCTAGCCCATGGCCAGGGAGACACTAGGCTGTCAGAGCAGTGTCCCTCTTCTCTCACCTGCTTTTGTGACTTGGAGCTTAGCTTCCCAAAAGCAAGCAAATGTCCAGATCACTGTATCAAGGGCTCTAACTTAAAGTCTTAGCTGTTCTTTAATCAGTACCTTAGTTTCTGCTTCTATTTATGTGAAAAGAACTTAATTTTCCCACACTTTTGGTCAGTGGGTTAAACTTTTCCATGATGTTTACCCTAGAAGTAAATAACAATCTGCCTGTGATGTCTGTGTCCTTTGTCATATTTTGTAAGTCAGCGAGAAGGCCATTGAGGTAGGAGTGTTTAAGTGGGAGCTGTGCGACCCGGGCTTGTCTGCATGCTCTCCTTCACCTTGTCCTGACCCTGAGGATGACATCTAGGGGTGAGAGTGTCATCCACTTCCTTCTTTCTACCTGACGGTCCCTGAATTTCACATGGGTCGGCGTTTGCCACAGGTGGATCTGCTACAGTGATCCTCCCAGAAGCCTCCTCTTCAGAAGTTTTCATTGTTGCTTTTACATTTTGTTGTTAGGGGTTGATCCCAGAGCCTGAGCATCCTACGAGTGTCCTACCACTGAGACACATTCCAGACCAGGCTGTTTCCATGATGTTAGGGATGGGCCCAGAGAATGCATGCTGGACATGCGCTGTACCACTAAGCTACAGTGTTAGTCCCAAGTGCACTTGACCTATTAACATTGCCCATCCACTGCCCCTGTCTTGGTGCCCTCAGCATCTTTCTGCTCAGGACAGGGGATGTTTGATGGACTAGATGTGAGGGGAGAAGTAAGAGTAGGCTTGCAAGAGGGTTCTGAAGAGATCAAATATCAGAGATACCTCGAAGGAAGCAGGTGGCTGGGCTCTGGGCTCCCTGATTCCTGTGTGGCTCCTGTTTGCTGCTTACCGAGTGAGGTTTCAAACTGATAGCTGGGAACAAAGAGGTCAGAGATACCATTTATTTTTGGCTCCTGACAACGCGAGCAGCTATTTTCTGCTGTGCTTGGGGAAATGTAGCTGTGATGAACTCTGACTCATCATTTTGGAACAAAAAAATATAGAAGATGCTTGTGGCTGATGCATTTAATTCAACTTATAATTGAAATGTCCGAACACAGCAAGCTCTCTGGCCTTTTCAGGATCTGTGAACCGTGTGGAAATGGTCTTGGCATGACTAACTAGGCTACCAGCAGTTAAGTGAATTCCCTTGGCATGGATCTCTCTTTAGAAAAACAGTCCAGGGGTTTTTGTTTTGTTGTGTTTGTTTGTTTTGTTTTCCCTCTTCTTTGGCTGCATGAGGACTGACCTCTATCTGAGTGTCACAGCCACTGTTGATCTGAGTCAGGAAGCTCAGGACCAACTGAGTGCCTCGGCAGAAACAGACGCTAAGACTGTTACTGTCCTTGGAAGGCAGAGGTACCTGGACAGGGATTTGGAGAGAAACCAGGCAAAACATCCAGACTATGCTGAATGTCATCTCTATGCTCTGATTCAGAATTTGTTTTAACTTGTTGCAGATAAAACTGGGTTTGGGCTGACCAGCATTTCAGAGATTTGAGAAGAAGAATGAGAGTCCAGCATGGGGACATGTCCATAACCACAAAAGTGGAAGTGGAGGCAGGAGAATTGATGTTCAAGGTCAACCAGGATAGGCTATTTCTCTGCCAGTGAAATGAGCCAATTCAAGCCAGATTAGAATATATTAAAGGCAGGTTTATTGGGAAGATGCTCTCGGGGGAGTTCATGGGGCCCCAAGCCTTAGACCAGGGGAGTCACCATGGGAAGAGGGAAGGGGAAAAAAGAGAGAAAGGGGAGGGTGCAGAGAGAGAGAAAAAGAGGGGGCAAAATTTCTGGGTTGTATAGGGAGGAGGCTGGGGGGGAAGGACAGCCTAGCCTCTGGGCTGGAAAGTTGAGGTTGGGACAGGGTCTGAGGGATACTAGGAGAACCTGGAGGCCTAGTCCGAAACCAGAGGCAGGTGGGGAAGGAGGGGAGGGAGGAGGAGGGAGGGAGGGAGGAGGAGGAAAACAAACTGTACTCAACTCAGACTTGTAGCTTGGTGTATGCAACAAGACAAGGTACTGAAGAAAGCACAAGGTGCAGGCAGAGACTGAACTCCTGGTTGCAGAGGCCAGCTGGGAAGAGGGATCCAGCGTTACAGTGGCCCATCAGGGCGCAGGCGCACACCTTTCACTAGAAGATTCCTGAGTCAGTGAACCTGGCGCTTCTGTCATCAGTCACACTCCCAGCGGCATTTGTGAGGATGCCTGCAAGTCTGTAAACATTGAAAACACGTGTCTGTGGACTAGGGAGTGAGAGACAGCGCCTGCTGGCTTGGCTCAGTCCGCACAGCTGCACCCCTCCAGAACAGCTTCAGAGCCAAGCGACTGTTAACCACGGCACCTGCAAAGACCATAGCTAGGATTTTGTTGTTGTTATTTATTTTTACTACATTTATGTGTGGAGGTCAGAGGGTAACTTAGGGCAGTCAGTTCTCTCCTTCCACCATGTAGGTTCCAGGGGGTCGTTCAGGCTGTCAGGCTTGTGCTGCAAGCATTTTCCCAGAGCCAGAGCCATCCTCTGCTGACTGCTAGGTGCTGCACAGTACTGTTATTGGTGCAGAGGCCACACAGAATTCACCACCATCTTCAGAGAGGGGTGTGTGCATTCTTGTGTGAGTGCATGAGTGCGTGTGTGTGTGTGTGTGTGTGTGTGTGTGTGTGTGTGCGCGCGCGCGCGCATGTGAAGAGGAACATTCCAAGAACAGTTCCCAAGAGGAAACCAATTGGAGTGCTTTGGAAATAGTTTTAATATGTATTTTCATCCCTTAGAAAAGTATCTGGGGTTCACTAAGCTCTTGGCATTGCAGGTCTGAGCCACTCCTAGGCTACCTACCTGGGCTTCGGAAGACATTTGCCATGGATGTTCAAACAGATAATGATCACAGTGATTAGGATATGTCACCACAGTGCCTCCGAGATGGGCTCCTAGATACTAATGAGACCACTGACCTTCTCCTTTTAGAGTCACGTCAGCTGTGCTGGCAGAGCATGACTTCTGGAAAAATGTTGCTCATTAAACAAATTCAGAACCAGCTGGCCGGCCACTCAGCCTGGGCCAGACAAAAGAGAGTCAGATGTGAAAGTGCTGTGGATATTGTAAAAGGTCCCGCACACACCAGGTTTCTAGGAGTGTGGCCCGTGACACTGTCAGAGAAGCTGTTCTCAGGTCCTCGTCAGAGCCAGGCTCTTAGTCCCATTTCCAAAATCCCAAAACATGTAGAGTGCACACCATCAAAACAAGCACATCTTAACTGCTTCCCTGCTGCAAAGTCCTCCCTTCAGTGACCTCGGCAGGTGAGGCCCAGTCCCGACATGACCAACCAGCACTGACTTGTCCCTTACCTTTCCAAACAGTGTGTGTGACTTGCTGTAGGTGCTGGCACACAGACACAGCTCCAGTGTCACTTTAGATGACTCCTTGTTATAAAACACACCGGATGGTAGCACATGCATTACAGTTCTCTGTGGAAGAGCCAGTGATCCAGCCCAAACTGGCAGAGCAGAACCTGAATTCTGAGTAAGGAAATGAGGTGTCTCTTGAAATCCAGGCTGTGCCTCAGTGACTCTTGGGTGATTAGTTCTCCTCTGTGTCTTTTGGTTCTCCATACAACACATCCCCTTCTTTCCTCCTCTCTCCCATCTGGACAGCAGGATCTGAGCGGCTCTCTGCCTCAGCTTGGTGATGTACACACAGCCCGGGAAAGGTCCCCATTTGTCTGGGTACAAATAAAACTCCCAAAGAAGGAAGTCTGACTTGGTGTGAGAAGAAGCCCACCCTGAGCCATCACTGTGACTGGGTTAGTGGGGACAGTCAGGTGTAAATGATACTTTTATATTCTCCCTCATCCATATAAAAGACACACAACCCAGGTATCTTATTTACAAGCGGTACGCCTAGATTGGGCTCATGTCCCTTATTCTTGCTGTTTCTCATGGATATATGCTCATGGTCCATCTCCTCTCAGGGCAGCTTCCTTCTCTTCTGTCCCCTTTCTTCTCTTCTCCTGTCTCTCTCCGAGACCCCAGCCAGGTAACTCAAAACCCGCCAACCTCTCTGTTGCCCATTCACAGGCTTTGGCCTTTTATTGACCAATTAACTTGGGGAGCAGAGTTTGTACAGCAAAGGCCGGTGTACATGTGAGCTTCCTCCTCTGTGGCAACTCAAGTTGGGAGGTCAGTAACACAAGGCCACACCTCACAGTCTGAGTCCAGGCCCTGTCTATGCCTGCAGGAAACTCTTCCCCACCCACCCCTGCAGGGACCAGCATCGGGACAGGTGAGTGTGCACCTGCCTGAGGTGCCAGCAGTACAAAGTGCTGACGTTGGACTGAGAGTGGTAGATGATGAGCATCACCCTGAAAAGAAAACAAGTGACAGCCATGACACATGGGTGGACATGGGCCCACCTGCTGGGCAGCCATTTTAAAGCTTGGGTATTTATAAAACTTAATTTTATTACTTTTATATGCATAGGTGTTTTGCCTTCATGTAGGTCTGTGTACCAGGTATACAGTCCGGAGGAGGACTAGAATTGTAGTCTCAGATGGTTGTGAGCCACCATGTAGGTGCTGGGAATTGAACCAGGGGTCTCTGGAGGAGCATTAACCATTGAGCTACTACTCCAGCCCCATACATTGTTTTGGCCTGTTTGCTTGTTTGTTGTTTGTTTTTCCCCGCGGTTTTGGTATAGCCAATGCTATGCCATCTCACTCCAATGCTGAGTCTTGTTTGTCTGAAGCCTGTTCTCAGACACTGCAAAGAACATCTGTCAAGGGTGTCATTGTTTAAGAGCTAGCAGTCACAGTGCCTTATCCAGGGGAACACGGACAGATGTGACGAGGAAGGCCAGCAGTCCTCTCTCCAATAGTGTAAGCAGGTACTGCCTTGTGGAGACACACTGAGCTCCTTTCCTACCGGGTTCTCTCTGGGACCTAACTGGTCCGGTGCTGATATGACTTGCTAGGAGAAAAGGTCTAAGGGAGGCCTGTGGCTATGGTCCACTTGTACTTTCTGCTGTGCCACGGGCAGGAACTGAAATAGTATAGGAGAGGTCTCAGGGCCCAGCAAAGCTCAGCTGAGCCTCAACCTTGAGCGCCTAAAATTTCTGACACAGCCATCATCTGAGAGCCAGGCTCATGCATGGCTTCTACTATGTCTTCTAGTGGGTGGAGAGTTTCCCTTTCCATGTCAAGTGACAGAGGGAGCCCTAATCTTTCACCCTGGCTGGTAAGACAGGCCAGAGAGCATGGCTGAAGAAGGCCTGACTACAGTTTTGAGACTTGCCTACCAAAAGACTTCCTATCTTGCCTGTACATGGAAGTACTTACCTATCCAGACAAGAAGAGGCATAGGGTTCTGCTAACATCCCCAAGGGAAACTGTATTTGAAAACTTTTTCTTATAGGAGAATATAGTGAGATGAAATTATATAATGTCAGCTAGTGTTCCCAGTCCCTCGCTGTTTAAGCACCACCATGCTCCTTCCTGCCACTACTGCCTGCACCTTCTCTGGCACATCAGATGTCCCCTTTCTGGTCCCGCAGCTCTCTCATGAACCTCTTGGATTACTTTTCTAAGTAACCTGTCAGTTTCCTTCTTGGAACTACAGACTCTCAAAGTTGTGTGTTTACCACTATGGTGAGGCCCAAAGTCCCCAGGGAAAGAAAAAAGAAAGCCATTCCAACTTAGTAAATTTCGATGGGGGAAAATCAGAAATAGTAGGTGACTTCACTGGAGCGTTGCTCTCAACAGGCCCTCACCACCTGATCTTCCTCACCTCACTTCCTGATCTCTTGCCTCAGTTGCTCTGCTCCCACCCCCACCTCCCCCAGGAAGGCGCAGGGCAGCATTGGTGTAGCCAAGAGCACACTGGTGGCCTCTAAAAGCTTGCCTGGCTTCCGACTGTAGTGGAAATCTGATCAAATTAGAGCTTGTGAGTAGGTTGTAGAGTTTCTCAGTGTATCTTAAATTTTGAGTTACCTTCGGTGATCAAAGTGTAAATATAGCAAATGAGGCGTTTTTTCCTGTCAGCCACTTAAAAACTCAGGGACAGGCAGGTTCATTTACTTCTTGGGTTAGGCTTATGGGCGTAGCCTTCCACACACCACACACATTCCTGGACTGAGACTGACAAAAGCCAGTCAGTGGCTCTCTGAAGCCCTTCAGTTTCAGGTAGCACAGCAGGAGTTGGTGTAGCCTTTATTGGAATACCAGGTAGCAGACAGGTGAAGAAGTGTATTTAATAGATGTGGTTCCAGAAGGACAGAGACTAAGTAGACTTCTTTGTGGAAATTGAGCAGATATAATTAATACTCCCGGTAGTAGTGCCCATGTAACCTAAGAAATGAGGGATGGAGAACGTTTGCGGTAACCTCAGTAACTTCGTGTGTCTGTGTCTGGTGTTTTTTTTCCCTCTGACTTCTCGGCCACTCTGTCTTCTTCTCTTGTTCTCCTTGTCAGACCTGTTTACTGGATTCTAGACCATGTGTGTTTTGCCTTATTGAGCAATAAATATTTTGTCTTTCCTTAAGTATACTCAGAGCTGGTTTTGTAGGCTTGTGCAAGAGCTGCTTACTGGTTAAGCATTCTTGGCTTGCTGGTGAGAGCAGGCTCTGCACCGATGTTGTACGAGCACGTTCCCTCTACTCACACCCACTGGAGCATTGCTGCCCGGTCAGGAGAGCTCTCAGATTCCCGGTCTTCAACTTTGACCCCTCCGAACTCCATCAAAATGCAATGAGTTCCTGTCTACCCTCCGAGGAGCCTGCCACTCTGCCGGGGTCCTTATCTAGATAGCCATAAGGTGTACCCTGTTAGTTCCACAGAAGCTACTGGCTTACTTGTCTGACCAATTCTTGCTTTACAGATTCTCGGATGCCTGTTTTATGCGAGAACGAAAAGTCACTACCTGATGATTGATGATGCACCTCACCTAATACCTTTTTTTTCTCTCTTTCCTAGCTCCAGAAAGCCTGATGCAGGCACTGGAAGATTTAGATTATCTGGCAGCCCTGGACAATGATGGGAATCTCTCTGAATTTGGAATCATCATGTCTGAATTTCCTCTGGATCCACAGCTCTCAAAGTCTATCTTAGCATCCTGTGAATTTGACTGTGTAGATGAAATGCTAACCATCGCTGCCATGGTAACAGGTATTCCTTAAAGACCTTGTATGTACTGTGAATCCACAGCAGGAATAGGTTTAAATGGAGTACAGATGTAAGGGACAGTGGCTGGCTCATCTATACAGATGACAGGAAGTGTTTTAATAGACTGAGAAGGGGGAACGTCTGCAATACCTTAATTCAAAAATACAGAAGGCCACGCTTGGCTTTCTGCCAGGACTATTGTAGAGCAAAACAAGCAAACAGTAGTCAGAGGCAGTGCTTCCCAGATAACTGTGCTTTCGTTTCCTGCCAGCTTCACTGGTACTGGCTTCTATATTTTCATACATTCTTTGACAGCAGCATGGACTAAATGCCGTGCTACATCTGAACATAGTCCTAAGCCTGTGTCTGACCCTCTGGGCCCCTTGACACTTCGACAGTTTCCACTGGACTATGAGCAGGGTGCTAACTGCTATTGGCAAAACAACGTGCTCAAAAAGGAGAGAGCATTAAGACCACTCACTTTTAAGTTCTTTGGCTTCCAAGCAAACAAGAATATTAAGAACAGCATATTGATCCAGAGATCCAGGACAGGAGTGGGTTCATAGACGGGCCCTGCCCCTGGGCATGCTACCGGCCAAGACTGCTCTCCGTATTGCTTGCTGACTGTGACCTCTTGCTTCTTAAAGCTCCCAGTTGCTTTTTGCACGTGCCTCATGGTGCTGAGGAGGCTGCAGTGACTTGCTGGAAAACGTTCTTGCACCCTGAAGGTGACCACTTTACGCTCATCAACATCTACAACGCCTACCAAGATACGGTTCTGAACTCTGCCAATGAACGTACGTGAACATGATTCCCCAAAACCACCTCCCCGGTCCCTCCCCTTCCCCAGATGAGGCTCTGATACTTGAGTTATTATTTGCTAGCCTCCCTCTCTGATAGTCCCACCAACCACTTAAACAGAATGGCACTGGGTCCCTAAATGCACCACAGGCCACTGCCATCCACCCACTCAGAGGACCAGCATGTCACAGCACAGGTCTGGGTCAGAAGCGGCATACCTGAAGCAGACTGGCTGCACCTGAACTGCAGTGGCTGTCGTAGTGCCTTAGGTAAGGGCCCACTGCTGGGGAAGCTGTTGGTACCTTTGCTGGGGCAGGGGACAGATGGCAGGGGCTAGCAGTGGACCAGCCAGCTTCCCCAAAGGAGACTCCTCTTCTTCCCCCAGACCAGCCTCCACTTCCTGTGCTCCAGAAGATGGTGTGGGAAATATTTGAAATGATGTAGAAAAATTGAGATCAGTTTGCAAGGCAGTAGGACCATGTCAAGAGCAGGGAGTCAGTATTTCTAGTGAACTAGACGGAAAGGTGATCAGCTTTTGAGCACCAGGCTGGGTGGTGGTGTCTGAGCAAGTGTGTACTTTTGCTACTGAGTGGGATATGTGGACAGGACAGGGTAGATGAGGGTCTGATGTCCACTGGGCCAGAGCTGTCTGCATTCTTCAGTTAAGACAGTCACAGGTGCCAAGAAAATACCTTCAAACTGAATCAGACTGGCACATCTGGATTTATAAAACCAAGTTGTAGACAAGGAGCAAAAGTGTTTGACATAGTGAACTCCCAAGTCAGCCTGGCAGGTTCTTACTAAATGAAGTATGGGATGATCAGAGGGACAGATGCTAACAGCTCCCCTTTAGCTCTGGGTCTCTAGCATGATATATATATATATATATATATATATATGATATATATATGATATATATATATATATATATATCCTTGCTGTACAGAGAAGGAAGTGCAGACACTAATGCAGCCTCTGGTGCCTCTCAACAGCCACAGGTGATGGCAGTGTGTGTCTCACATGAACACAGTCTACTATGGTGGGCTCATGTACATCATACAGATGTGGCTGATCTCACAGCCCCTGGTGAACCTAATCCTAGCCTTCCTACCGCTCGCTCCCATGACCTTTGCTAGAGCCTAAAGAAGTCTAGCACACCATGAGTGGCCTTTTGTTCTCCCTCCAGACTGTGTGGAGACATGGTGTCATAACTGCTTCCTCAGCTGCTCTGCTCTCAGGATGGCAGACGTTATCCGAGCAGAACTCTTAGAAATTATCAAGCGGATCGAGCTTCCCTATGCAGAGCCTGCCTTCGGCTCCCAGGAGAATGGTCTGAACATCAAGAAAGCACTGCTCTCTGGGTACTTCATGCAGGTAAGCAGGGGCAGAGCTTTCATGCAGGTAAGCAGGGGCAGAGCTGCCCTGACAGGTGGGTGAGCCCCACACGCAATGGGAAAGTCAGCTAGCGCTCTCACCTATGGTGATGGTTTTGCTGACCTTAAACTTTTTAAGTAACACTAAACAGATGTTACTTAAGATTTGGTATTTAAGTACACTTCTCAAGCTAGAATCCTGTGTTAATTTTAGACCCCACAGCTTCTCTTCTGTTTACTAGTGATCTGAGGGCCCAGCAAGCCAAAAGTACTCCTGCCTCAGTTGTTCATCTCCATAAGGAGCCTGATTAGTGCACATGACAGAAGTGGATATGTCCTTCACATCCGAGTGGGCAACACTGTACCAATCTTAGTGGAGGAAAAAAAAATGGCATTTCAGAACACATTTTTTCATCTGCGTAAGAGGGGAGAGTATGAATGAACAGAGCTGGAGATCAGGCATGGATGGCCGGAGAGCACGGACAGTTCACAGCAGAGCAGATGGCATGCTGTTTTATTTCATGACCCAAACGTTTACCTTACAACAGCACTAAAGTGCTACAGCTGACACCATCACCAGCTCAGGTTTAAAAACAGTCATTGTGCCTTGTTTTCTATGATCTGAAAATAGGAGACATGTGACAAATTTTAGTTTTAGCTATTCTGTATAAAAATCTTTGGGTTTTTTTTTTTTAACACGTTTGTGTATCTATTCTTTTTCCTTGACCCTACCTTTCAGATTGCCCGGGATGTTGACGGGTCAGGTAACTACTTAATGCTTACACATAAGCAGGTTGCTCAGCTGCACCCCTTATCCAGCTACGCCATCACCAAGAAGATGCCCGAGTGGGTCCTCTTCCATCAGTTCAGCATATCTGAGAACAACTACATCAGGGTCACCTCAGCAGTCTCCCCTGAGCTGTAAGTCTAATGAGAAGGAAGGGCTTCCTTTTTAACTCACTCCTGTAGAAGTAAATCACACACAGGATTGTTTCACTCTCACTGATATGAGACTGCTAGAGCGAAGGCACCAGGACACTGGCTGTGTAGAGCAATGGCCTTAGCCAGCCTTAAGGAATGGCTGGAGCTGGGAGTGGGGGATGGGGTGATGCAGAGGAGGAGGGAAGGTGAGGGTGAAGAGACAGGTAGTTCCAGAAGGTATACCTCCTTTTACCCTAGTGTAGTGCAGAGCAATTGAAGCTTTAGGCAAGAGGAAGGCTCTCTCCAATAAAGATCTCTGTGTAGCTGCTAAGTAGAAAGGACAGGAAGGGCAACACTGGGGATGGAGACTCTCAGAGCTGACTCCAGACTCAGTCTAAAGGCACCGCACATTCAAGGTCGCAGCTTACCTTACACGGGTGGATTCTGAGTAAAGCTTGTTGAAGTTAGGTGGCAAAGACTCCCCCTGTTGCCTACCCAAAGCTCTTTCCAAGTATCTCCTCTGATCCCTCTCATGAGGGTGCATAGCACACTTCCACTGTGTGGCCTTGTACTAGAGGAGTAACATTTGGAGTGCATGAGTCTGACTGCACTAATACCAGAGCCTGTATTATCTACACAAAACCAGGTCTGCATATTCCCTGGGGCTGGGGTGGACCTGCATATCTGCCTGCCATTCCCCAGTGTTCATAGTATTGTTTGTTTTAAATACACAGATTTATGCAGCTGGTACCACAATACTATTTCAGTAACCTGCCTCCTAGTGAAAGCAAGGACATCCTACAACAAGCCTCAGGCCACCTACCCACCACAGCTATGAACAAGGACCAGGATGTGTGTGACAAGTGCCCAGATGCTACTGAGCAGAGATGCACAGTCCAGTGACCTCTCCAACACAGAGTGCAATACAGACACCAAGGGGAGGCTGGTGGTGGGCTGCTGGAGCCAGGGCAGTCCTGGACATGAACACTTCAAGTATGATTTTAAAATAAAAAAATAGTTTTTATTAAGTTCTTAAAATTACTATTCCACGCTTTTCTTATTGGAAATTTTTAACCAATCATAATTTGACCAAAATAAAGAAAAAACCATTTTGTAAATGTGTCACAGACACATGGAACAGAACCCTACTTTTTGTAGAGGACTTGAATCTGAATAAAATAATGAGTTTTTCAGTATCTCGTCAATGGGTTTCTTGGTAATTATACATAAACAAGCCTGTCACTGTCCGGGGGAAATGGACTAGATGGATAGATGGTCTTTCAGGGTTTCCATGATCTCACTCATCTTGTCATCTGGAATTAACATCACAGTTCGCAACGGCTTCATCGGAACATCATCGAAGGACCATCTGCCTCCCAGACAAGTGTCGCTCTCTCCCTGAACGGAGTAGCTGAACTTCAGGACTGCCTTCTGCCGCAGAGGAGGAGACACAGAGGAAAATGTAATCAACACAGAGGCAGAGCTCACTTACCCAAATAAAGAACACTGCATGTGTAGATAAGAGTGGAGGGGACACTCAGACCAGAGTAATCATGAAACACCAAACACATGTCAACTCACAGGAGGACCATAAACTAAGAGTACCATTTCAAGGCTGGAACAAGCATCCAAGTGACAGAGGTGACATTGTTTCTAATTCCAAAGTTATTTTCATGGTCTCAATTGATTGTTAAGGTAATATTGGGACAGATAGGTGGAACTAAGAACTGTCATCAAATGCTGTTCATATGCCTGGCAACTTCCTTAGCTTGGGAACCCTGTATCCACATGGCATTTGCATAGCTAGGCCATGCTGAAATCCTACACAGTCCTCCTTGATTTGTACAGAGTTCACTACTGAACTAGAAACTGACCCGTGAGCTCTCCGGATTCTCCTGTGTCTGTGCTGGGGTTACAGGCAAGTGCCACCATGTCCCAGTGTTTGATGTGGGTGTCAGTGATTCCATCCCAGATCGTCAAACTTGCATACTTTATTTTTGCTATTTACTTCTTGTACGACAAAGGCAGAGCTGAATCCCTACTGTTGCAGTCAGTAGAGACGGTGCAAAGGGTGAATACCCTAGCTTTGCACATCTGACCACCATGCCGATCTATCCCTAGAATCCACCTATACAACTGGATGCAGGGATGCATTTGTAACCCCCACACTCCTGGGGCTGATGAGGCCTGTCAGCACAGTAGCTGCAATCAGAGATCCCACCTCTACAGGGCAGATGGTGCTCATAAGCACGTCACGGCATACATCACAGCATGCGTGCACACTCACACAGACATGCAAATATATACATTCTTAAAAACTGTATCATCCAATTCAGAAAACGTTACCCCTGAGGTTTTTGAAGAGTGCAGTGGAGAAAGAATGTAAGAATACTGTCTAGGACTTGGCTGCCCACCATCACGATATGAGCCACCACTACAGCAAGTGCTAGAGTGGGGGAAGCACTTAGACCTCAGGGCACAGAGCAGCTATGATCACCTCCCTCACATGTGCACAGGCAAAACTTAGAACTGAAACATGCAAATGTGGCTTGACCATCACACTGTTAGCATGCTCTGAGTGCCTAACCAGTCCCAGGCAGTACCCACCTCACCCCACCACCTACACACAGTGTAATAGGAAGCTGTTGTGTGTGCAAGATGTACCAGATAGTATGTAAGCCAACAGCCAGAGACCACAGAGAAAGCTGGGCAGGCTAGAGGACTTTGGCTTAAGTCAAGAGGATAAGATTTTGGTTTTGTTTTTTTTAATTTCTTGAGACTGTTTCTCTGTATAACCCTGGCTGTCCTGCAACTTACTCTGTTGATCATGCTGGCTTCTAATTCAGAGATCCCCCTGCCTCTGTTCCCCATAGTGCTGCAATTACAGATGTGCACCATGGTCCAGCCTAAAGATGTCTTATTTTCAAGAAAAGCTACTAGAGCTAATGGAGATGAAGCAGGGCATCCTTACCTCATAGAAGAACTCTTCCTCTGCATTTGCAAACATCAGTGCTTCCTGTGGAAGGCCGTCCCGCCTCTTTCTGGAAGTAGACTTTCCTGCCTCCACAAACGTCTTACTAATCAGCAGGTAGAAGCAGCACTTGCCACACGGCTTGTTGGTTCTTCGTGCCTCAGCCAGTTCTTTCCTACAAGACAGACAGACAGACACAGACACAGACATACACACAGGTCACCACTGGGTTACATCTATCTGGACCCAGAAAACTGATGCAGCACCCTCTGGGCTTTGCTGCACCCCGGCTGGCTAACTCACGCTACTGGCTGTGCCCAAGGCTGCGACGAGACTGGCTTTTGCTGTAAACAGTGAAGAATCTGAGTTCAGAAAGACATTCACCCACTAAGACATAATCTCAGACTCACTCAGATTCACTGTTTTGTGCAAATTTAAAAATAAATAAGAACCTGCACTTTTTAAACAATCAATGTTTAACTGCAAATTAAGAGGCACACAGGCACGGCGCACAGCACTAGAGCATGTGACTACCCAGTTCTGACTCTGCAGCAACTTCACAGACGTAGCTGGGAGAAGGGACACAGCAAGCATGCCTGTCTACACAAGGGACACAGCTAGCATGGCTGTCTACACAAGGGACACAGCCAGCATGCCTGTCTACACAAGGGACACAGCTAGCATGGCTGTCTACACAAGGGACACAGCTAGCATGGCTGTCTACACAAGGGACACAGCCAGCATGCCTGTCTACACAAGGGACACAGCTAGCATGGCTGTCTACACAAGGGACACAGCTAGCATGGCTGTCTACACTTCAAACCTGTGCATCAAAGCACAGGTGACACAATCCTTCCCTCACTCAATTCTCTAAACTTTGTAGTTCTATGTTTAAATGTTTTTGTAACTTCAAACTCCTGTATTCAACAACATAGGGAGGCCAAAAAGTAGGGGCAGTATTAAGGATTTGGTTTCACTAATCAAACCAGAATGTAAGAATTTGACTCTGGTTTTTTTAGTATTTGTTCAACATTTTGTTCAAATTACAGGCATGTGTGAATGTGCAAACTGTCAGTCAAATGTGAAAAGCCTGAAAATTCACCAGTTTCTCTACCACCTGAATGTTTGAAAATATTAAAACTCCTGCCACCAGTAATCAAAACTTCTCAAGGGGCTGGATGCTGGAAATGAGCGGCCCCTTGCGCACTACTCCGCCCCACCGTCCCCATCAGAGCTTGCTGCAGCCCAACCTACACTGCTACAGACTCCACCTCCGATGCTACCTGAGTAAGGAACGAGCGTCTGAGGCACTGCCCAGAACTGCTTACTGAAGCTGCTGGTGCATAGGCAGAGCAATCTGTGGAGGAACGTTAATGAATCTTTCACTCAGCAGAAGGCCCACAGGCTTGCTGGTGTCATTCAAAAGCTTGTCCAGCTGTTCAACCATGCTCTTCTCACAGCTCTTCTCACAGGAGCTTAGAACCAACTCTTTAATTTGTTCAGCACATTGAGTCCCCTGGAAAGGAAAGAGAAGGCTTGCTCTCTGCCCCAAGAGCTGGGTTCCCTCCCGCTGCCTTTACATCCTAGCGCTTCTTCAGTATGACTGCTGAAGAATTCTCCGGCCATCACTACACCTAATCACCATCCCATGATTGGTGGTAAGTCGAGTTTCTAATTAACACACACACTGGAACAGCACTCCTATTCCACCTCACAAAAACAGTTGGGAACTAACTGGAATGTTCCTTTGAAAACTGAAGGTGGACTGCGGCCCGCATCTTATTCTCAGAGAATAGGCAGCTGATATAATTTTTATTAGAACTCATTACTAAGTCAATAAAGAGATGAGAAAACGAGAGCCCATGTTAAGGTCCCACTCTCAACTTTGGAAGCTGCTGAATAAACCCTCTGTATGCACACTGTACTGGGAGCTAAGAGACTGGCTGCAGAATCTTGCAACAGAACCTGCGTCAGAACCACCATCCCAACACCAGGCACTACGATGTTACTGATCATGCCACCAGAGTAATCAGCTTTAAGCTGGTACAAATCATCCGATCAAGACCGCTCCACACTGAGAAGGACAGAGCAGGAAGGAGCGCTTGCCCTGACAGCATCATCTCGGACACAGAAGACTCCATCCTGACCACAGATCCCAGGCTCCGAATACCACGCAGTGAAACTAACCTTTCTTTCACTTAAATTTAAAAGGCTGATGAAGCCAAAGATCTCATCTTCATCCACTTCATCATCACTGTCTTCTGAAACATCTGTTTGCTGTTTTAAAAGGAAAATACTTCAACTTTACATTATTCGGCTGGAAAGAAGTATAACACCAATTTTTCACTTTTCAAAATCAAAACTTGTTTTTCTGCGGTCAGGTACCAGAGCAGTGAGTCCCGAGTGCAGTGTGTCAACGTTCAGAACACTCTGCCTCCAGACATTCTGGATGACATCATCCTGCACTGCACGGCTTCATACAAGATGCTTTGAGTTTCATTTTGTGAGCCAGGGCTTCGCTGAGTAGTTCTGGCTGGCCTGGAGCTCCCTAGAGACAAGGCCTGTTAATCACATACAGCAACGGCCAGAACTACACAGGGAAACCCTGACTTGAAAAACCAAAAAGAAAACAAGACTCATGTATATCTGGGTATGGTGACCCTGACCCTTGCTTTTAATCTTAAGCAGGTGGATCTCTATTAAGTCCAGGCCAGCCAGAGCTCCCCTGTCTCAAAAGAAGATTCTAAACATTTTTCTAAAACCAGAATTTCAATATATTATTAAATCTGGGTAAGGTTGATACTCATGAGCCAGCCCATTTCTTCTTTCTCCGGGAGCCTCTAACACTTTATCACCTAAAACTCACATTCACACAATGCAATTCCTGACCATTACAGAAACAACTGGGTTTATATGGCAAACACATATACCACATGGGCAAAGGGAGACAGCAAGCAGCAAGGAATGACAATGGTGAACCAACTTGAACTCCCTAGCTCTGTTCTGGCTGCTCCTCCACTAGGAGACTAAACCCCTAGCCAGTTTACTAAAGCCCTTCCTTCACACGCTGCCTGTTTGCTTGTCCAGGCCATAAACTCCCTTCTCACAGCACTCTGTCCTCAGCCTGACACACAGAAAGTACTCAAGGAATCCATGTTGAATGAATGAGATGAGATGAAACTGATCCTTCCACCCCAGAGGACGATGGGGTCTACGATGGTCCGGTGCGCCCTCGAACCTAGGACAATGGGGTCTACAATGGTCTGGTGCGCCCTCGAACCTGTTACAGCTGCCTCAGCACCACGGGCTGTTAATGCTCCTCTACAGCTTTTGGCAAAAGGTTTTTGTTTGCTTGTTTTTTTTGTTTGTTTGGTTGGTTGGTTTTTTTTTTGTTGTTTTTTTTTTTGAGACAGAGTATCTTAGTGTAGCCCTGGCTGTCCTGGAAATAGCTCCATAGACCAGGCTGGCTTCAAACTCAGAGATCTACCAGCCTCTGTCCCTAAGTGCTGGGATTAAAGGAATGGGCCACCACTGCCCAGTTGGCAAGGATGTCTTAGGTTCAACAAAACTAGGTGAGAATGAGAAGGTGGCTCAAGAACCAGCCCTGGCCTTCCACCATCTCTTTCTGAGTTGTCCTATCCTTCAGATGACCCGGCGACAGTGCCAGGAGCCATGCAGTAATGCCCCACTCCAAGCTTCCTTGGCTCACAGAACAAAGCAGGAACTGAGGGGAATCTGACCTCTGTCCAAATGGCAGGTCCACAAACCAAGCAGATGCCTGCTGCAATTCTAAGCTGTGGAACTTTATAATAGAACAACAGGAAACCAGAAGAATCCCAGGGGACAGGTGGCAGAGCAGTCTCTGGGCTGGGTCCTTGTTTCCTGTGACTCTACTGAACAAGTGCTTCCTTAAGTACCCCACTCCTTGTTTTTATGAACTCATACCGCTTTCCCCTCCCGCTGCAGCCATTCCTATCAGCTCCCTGCCATTTCTTTTGCTCAGAGAAGCATGGCTGGCATTACCAGGGTATCTGTCCTTTGCTCTCCCATGGCAATTCCGATGACGTCTGATATCAGTGACTGACACCTGTGGACAACTCAAGGCTCCAGCTGCTGCTCAGCATCCCACACTCCAGACGCTGAGTGCGCACCCATAATTCACTCATCAGCCCTACCTACCTACCTTCTATGTGTGCCAACCTCAGCGCTCTAGCAAACTTGTTAGTCAACCTTGACCTACCCCCCCATCCCTAAGGGACCCAGTACACTACACTGTGCCTTATTTCACCTCCCAAATACCTTCTAAGTCAGCCACCTTCTCTCTACCAGGCTGATGCCTGGATTCCTGCGGTAACCTCTGGGCAGTCCTCAATAATACTTCCTTTCAGCTGGAGATAAGGAGGACAAAGCACCCACAGAGCCCATCTCCCCTCTGACCTTAATCACACTCCCGATGTGGTTCTGCTGAATCAGGAGATTGGCCAGCTCTGCAGTGTTCACAGGGGCTTTTAGGAAAAGCTGAAAGGAGAAAAATATTTTAAATTAAGATCGAAGCCAATTTCTAATAACACTGTGATTCCATTATTCAAACAGAAACAATGAAATGTAGTGACCTGACCAAGGTAGCTGTAAAGTAAACCCAGGAGGAAAACAAACGTCCAGAGTCACATAAACTCCAGAAAAGACACAGCCAGTGTTATTAGCAAATAGGTATAGAAAGAAGACAAACACAGCCATATTATTTGACATAAAGGCAAAGTACGGGCAGCAAGGCGGCCTTCATGGCACCGGTAGGAATGTGCGATGCTCTGCCTCTGAGCTGCTGATGCCATGTGAGGATGGCCTCGGGCCCCACTGCCTGCCTTCCCCGCCTTCCCTGCCGCAGTGGACAGCATCCCCTCTGAACTGGAAGCCGAACTCCTCCTCCCTTACAACATTTTTGTTTTTTACCCCACCAAGCTCAGATGTGAATTATGAGAAAGAGATGAGAATCTCAAGCAGTGCCCACACCGAAAGGAACGCATTCCAGGACGCAGCAAAGGTCAGTATTGCAACCTGGAGCTGGGAGAAAGGCACGAGCAGCCATTCACCCTGGGAAAGGAGAGAAGACACACATGGAAATTCTGGAAAGACTGTACCTGTTGCAGTAACTTCTTAATTCCTCCATAATCATTATCTGAGATGGAGTAAGCTTCAAATTCAATATTCACTTCCTGTAATAATACGAGAAGCAGCTCATCACAGACTTACAGACAACACAGGTAGTATTTTCATTTTGTACATTTTTCTTTTGCCCAGGTTTCCATCCTTTTAGGTCTGCTCCTCTATTAGTTATCTGCAGAGCGTGTCTCAGAGTTGGGATTGAAACAAACATCAAATGTACTCTAATGTGGTATGAACCAGCAACTTGGGATGGAGGAAGGAAGATCAGTAATTTGAGACCAGCCTGGGCTACACTGCAAGATGTTTCATAAAAGGGAAGAGAGTGAGAGTCTTACATGTGCTCATATGCCACAGTACCTGTATGAAGTCAGGAGACAAATTACCACAGTCAGTTTCTCTTTCCATCATCTCAGTACAGGGAGGTGACCTCAGGTAGTCAGGCGTGGCAGTAAGTGCATTTACCTGCCTTCCCCATCCCTTTTAATAGCACATACAGTTACATTTTAATTTTGTTTTGTTTTTCAGGACAGGGTTTCTTGGTGTAGCCCTGGTCCTTATGGAACTAGCTCTGTAAACCAGACTGGTCTTGAACTCTCAGAGATCTGCCTGCCTCTTCCTCCTGAGTGCTGGGATTAAAGGTGCCACCATTTCCTGGCTACACACATTACAGTTGAAATTTTAGATTTATTTTCTGTGTCTCCTGTGTCTGCTCCACAAGAGCAGAGTCATTCACATCTGCTTTGCCTATCTATCTATCTATCTATCTATCTATCTATCTATCTATCTATCTATCTATCTATCTATCTATCTATCTATCTGGTCATGCTATGCCGCTTGGTTAGCCTTAAACTCACATTGTAATCCAGCTTTACCTTGAACTCCCCATCCCTCTGCCTCAGCCTCCTGAGTGCTGGGATTACAGGCTGGTCTCTCTAGGCATGGCTTTTCCTCTCAAGTGCTTGGTACCTGCTATTACTTAGTAAATATTTGCTAAGTGAATAAAGCCTGGCCTCACACAGATGGGTAAATTTAACTCTAGGCAACTCTGGGGACTTGAAGTGATCTTGTTCTCTATGCATGCTCTGTGGAGACAGGTGAATAACTATTTCTCTTTTGAGGCTGTCTGACAGCGTTATCTAGATGAGACTGTGTTTGCATTTAAATCAGGTCACTGCATTTTGGTCCTTCAGGCTTTTGCATCACATGGGGAAATGGTATGAATGGCCTTTGTAATCTGTACAAGTGGCAAACTTGGCAGTGTTTACCCTTTTTATCCCCTTTTTCTTTGAGAAAGAGCCTCTCTGTGAAGAACATGATGACCTCAAAATTGAGTTCTTGCAACACTCCCCCCCACTTCTGAGTTAGCATTGCATCCTTGTAGGATTATCCTGGCCTTAAGTCCACCCATTTTAAAACCTGACATTGACAGTTACTTAGGTAACATTGGGAGGTGGGGAGCAGAGTTCTTTTCTCATGATCCACATGGCAGAGTGACAGACCTGACTCACTCCTGCAGTCCCCTCTGACATCTACACATGTGCACACATGTGCAAACATGTGCACACACACTGCCATGGCACATGTGCATACAAGTAAATATACATATACAATTAAGAAGATACACTATGCTGTTACAGCTTAAAACTAGGAAATCAGAAAGTCAAGAAAAGCTTTCTTTAAAAAGACATGAACAAGAGGTAATGAGGTTTCCTGGTACAAGGAACAGAGACTAGAAGAAGGCACATGTCCCCAAGTCCCCTACCAGCTTTGGCAAGAACCTTGCAACAGAATCTAAGAGAAAAAGCTAGCTACCTCGCTTAGTCCTTTAAGGTTGGCATTGCGTTATCTGAACTATGACACCCCTTTACTCCTGATGCTCCATTTTGTTCCTGAAAAGATTTGAGGTTGACCGTGACTTTCCAAGATAATTTTCATGGGTTTTTACGTAAGAGAGATGAATTGTGGGTGAATAAGTGTATCAGAGAAGGAAAGACTTCGATTAAATAAAGGAAGAAATACCCACTAAGGACTTCAGATCACAGACATGCCCTAAAAGCTCTAAGAATTTCCTTTGTCAGGCTGAATGGCTCAGCAGTTAAGAACACTGCTCGCCCTTCCTGAGGACCCAGGTTTGAGTCTCAGCACCTACGTGGAGGCTCACAACTGTCTGGAACTCCAGCTCCAGGGGATCCAACACTTTCTTATGGCCAGCCTCTGTGTACATGGCATACACACAGTACATGTATATACAGGCAAACACACATACACACAAAACTTAAAGGCCTATGTAAGGGGTAAAAGCTACACTGATGGGGTTGAAGAGGCATGGTTCAATGGTTAAGAGCACTGACTGCTCTTCCAGACGTCCTGAATTCAATTCCCAGGAACCACAAGAAGGCTCACAACCATCAGTAATGGGACCCAATGTCCTCTTCTGGTGTGTCTAAAGACAGCTACAGTGTACTAATATACATAAAATAAAATAATTCTAAAAAAAAAAGGAAGAAAGAAAGAAAGAAAGAAGAAGAAAAGGGGGGAAAAAGCCACACTGAGTGCTGCGGTCTGAATGAGAAAGCTTTTCCTAGCCTTAGTATCAAATCCCTGTCCCCCTAAAGCTGCTGTCAGCTTGCACACCAAAGAGCACACACTCAACTTGATAATTTCCCCCTACCCTGTTTCTTTTTTCCTTCACGTAACAACTACATATACACATTCCCCCTTAACTTGCTGTGTGGTCTCACTTATAAAATGGTGGTAAATTCCTAAATTCATGGGGCTGATATGAGAATTAAATGAGTTAATATGAAATGCACAGAGTCTAGGAGTATTAGTATTATTATTATTACTGTCAATTTGGGGAAAAATTCTTACAAGTTATTGAGTTACATGCACTTTAAATTTTGATAAATACTGTCAAGTTACCCTCCCAAGAGACTGCACAAATGTACACTCCCACTTAGAGTATGCAGATGCTTATATTGTTACACTGTTATCAACAATGGCATTCTTTCTATTTTTCTATCACCGTCATAAACAATAAAACAAAAGGCAACTACTACCAGGTAAGTCAGGACAGGAGCTCAAGGTAGGAACAGACACAGAGACCACAGAGAACACTGTTTACTGGCTTATTTTCTTATACCATTCAAGCCAATGGGGGCCAGTGCTCACAGTGGGCTGGACTCTCCCCCATCAATCACTCATTAAGCAAATGCTCACTGACAGGCCCACTGGCCAATGTGCAGGAGGCAATCTCCTCATCTGAGGTTCTTCCCCCAGCTGGCGATTCTAGTCTGTTAGATTTCCCATGCTATGAAAGGAGGAAGTAAGCAGTGACTTCTAAAAACCCTAAGGTAGCAAAATAGCTAGTAAACATTTCTGAGATGGTGTCCAAAGCGAGGCAGCCAAAGCAAAGCAATGACTTGGAAGGGAAGACGCGCTGTACGTGCAGGCCACAGCCTCATTCCCATGCTGTACTACAATCCTGGCATGCAATGCTCCCTTGCATGCGCACTCGAACTCATGCTCACCCCAGTGAAGAGTTCCAGTCACTCTCTCTTTTCTGAGCCAGCCACTCTGGCTGGAAACCACCCCCATCCTTCAATCACAGGATTGGGGTTTTTCTACAAAGGAAAAAGAAGCCCTTGGAGCATTCAAAGAGGGAGCTTAGACTAGGTCAACCAGATCTCTCTGGCAGGACATGGAATACAGATGGTCAAGGGGACAAGGACAGAAAGGTTATTAGAGGGAGTGGGAGTGTGGCTCGGTCAAAAAAGCCTAGCAAGCACAGTGGCTTGGGCTCCATTATCAGCATTGCAAAAACAATAAACTAAAGTTGCATATGATTTCATTGTGATTATCCCAACCTTAATTTCATCTTTTTTTTTAAGATTTATTTATTTATTATATATAAGTACACTGTAGCTGTCTTCAGACACACCAGAAGAAGGCATCAGATCTCTTTACAGATGGTTGTGAGCCACCATGTGGTTGCTGGGATTTGAACTCAGGACCTCTGGAAGAGCAGTCAGTGCTCTTAGCTGCTGAGCCATCTCTCCAGCCCCAATTTCATCTTCTGAATAAGAAGAGAAAGAGAGGGAAGAGGAAGAAGTGGAGGAGGAGGAGGAAGAGGAGGAGGAGGAGGAGGAAGGGAGGAAGAGGAGGAGGGGAGGAGGAGGAGGAAGAGGAGGAGGGGAGGAGGAAAGAAGAGGAGGAGGAGGAGGAGGAGGGGGAGGAGAACAAGGAGAGGAAGAGGAGGAAAAGGAAAGTTGGAATAGGAAGAGGAGGAGCTTTATAGTAAGGCTAGAGATGATGGAGGTATAGACTAGAATAGCTTCAGGATCAATGATAAGGTGTGTCTGGGTACTGAAGGAAAAGCTAACAATTTACTGATGGACTGATGCAGAGTGAGAAAGGAGGAGTAATTAAAGTCAACGCCCAAATTTTGGGTCTGAACTGGAAAACTGTAACAGAAATGGGGATAAATTACAAGCCCTGCTTTGGAGAGTCAATTCTGGAACAGTAATTGTCTTAAACAATCACTCATGCCTAACTATTCACCAAGAAAGAGGTGCTTACACCACCTGGAACTAGGTAATGAGAAGTCTGAGCAATCCCAGGGCTCAGGAGGCAGAGGCAGGAGATCTCTGAGTTCGAGGCTAGCCTGGTCTACAGAGCGAGTCCCAGGATAGCCAGGGTTACATAGAGAAACCCTGTCTGGAAAACAGAAACAAACAAATCTGAAGAAAGGACATCAGTTCCGTGAGGCCATAAAACCAGTCTGACCTGGTTGGCTGTCCCAGATTGGCAGTCAATACGGTCTAGCTATGATGTATATAAAGGGAAAACTGCAGGTTAAAGAGCATTTGAAAACTGTACAAGAGGACAAAGCAAGTAGCCTTTAATCAACTACAGCGGGCCAGTGTGAGCTTGGCTGTGTAGAAGGTGGAGAGCTGCTGCAGGGAAGAGGAGAGACTAAACTTCGCAGATCTAACTAAACTTGCGCCACTAAAGGTAAGTTAAGTGTGCGGCTGGCGGGCTTCTGGGATGGGAATAACTCAGCCGGGAAGGGCTACAGGAGTGTGTAGAAAAGCCGGCAGTGGGAACCTGGGTAAGGATGTGTCCTGTACCACAGCGGAGGGAAATCACAACTCCCCACATCTCCCATCACGCTCCCACAGCTTCGGCTGTCTGAATGGTTTCCCTCTCAGATCTGACCAAAAAATATGGTCACGTGTGCCTCTTACCTCATCCACGATTTCGTCGTCTTCATCGTCTTCTTCTTCTTCACTGTCTTCATCGTCTTCTTCCTCATCCTCTAATTCATCCTCTTCTTCCTCTTCCCGCTGGCTCGGTGCTTCAAGCGGCCGCTGGACCCCATTTCCCACTGCTCGCTTCTTAGCCTTGGATGCCATGTTGCCCGTCACACTGCGCCGGCGTGGGTCCCGCCCCCGTCCTTCCGGACTCCCTCTCTGGTCCGACTCCGGGGGCGGGGAGTGGGGACGGTACACACAAGCTCGACGCGGAGGTGGCGCGACTAGAAAGCGCCCTGGTTGAGTCCCATTGGAGTAATCTGCCATATTACTTTCACCTTGGCGTCAATGGTCTAGCCTTCTCTTCTTCTCCCCATCCTCCCATCCGCCTCATTCTCTTCGGGTCTCCCCCTCTATGTGTAGTGGTTTGGCCCATCCGTCCGCGTTCCTTCCGCCGGCCCTTGGCACACGCTCCTAGGGTCTAATGTAGGAGCACCCGGAACGCTGGCTGCTGGACGAGAGGCCACTCTCGGTTATCGGTACTTAGCAGCCCCGGTCTGGACCGTGAGACTCCTGCCCCGCGGCGTGCAGGTTGTCCTGCCTCTTAGCCCGCGAGGTAGGTGTCGGGCCCAGGACTGGATTAGGACACAGGCTTGCGAGCGTGCACGCAGGTCTTGGCGATCGCTGACACCGCGGGGCGGGATCCCGATGCAGCTGCCAACCTCTGGTGCACTGGCACTGGTGTAGTCCGCGCAGGAAGGTCCGCAGATCCAGACCGGACCAGCCCTGCGCCGTCTCCCTAACAAAGTTTTCAGTAGACCTGACGACCTTTGCTACTTCAAGCCCATGGCGTCGTTAAAAGAATTGTTTAAAAAGAATAGAAAGAAGGAGATCGCGGCAAGTTAATGAGTGTACCCCACCTCTGCCACCACTTGTGGCTAAACGAAGTACTTGTCCAGCGTTTCAGATCTATTTCAAAAGAAGCCGAATTTCCGCAAGAAGTGCCCTAATGGTTAAAAACTATGCCAGATAGATGAGGTCTACCAGTCAGGTTTATCCCTCGGTCTACCAGTTTGCAGCTCCTTGTAAAGATTATTGACAACGAAATTATTAAGCAGGGGAAAAAATTAGCTTTCTGACAATAAACTCTGTGGTTCTCCTTTTTCTCTAAAAGAACAACAGCATATGAAGTATGTTTGATTCCCAAACCAGAATAAGCTGGTCCTAGAGGTAAGGAAGCCTTTACCAGCGAACTTTAGGAAGTGCGAATAACCCCAGTGATCATCAATAGGAAATAGTCAGGATATCAGGGACCCCATTAGCCCATTATGGTATTCTGTGGGATTCAAGTGTCCTGGGAGTGTCTTGTCCACCAGGCTCTGTCGTGGACAGTAGTGACACCAGGACTCCACCTCTGATAAAGTAGCTTAAAATGGCTGCCTTGGGTTTTGTAATTGTCTAAAAACACACTCCTATAATCTATTGCATGGCTAATAATAGTCTGTCATGCACACCTACCCCAAGGTATAATAATATCCCAAGGCATAATAATAGAAAAAGATTTAAAACATGTCAATAGAATTGCATGGAGACTCCTGAACATCCCCACCTCCCATGGCTTTATAGTTTGTTACGGTAAAGAATACATAGCCAAACTTAACACTCAAGTGCCTGGTTCTTAAGTTCATCCATACTGTTCCACAGCCACGCACTCACCGTCCTTTTGACTATTTATACCTTGCAAAACTACTCTTTAAACAGTTCCCCAGTAGTGGGCCAAGAGAAGGCTTAGTGGGTAAAATACTTGATGTACCAGCATTTCCCAGCTCCCACATGCTGCACTGTAACCTGAGCACTGGGTTAATGGCCAGCTAATCTAACCAGTCAGTGAGCTTCAAGTTCAGTGAGAGACCTGTTCTTTAAAAATGAGATTAAGAGCAGTAGAAGACAGCACCCTTCATCAACAGGTACCCATGCATACACAAAAAGAACCAGTTCCCCACTGTCGCCTTTCATAGCCCCAGGCAGTCATCTGTATAATTTAACAAAGGGCTTTGACTGTAGTCACAGTACTCAGGCATCATGATTTCTTCCCTAAGGCTGAGCGGTTCCTGTTGCTCACATGGTCTTCATATTTAGTCTTACGTCTGTGGGCACTTAGATTTGCTTATAGGTTTTACCTATTAGACAGTGCTCCTCTGAGCATGAGTGTACAAATACCTCAAGTCTCTGCTTTTGTTCTTTTGGGATCTGCCTAGAAGTGCAATAGCATGATCATACAATTAACTACTTTTAATTTTTTGAATAATTACATTTTTGTAATTTGCAAAATTTTTCCCACCAGGAGCCTGTATTGCTTCTCAGGGAAGCAATTGCTTCTCAGGGGAAAAAGCAAAGGCCTGTTTGTGTCCTCAGATTAATTTCTGATGTCAAGCCCATGGACAGAGTGTAGTCTAGAGTAGCTCTTGTAAGTAGATGGCTCACCTGTGCTGTACTGAGCACAGGGACCTTCCTTAGGAAGTGGATTGATAACTTCTGGCTCACTCTTCCTTTTTAGCACAGAATTCGTCTTACAGGTCAGCTGGTAGCCAGTGGTTAGGAGGCTGAGCCCCGAGCTTCAGCTCTGGATGCTGATTTCGTTTCTATCATTTATTCTGCTGACCTTGGGCAATTAAGAGCCATGGTTTCCCTTCTCGTTAAATGAGGATCATAGGTGCTTTGCAGGCTTAGGTGGGGATTGTAAACTGCTTAGTCCACGGTGACAATTTGATCTGTCATCTTGGCTGGATGGCGAAATGCCCAGCGAGCTGGTTAGATACCTTCCCAGTGTGCCTATGGAGGTTTCTGCCAGGGACATGCATGTGGACGTGTAGGCTGAGTAGAGGACGTAGAGCACGTAGGCACTGTCTAATCTGGGGGCTGCAGAGAACAAAGGAGAAGGAGGGCAATCCATCCTCTCCCTGCCCTCCTGCTGCCTGGTGCCCCGGCTTCTGGGCTCTCAGCTTTGGACTAGAATATCCTGTCAGTCCTGTCACTTCAGACTTTACTAACATTTCTGTGTCCAGTGCTCAGCATGTTTTGTGAGCAAGCAATCTCTGAAATAAAGGGTTTGCTGAGCTATATGTGTGCTAGTCAGAAAAGGACCAGGTCCTAGGATGCATTCTGTAACTACCAGCAACAAGACAGCAGTTGGATCTGACAGCCAAGAGCATTTTTATGATGAAATTTTGAGAAAGGAAAATAAACTGTCTACATAGAACTAGCATTGGCTCTGAATAATAGGGGCAGGGCAATGGAGTCACGACATGGGAACAGTGTACATGGAAGGCAGTCTGTAAGAAGTACTTGTTGCTTCTGGATTCCAGGTTGGGGTAGTCCAGAAAGTTTTGGGGTACATTGCAGCTGGTGGCCTTTCAGACACTGGCTTTTTTAAAGGCTTCTTTCCCAGGAGTATTTGTTCATACTGTGGGACTGGGGAAGCGATTGCATTTCCTTAAAGAGGTAGGAAACTAACTCCTAGGAGTCAGGCCAAGCTCTGGGTTAAAAGAAATCCCAAGCCCTTCTTGAGCATACCTGTTCTTTCACAGAGACACCCAGAGTTTCTGCCTGATGCTTGAACATGTCTCCTTACTGTCCAATTCAAGTAGTAGTCAGGTGCTTGCAAAGCAGGGTCTGTTCCTCTGGCCTATGCTATTGTCATTCAGACTTGGATTCAGACATCAACCTCCCAGAACAGTCTCCCTGGCACCTGCAGAGGTGACTCCTGACAGAACCCTAGTTGCTATCTCACAGCACTTGTTAGTACCTGAAATTATCAAGTAACCTCAAGTAAATCCTGTAGGCTTTACTCTCACGAGGAAGCTTCCAGCTTCCAGCTGTCCAGACGCAGGACATTTGGGCTCACTGTCCGACAACTAGAAAGGCAAGTGAGAGATTGACTTAATTATTTTTTTAAGCATTACTAAACTGACCTCTGTATGCCAGAGCCTGGGGCCTTCACAGGGACATAAGTAGGCACAGGGAGGCTACAGGATTACCTGTCTTCCACAGCATCATATTTTGGCTTCTTAATCCCCACTCTTGTTGCTTGCATTGTGGGCCCTAGAATTCATTCTTCAGCAGAATATGCTAAACTTTACTTGCCACTAAATTTCATACCAGATTCCTGGAACTCCCACTGGCAGATGCACTAGAATGGAAGCCAAGAGACAGGCAAGTAGAGGTGTGTGTTAGGAGATGCATTTGATGGAGGTTGCCTTGCACAACTGTAGGGTTGGCAGGGCAGATTGGAATCCACTGTACAAACCAACCAGAAGGGCGGGCCAGTGGGCCGTGCAAGCTCTGTTCAAGCTGAAGCTGGGTCTAGAGGAAAAATGTCCCTACTTTGGGGAGCCCCCGGGCTGTTCTAGTAATGCCGGTGGACTGATTGAGTCAGGCTCCCCAAAGTTATCTGGAGTGGTCTCTCTTCCCAAAAGTCTGTCAGTGGTGGACTTGCTCATATCTTAGCACACTTGGGTTACCATTTGCAAACAGGTGCAAACCAACCGTTGATTGCTTTTCCATAGCTGTGGCTCAAGGACAGAAGAGAAGAACTTAGAGGAAGTGGTCATGCATTTTGGCGCATGGTTTTGGAGGTTAGACCGTTATGGAGTTAAGGCTCGGTACTGTAGAGCAGAGGTGTGGGCATTCTCCTTTGCCTCCTACTCCTCCCAGGCCTCTCTAGGAGGGTGCATTCTGAGGCAGGTTCCCCCTTTAATCCTTCCTGGAAATACCCTCGCAGATACACCTAGGATGTGCTTTACAGATCTCTTGAGCTCTCTTCAATCCAATGAGAGACTTCACTTACTGAGGCGCACTAGTACATGCCCGTAATACTAGCACTTTGGAGGCTGATACAGGAGGATTACCTTAAGTTCAAAGCCAACCTGGGCCACATAGTTCCAACCAGCCTGAGCTATACTACAGTGTGGTATCTTATTTCCAAAATATAAGTCAGAGCACAAAGTAAAGTTAATAAAAAAAAAAAAAACAGGATTTACTATCATAAGCTTGGAAAACCGAAATGACACAAAGATGTGTGGTGTGATCCCACAGGGGGACAGGGTCCTGGTTAGCAGGCGAGACATTCTGAGAGCCTCAGGAAGGGGTAGGAACCATACTATGTTTTTTTTACCCTCTCCCCCATTTCTCTGACACCCAGACGGCAGCAATGACTAGAACATCCTTTCCTAATTCTTACTTACTTAGCTGGATTCGGCTGCTGAGGTGTAGAGCAATTCATTTCGAGCCAGACTCCCTAATGTTCCATGGATGGACTCACCCAGCCGTCAGTGTGACCACATACGTTTGAGCCATGCCTCCCAGAGCTCATTCTTTTTTGCTTCTGAGTGTCTTCTTCCGTTGGGTCTCAGGTAGAATCACTCTGCAGGTCTTACCTGGTGTTTATTGTGAGACTACTGAGAGGTTTTTAAAATGTCTCTCATATAACCAGGAAGATAATGCTCATAAGGCTTTTAGATAATAAGGAAATGGAAAGGAAGAAAAATCATACTCCCAGCTACTCAGAAATAAGTACTATTAATATTTTGGTGTGTATTTTCTCATCTATTTGAACATAACACCGAACTACTTATGTAAGTGTTCTCGCATGTTTTTAAGTAACATGTTTGATTAGACAACCTATGTAATTAGGTTATTTGTCAATATTTCAATGATTTTTTTCTAAAACCTTCATCATAGTTTACTTAACCAGCCTCTCATCAGATACTTACGTTGTTTCCAGTTATTGAAAATTACAGAGATGACCAAGAAAGCCTTTCGTTTGTTTGTGTCGAGACAGGGTTTCACTATGTAGCCCTTGCTGGCCTGAAACTTGCTATGTTGACTCAGGTGGCCTGACCTCACCTGCCTGTCCCTCCCAGGTGCTGGGATTGAAGGTGTATGCCATCACATACAGGCTGGAATGAAATTTTTATGCCACTCTCTGTGTACACTTTTGACTGTCGTCTTGCACTTATTCTTACAAATGAAATTACAGGAAGAGAGGGTATAAGTTCTGTAAGTCTTTATGGGTGGCACATGTTGACAAATTATGTCCAGATTGATAGATCACCTCAGGAAACTTGGTTAACATTTAATAAGCACGGCTTGAGAGGTGGAAAAGCAAGTAGAGCTATCTCCTAAAGCACTTATGAGTGGCTTCGTTTGTTTATTTCGAAAAGGAAATAATTATTTATTTGCTTCCTTACTCATTGATTTACCACCTTGAAATTAAGGTGTCTTTTTCTCTATTTGCTACTGGTGTGACACAGAACACACCATGTCTCTCAGCCACCGTCCGGCTTTGACACTGGGTTTCACTAATGGCTCTCACTTGCCTTCCCAGGCAGTATCAGCTGCTAGCACGCTCTCCTTCGGTCTTATCAGTGACAGGGGGCTTGAGCAAGACCAAGCCCATTTAGCTCGGCACAGGCAATCGATCGCCTCATTCTTGCCTCTATCCCTCCAACACTGCTGAGGAACAGTCTGAGATCTAATTAAGGTCCATTTCCTCGCTCTGTCGCAGGACCTTTTATAAGAGCTGCCAGGCACAATGAAGGTTCTCCTTCTCAAAGATGCCAAGGATGATGACAGCGGCCAGGATCCATATATCCAGGTAAGTGGCTGAGCCTTATTCCTTGACCCCTGAACTAGAACCTCCTTTCCAATGGAGGGTGGGGTGGAGATGCTAAAACTCGGTGAACTTGGTGCATAGCTACTGTGGTGCTGTGCTCCCTCTGTTCCACGTAACGGCTGGTGGTTAATGTGATGTCATTCCCCTTATTTTCAACACAGCCCTGGCCAACCCAGATTGACATTCTTCATTTACAGGAGCTGCGGTTGTGTGGCCTGGAAGCTACGCTGATTCCTGTTCTGTCGTTTGAATTTATGTCGCTGCCCAGTTTGTCAGAAAAGGTAAGAAGCCCATGCTAAGGCCTGCTCTCTGTAGAATGCTTGCCGTACCAGGCTGTGAGGGTACTCAGCTCATTTTACCATTACACATGATTACAAGGGCAGTGCACGCTCACCTTCTTATAGGCTTCTCTTCCAAAGCTCCTGTCTCTTTCGTCAGGAGGTCACAGACCCTGGGAGACAGGGCCCAAGATGGCTCTCAGAGGTAGGGACCACTTCTGGCCTCTGCAGAGACCACCAGGCAGATGCTTCTGACTTTAGAGCGAGCTTTGCTATAGACTCATGCCAGGCTCCTGGCCAGGAAGGCAGGGCCAAATGTAAGCCCAGGGCTTCTGCCTGCCACCCTGCTCTGCTCAGCAGATGCTGCAGGAATCAGGCCCAGTGAAGTCACAAAGTGTTGCAGATCGATGGCAGCCCGAGGGTGTGCTGAGTGTGCACAATGAATGTCTGGGACCCAGTACTAAAAAAATAAACACCAAAGTTTCAGTGTGGACACCTTGAGTAAAGTCAGGAGTGCACAGCAGCTCAGGGCCTGGCTCAGAAGTGTTCAGTAAAGTATTGTACTTGAAGCTCAGGCTTCAGCTGGGGTCTTACTTTCTTCATAATCTGGTTACGTTATGAATACAGATCTAGTTTTCCCTTTTTCCCTCCTGCCTGCATCTTACTCCACTGACATGACCCATGCTGGGTCAGGTTGCCCCTCTACTCTGCCCATCTCCTGAGTTGCAGTTGTCGGTCTCTGTCCTAGAAGGAGCTTCTTGAGGGAAGAACTGTGACAATAAAGGGACTTACCCGCAGCCTAGAGTGGCTCCAGGCCCATAGTTTCACTAAACAAGTATCGTGTGGGTGGAGGGACAAGTAGCAGGACCAGTTGCCCGCTTCTTTGCCGATGCATTTGGACTTTGGGGTCGTAGCCGTTTGAGAGGTGGGGTCTAAGCCTCTGTTGGTTTTGGTGCAGCTGTCTCATCCTGAAGGCTTTGGAGGACTCATTTTCACCAGCCCCAGGGCAGTGGAAGCAGTGAAGCTGTGTTTGGAGAAGGACAATAAAACTGAAGGTGAGGGGCTGGAGAGATGGCTTGGAGGTTAAGAGCACTGACTGCTCTTCCAGAGGTCCTGAGTTCAAATCCCAGCAACCACATGGTGGCTCACAACCATCTGTAATGAGATCTGATGTCTTCTGGTGTATCTGAAGACAGCTACAGTGTACTCTAAATAAATAAATAAATACATAAATAAATACATAAATAAATAAATCTTTAAAAAAAACTGAAGGCGAGACTGAGTCTGCTCTGGAGTCTACCAGACGCTACTGCTCTGGTTTCCGTTCTGAGACACTGGAGTGCAGAGGGAGCTGCTAGCTCACAGGTGCCCTCCGAGTCCCCAGACAGACATGGCTGAGAGCGTAGTCTCACTTGCTGTTTAATTTGCTTTATCATATCTAATATTATTTACATACTTGTTTATTGGGTACATGGCATGACGTGTGTGTAGATGTGAGAGGACAGTCCACGGAAGCTGGTTCTCCCCTTCCACCTCATGGGTCCCAGGGACCAAACACAGCCCGTCAGTCATGGCGGCAAGGAGCTTTGCCTGCTGAACTATCTCACTAGCCCTCCATTACCTTCTCAATGTTCACTTACATGTCCTGCCAGTTTCTTCCTCTAAAACTAGGGTAAGTGACACTTTACTCAGTGGATGATGAGAAAATTTATTCTCGGGGAAATGTTTCATGCCCACCCCCCCGGCCCTCTTCAACATGGCTGTTCCTTCCTCGTCATTATAGCAGTATGTGGTGAGCCTACCCACATACTGAACCCAGGCTCCAGACTGGCTGGCTCCTTCGCTGACACTAATGGAGTATATGTTGTACTTTAGAGTGAGGGCTAAATACAGTCTGGGGTGTACAGAGTACTATAACCTCACTTTACGATCAAAATACAGGCTTAGAGAGTTCTTCTACTGAGGGGAAGCAACTGGGAGATGGTTAGCACTGGGCTTTTAGAGTCCTATCGGCCTGGATTCATGCAGCCATCTTGACGACTGTGAGCTCCTTGATCTTCCTTGCCCTCAGTGGCCTGGCCTTGGAGTAAGCGTCATAACACCCAGACCGTGATGTGACTCCCATTACTAGCTGGAACATGTCGTCTGTCTGCTCTGTGCCAGGTGTTCTGAGCCACAGGACACTGCATATACTCCTGCTGGGGCCTTAGAAGGAAGAAGCAAACCACAGCGGTGACATCTAGCTGGCCATCTATTCATAGCTCACATGTGATTTCATGTTTTGCAGCCTGGGAGAAGTCTCTGAAAGACAGATGGAATGCCAAGTCTGTGTACGTGGTTGGAAGTGCCACCGCTTCTCTAGGTGAGGAGTCACGGAAAGATGAAGGTTCGAATCCAGGCTAGATGGGTGGGGTTTCATATTCAGACCACATACAGTCTGAAACCTATGTGCTACTTACTTCTAGGACTCTCTGTTTAGTCTTTTCAGACCATAGTTGACAAGAGAAGCTGAAATGGTGGGAAATGAAACTGTAAGACGGGGGCGGGGGTGTCATGTGCATACTGCACTGACAGCCAGCCTGACAGTAGTTCGTCCTGCCTCAGTTTACTTCCTGGGGATTCTAGGCTTCGTGGCTCACTTGTCCTGAACAGAGTTTACACCTGCGTAAGACTTTTTCCTCAGGCTCAGTACCTTTCTAATAGTCCATAAATAAAAAGCCCATGGTGTTCCCATGGAAGCTGTCTTGGTGGTAACAGGTACTGGTTGTTTAGCTCCTGAGTGGAATGCCCACCAGCCCTCTTCCCTCTGGGAGTCGTGCATTCCTCTGTGCAGGTGGCAGTCCTGAGTGGGCCCTGCCTTTATCTATATCCTCTGCAGATTAACCACGCATTCACTTTCTGGAGAAGGCAAGGAGCCGTCATCTGTCTGCTTCTCTTCAAGAAGAGGAGCTTGGAGGGTGGAGTGGCGCACACCTTTAACCCCACCCAGCACTCAGGAGGCAGGCAGGAGGATCTCTGTGAGTGGGAGGCCAGCCTAGTCTATATAGAGAGTTCCAGTACCGCACTGGGCGAGGGGCTGGCTGGGACAGCACCCTCCCTAAACTACCTGTACCCATAGTGCTATGGGTCCTTGGTTGTTGTGAAACCTTTCCCCTGCCCTTTCCATTCCAGTCTGGCCATGCCAGCCCCTTACCCATTTCTGGATGGAATCTGGTCACATCTCCCTGATGAAGTGAGGGCTTTCTAAAGCGATGCTTGCAAAACTTAGCAGCTTCCAAATGCTAACCGTCTGATAAGCAGATGCCAACAGTTGGCCTCATTATCACACGAGCCCCAAGACAGTCCTACGGGGCTGGTGTTTTGGGCTCATGTAGATAAGTGGGGTTCAGAGAAGTGAGTTAAGACAAAGACCCCTCTCTTCTCTGAAAGGAGAGCTGTAGTCTTACTACTTGGCTTCCAGGGGACACTTCGCTGTGGCTGGGAAAGCAGCGCGTGGACATTTGCACTGTAAAGATCACACAGGAACGAAAGGGCTTCAGTAACTGAAAATGGAATTCACCTCTGTCGTTTTCCAGTGAATAAAATTGGCCTGGATGCAGAAGGAGCCGGCAGTGGAAATGCAGAAAAGCTCGCTGAATATATTTGCTCAAGTAAGTGAAGACCGAACCAGATGAAAGCCACCCTCCCCCACAAAAGCGCTCTCAGGAAAAGAACTGACTTCCCATAAGGTTGTCTTTGGTCAGCACGTGGAGCGGCTCTAGGGCTGCTTGGATTTGGACGGTGACTTACCTCAAGCTGCTGATGGGGTTCTGGGCTTCTGAAGAGATCTGTAGAGGGCAGATTTTGGAGAGAGAATAGGAAGATACCCTCTAGGTAGTGTCTCCCGCCCTCTTCCCTGTCTGTCTAATCCAGCTGTAGACACAGGTACTTGCAGCTGTCAGTGTCCCACACAGACTGAGGTAGAATTCTGCTCAGTATCAGCTGAGGAGATCTGGGCCCACTCCCGAGGTCCGCAGGCCAGGTGTTTCCAGCCGTGCAGGCAGGTCTCTGTCAGAACTGCCAGACCCTGCAGTTGAAACAGGGAACAACAGGGGAGAGTATAAACTCTGGTGCTGGCCTCTGACTGGGTCTGTCGTGTGCTGACTGAGCCTTCTGGAGAATTGCTTGGGGATCTGCTGGGCTGGGAGAAGGACAGGCTAGAGTGTGGGCATGACTATGGCTTTCCTCAAAGGTAGTTAGTTGTAGGAGTTGGGCATCTTCTTTTCCCTAAGCATATGAAATGGGTGAAGAGAGAAGGACTTCCGGTGGGACTTTTTATGCTTTTCAAACAATGATGGATAAATCAAAGTACATTAGTTATAAACTGTAGCTCCTCAGGGTGCTGTTTGCTTCTGTGGTTTGCAAACTCGTATGCTAAAGTCTCCTGAGGTTCTCCTGCACTGATACTCTTATTGCCAGAAGGTTCTTTAGCTTTTACATTTTAATGTTCCTCTGGAAGCTGCTCCTTTAAAAAGCCCTGCATTTGGCACTGAAGCTTCCTAGGTTGTAGACAGACCGTGGGCAGAGCCACGGGCAGGTTCAGCAGGGGATGGCAGAGCCCCTCTGCAAGCAAGTTGCTGGTTCTCCACTGTTTTCAACATGGAAATGGACAACTGTTTTGGTTAGCTTTGATGGTCAACTTGACATAGCCTAGAGGAGTCTCAACTGAGGAATCACCCAGATCAGACTGGATTATGGATATGTCTCTGGGGGATTGTCTTGTTTGGTGATTGATGTAGGAGAGTCCAGCCCACTGTGGGCAGCACCATTCCTAGGTCGGGTGCTCCTGGGTTGCAGAAGAAAGCTTTCCAAACCTAAGGCTATGAGCAAGTCAGCAAGGCGCTTTCCTCTACGGTCAGTTCAAGTTCCCACTCTTACCTCCGTCAGTGATGGACTGCAGCCTGTCAACGTTAATAAACCTCCCTAGATCAGTTTCTGTCAGAGAGCTTGTCATAGCGGCGGGAACAAATCTAGAGCATCTTTCTATTTATTTTTACTTATTCACTTTACCTGCTGCTCACTGCCCCCTCCTCACCCCCTTCCACAGTCCTTCCCCATCCCCCCTCTCCTCCTCTGAGCAGATGGGAGCCCCTATGGGTATCCCCCACCCTGGCACTTCAAGTCTCTGCTATATTAGTAACAAACCAGATGTCTTTCTAAAGCGGTTTCAAAGCGGACGTACAGTGGCGTGTCAGAGTACAGTGTCTCCAGTACGCATGAGGTCCTGCGTTCATTCTCCAGCACCAAAAGAAAAAGTTAGTACTTACCATTCTGGTAATTAAACGCTCAGCACTGACACTGAAAAAACGTGTTAACAAGTGCCCAGTGTGCTCAGAAGCCAGTCCTCACAGCCAGCCAAGGAAGGTAGGAGCCGTGTTAGTGACAAATGTGTCGTCCAAGATGGTAATCGCAGTGATCCAGATTAAATAAAATTCCTCAGGCACACAGGGCACATTTCACAGTTCAGCCATCACTAATGGCCAGTGCCCCTGTGCCAGACAATGAGAGACTCCTGTTGTCCCTGGAAGTCGTTTCTTAGTGTGCTGTATTGAGACTCTGGGGCCCAAGGCTGTAAGCTGTGAGGTCACAGGGTTAGAATTCAGACTCAGACCTGCCTGTTACCTTCAGCAAACCTGACTGAACCCTGATTTGTGTCCATTGCCTTCAAGGACTGCTGGCCAGGCAGATTATGAGGGCACCCCACTGAGGTAAGAATTCTAGGGACCTGACCCTGGTGTAGCAGAGCTTTGGGGGGACCTCCAGCTTGCAGATACCTGAGAGGACCCCCCCCCCTCTGATCACTGTTCTTTAAAGAGGGAGTTCTGGCCACAGGGTGGTTTTCCAAGTACATTCTCTTGAACCCCATGGTCATCCCCCATGGTCATCAGCACAAGGAGGCCTGTTGGGCACGTGATGCATGGACAGAGCCTCTGTTTCCCAGTTCCACAGTCTCTGCCACTTCACAGGAGACCAAGTGAGTTCATTCTCAGGTCTGTGAGAGTATGGGGACCAGGACCCTCCAGTGTTCATGCCTCCTGGGAGCTCCCACTTAGCCAGGCTTGGGAAGATGAGTGAACTAAGCAGTGAAAAGAGTAGGGAGCCGTTGGGTGTGGTGAGGCGACCGCTACTAGCACTGAACGGCTCTTCCTCACAGCCACAGCCAGTTCTCCATCTTCTCAGACACCAGCTGGGTGTCCCACACTGTAATCCAGTTCTGAACCAACCCACAGTAAGTGCAGACCCACAGGAAAGGCGCGATCCCACAAGACTGCCCCCGACTTTAGATAAATACTGAGTGTCCAAGGGACCTATCCTCTGTCCAACTGGGTCACAGATCTTGTTCCTGGAGGTTCCTCCTGAGGGTCAGTAGCTTGGTAGCTTGGTAGAATGGCTCCTAGAACTCAGGGCAACACTCTGTGCATATGCATTGGCCTATTGTAAAGGGCATGATAAGGATACAGGTGCCGGACTAGCAAGGCCTGGCATACAGCTGTATATAGCACCGAAGCGTGACTTTTAAAAATGTAGGCCTATGTGTAAAGGACAGATTGGGGGTGTTCTCTTAGAATCAAGTGCTACGTCCATGAGGGATAATTGCCTGTTATATAAATGGAACAGTTTGCTTCCACCTGTCCCCAGGGCAGATCTTAAGCATACTCAAATTAGATGCATCTGTTTGGAAGGAGACAGACGTGCTGAAGCCATGGCTCATAGAAGGCCTAGGGCCACCAGGCTGGTTTCCTTGCGTTGGAAGCACCAGGCAGTGGGACAGTACAATTTGTGAGTGCTCATGCTGGGCTCTGGCTGACTGGCCCAGGCCTGGCAGGGTGGATAGTGACATGCATTGGCCTGTCTCTCAGGATTGGTTCTCTCCTACCTGTGGGTTCTAGGGTTCAAACTCAGATCATCAGGCTTGGACACAAATACCCTTACCCACTGCGTCCTGATGCCAGCCCTGGGGTGCAGTCTTTGCAAAGCCATTGTTAGTTTTAATTTATTACCAGCAAGTCTGTAGGCCTAATAAATCTTCCATTTGCAATTAGAATGTACAAATGAAGTCCTCATTACCTGCTGCTAACGAGGGCCTTCACCTTGGTGTTTTACCAAGGCATTAATGAGTTTCTCTTGAAGTAAACTTTGTGGCTACATTTATAGCCTTTATGTCCAGTGTGTGTTGGACACAAATCCAGTTCCTCGTTGTTGCTCATTATTTTACTTTACTATGAGACAAGCATTGTTATGAGCATCTAAAGCTGTTAACCCATTTGATCTGGTCACTCATTAGACAGTTGTCCTCTCGCTGGACCTGTCTTTCAAGGAGAGAATAATTACAAGGTAAACGACAAAGACAGTCATATTTAAAGAGACGAAGAGGCCAAGGAGGACTGTCCTACCTTTGTTTGAAATGGCCTCCTGGATGTACAGAGTTCCTGCTCCCATGCATCAGGTAGCCTCAGGGCCCTGATGGTCTTCAGTCGAGGCCAAAGTGCACAACTCAGTTCTTACCTACATCCGGGGCTGCTCCATTGTCTGTGGAGACTCTGCCTCAGATCCTTCTCAGCAGCACTGTACTCCTCAGACTTCAGCTCTCTGTCAGTCTTCTCTGGCAGTCTGAAGAGGTGAAGGGGAGACTCCTGAATCATCCACACGTTCTTCGGGTGCCTTTGAGTTGTGAAGATTGCCAGAAGGTTGAACTGTTTGGCTTCCTGTAGGAAGAGCTTTAGCCCCTAGCTCCCTGTACCTTCGACCCGCAACACTCACAGGAGAGACTCCTAGGCTAGGGTGGAGAGCACAGCGGCTGAACACGTCTTTGAAAATGTTTGCCTAGGAGTGGTACCTGCAACACTAGAAAGAGAACTCAGCAGGCACCTGTGATCTATAGTTAATCATCCCCCCAATCCGTTCACTCCTCTATGTTGGTACCAATATTTACAGAGCAGCTTGAATAAAACATCCGCCAGCATGTCACTGTTGCTTGTACTTCAAACGCAGTAGCCCTCAGCTATGCCTGTCACTCACATACTGCTTCCCAGAGGAGTGCCAGCTGGGGAGAGCTGTTTCATTCTTTCTGATCTCAGTCGCCAGCGGTGTGTTCAGAAGCACCATTTGGTATAGGAAATGCATGATGCCCGTGCACAACCCACAGCCCATTACATTCCGTGATCTGCCGTGGAAGAAATGGTTTTAGTAAAATGCTCTGTGGTCACCATTGAGGAAGATTCTTGCATCTGACAAGCCCTCGGTTTGGTTGAATGGTTTTGTTACTACATGCTGTTTGTTCTGTCAGATGCAAGGCGCTCAGGGTCGAACATGGCCTCAGGTCTCCACACATGGAGGTGGGTGGTGGGCACAGTAAGATTCAGGGCCACTGGAGCAGCCTTCTATATTTTGTGCCCTTTGGGCACTCGGTCAAGAAGCTACTGGCATGGCTGGTAGAATAGGAGGCAGGAAACTTGTCTTTGTTGAAGGTAGCTACAGAGGCACTCCAGGGTGCCAGTCCCTTGCTGTCTCCTGTACCTGTCCTAATCCAGCCCTCCTCCAGGGCTGGGAAATCTCTGCCCAGTGCCGATATCAGTCTTATTTGGTTAAGTACAAGACCTCCATTCTAAATAACCGTGATCCTCCCCCTGACAGTTCACGCAGCAAGTAGGACAGTGGTACCTTGTTTCTGCGGCTTAGTTTTCTAGGCTCTTCACTGACCTTTCCCCTCGGTTCTTCATGGAAACCTTCAAGGTCAGCACAGTGCAGCAGTTGTCCTTCCTGGTGACAGGTGTTAGAACTGAGATCGTACAGTGAAGCTGAGCCTGTGGTCCCCAGCTGCGCCCTCCTGGGAGCGCCCTGTGCCTCTGTGCATAGTGTCACCCTTTGAGTTTTTACAAAGATCTTACAATGTCTGCTTCTGTGTCCACAGAGCCATCTTCAGAGCTGCCTCTTCTCTTTCCCTGTGGAACTATCAAAGGAGACACTCTTCCGAAAATGCTCAGAGACAAAGGTGACTAGAATTAGCTAACAACACCCCCAAAGGTGAATGTCCTGAGGCCCAGGAGGCAGACATGACCATGTACAGACAAGGCAGGGATGCAGCTGGGTCTCCTGATGCTAAGCCTTTCTTGAGAGCTGTCCTAAACCTGGCTGCCAGCGTGACTGTGGGATTTATGGAGCAGCCAGGGTCAGAGCTGTGTGGGCAAACTCACACAGACAGGGGAACCAACAGCATGTGTGAGTATCGAGGAAGGCTGTGCTTTCTGGACCTGTCTTTGCTAACTCAGCCTTCCTGACCGTGGATTGATTCCGTGGTGCTCTGTGGGTCACAAAGGACTGGGCAAGGTCTTTTACTCCCCTAGTTGAGCTTTCCATTTCTGAGGAGCTGGTTCTCAGAGGTATGGTGACCCGTCCCCATCAGCCACACTGAGGAAGGTGCAGAACCCCCATTCCTATTCCCTGTAAAGTGAAGCCTATCTCATGGTTTTGATTGTACCCAGGGATTCCCATGGAAAGCATGCATGTCTATCAGACAATTCCACACCCTGGAATCCAAGGGAGCCTGGAGAGCTACTATGAAAATCAGGTACCTAGGGTTTCCAGGGGAAGCAAGTCCTGGCAGGGCAGGCCCCAGGGAGTTGGGGGCATGAGATTGCAGGTGTTGATTCCCCTTGGGGTTCTGTCATTTCCAGCCATGTGACTAAGCAGATGGCATTTCTGCAGCTCCATTTTTATGTACCTGTGGTACAGGAATAGACCCATCCAGTGAAAGTTGAATAAGGATTAAAGGAGAGAGTTCATACAAACCTGTTTGTGTAACATCTACCATATACAAAGGCCTAAGACACACCATGGCCTTGTTACTGCCTTTGTTCTCCATTGCATGGGGCAGAGGCTAAGCCCACACATAAGCCCACACCAGGAAGAGCCCACTGTGGCATCTGGATTGGGATTGTGAGACCTGAGGCAGAGAGTGGAGAGCGCTTCTTGAGTTAATGACTACCTCCACCATTTCCATCCAGAAGTCACAGCCTTTTGCTCTCCCTAGAACAACTTCATGCCTGTTCTGGGGTTCCTGTTGGGACCATCCAAGGGCAGAGAAACTATGTAGGCTGTCTGGTTGTTGTCTGCTCTCCCCCTAGTGGGTGGAAGGTGACAGACTAACAAGAAGACTGTTGATTCCAGCAGGGCTGTCTAACTCCAGGAGCTGAGGTGTCTCCACTGCTGAGCTTGGGCTCCAGGGAGTCTCTGTCTTCTGGCCAAACAGACTAAGGGCAGGCAGAGCAACCAGTGAGAACTGCCAGCCTCTCCAACCTCAGCCCTCTTCATAAACAATTCCTTCAAACCGTGCCTTGGTGGGCTGAGAATGGCGTCTAGCCAGGAACCATGCTGTTACAGGCTGCTGGAGCTGGACAGTTGGTGATGGTGACCTGAGGAACGCTGTCTAGGGGCAAACCTGAGGAACGCTGCCCAGGAGCAAAGGCTAGATCTCATCTTTTCCTTTCCCATAGGGCATCCCAGCCAGCATCACATTCTTCAGCCCCTCCGGCCTTAAATACAGCCTCGAGTATATTCAGGCGTTATCTGGTGGCAGCTTCGACCAGATCAAGGTATGGTATTCTGTGGACTTGGCCTTTTGCTCCTTACCGTCTCCTAGAATCTGCACACTGAGTCAGACGCCTGTGAGGTGACTGTAGAATTCAGGGGCTGCTGTGTCGTCTCTGATGCTCTGCACACATTGCTCATCTCCGCTGGGCCAGTCTTAGTCTAACTTGGGGATGGTTACCCCCAAGTTTTTGTCCTGGATAGCTAACTATCTGGCCTTCCCCATATAGCATTGTCTTTGGTTAGTTGAGGACTCAAGTGAGACCCTTTTGGCAGGGTTTGGTGTAGGTATGAGTGCCTTCCCCTTCTTTGTCCCCTGTTGAACACATTGACATGGTTCTCTGGTCTAGAAATATCTATCTCTTCATTTTTACCTAAAGGATTTACACGCACACTTTCAGGGACTGTATTTATTAGGAGCCTTCAACTAACACAACCCCTGAGCCACCTGAAACAGAATTGTCCTTGACCAGACTCCACTGGGACTGAGGAGAAGGAAGATACAAAGTGTGGCCTGGAACCCAGGGACAGTAGGTCCCACTTCCACTCGCCACCCCCAGGGCTCACTTCAGTCAGGTGACCCCAACGTACTGGCTTATCACAGTTGCAGTCTCACAAGTGTGAGCCGCCTGGACATCCAGACTTTCCCAGTTTCAGGGTGGAATATTAGGCACAGGGTAACTGAAAAGGAGGGTCATAGAGCTGAAAAGGAAGAATCCATGGTTGGTACCCAAAGAGAATGTCAGGCTGTGGGCCATGGTGACACTAGCCACGGTCCTAGCAGTTGCTGGGCAGTTGTCAAACTTCTTGCAGTCATAGCTTATGCTAGTCTGGTTGTGGGGATCCAGCAGAATGGGGGTGATTGTCCTCCTTACAGGGAGGACACTGAGCAGAGAGAGGTTCAACACTTGTCAGGATTACCTATATCACATTACTAGAAACCGACTTTTATGACTGTGAGTGGGGGAGGCACCTGATTCCTGCAGTCGGGATTGAAGAAAAATGGCCCCTGGGTGTTGAGCAAGGTCCAGTGAGCATTAGGCACGGGGAAGGTTTAGCAGCAGCGACAATGCTGCTCTTGTGTCTCTGTGGATGAGTCACCAGGTAACTGTGGAGTGACCATGCAGCTTGCTGATGGGGACGTGCCTAGCACTCACTGGGCTGACCATGCCACAGTGAGAACTTGTACTGCTCTAGTCCTCACCCTCCAAACCCAAGTTGGAGGAAAATAGACACCGGGAATTCCCACTTAGGGTTTTGCCACGAGTACTGCCCAGACCCATGCAGCAGCCGGGGAAGGTGCCCATCTTAGATCTGTTCCACTCACTGCTGGTACCCAGGGGTTCTTAGCACCCCCAGTTTTCATTCTGCCACTCTTTAGTGCACCACGCACAAGTAGTTAAAGATGCCACTGGGACCTTGGGCTCTGCAGCTGCCAGGAAAGAAACTTCCAGAGCTAACATTGTGGTAAGGGACTGTGGCTTATTCCAGAGCCAGAAAGCCAATATAAATTAAAGGGAGTCATCATTTGGCGCTGGGAATTAGTGCCAGCCCACATGGGTACTTTTGAGGCTCACAGAGGACAGAGTCCTGAGACCTAAGCATTGGGTGACTTGGCATTCATGCCCGGTCAGCTCTGCCTAAGAGTTGACAGTGGCCTTCCTTCCTCTGTAGGAGTCTTTTGAGACCCAGTATTTTTACAGCACTATTTAAAATACAGGGGGCCACAGAAGGTTAAGGAGCAACCTCTGGCCTGTGCTTGCTGCTTATGGCTGACTTACATATAAATGCCACAGAGGAGCCGTGCCAAAGCAGGGAGAACTTAACGGCACCTGCCACCAAATGAAATGGAAGCCATTTCACTGTCTTTCTTTCCTGCCTTCTCACAGCGACCACATAGCCTGTGGGGTGTCCGTCTGTGTGCCTAGAGGCCATATATCTGTCAGTGAGCATACATCTGTGTCCACCATTGACCAAGTGGTTCACCCTGACCACTATGTAATCCCTCAGCAGCCCCGGGTCAGCCCGGTTAAAGGTAGACAATAGAGGCAGAGAGAGTGGATGCCAAAGGCCTCTCTCTGCCCTATGCTACTGGGATTTGAACCCTGGCCTTCTGGCTTATGACTGTTCTGTGTGCTAGGGGATCCAGACCCACCTTGGCTCCCCATGCTCCCCACCTGCTCCCACACAGAGCCCCTGAAACTGGAGCAGATCTGTCTGCAGCTGCAGTCCCTGAGGAAGATAGTATCCACCCTGGGTTTCACCCTCACATCTGCCCAAGCCCTACGGATGTGTGCACTGTGGCATGAGGTGGTGGTGAGAGCCTGATCATTACTCTGAAGCCAGCTTCAAGCTGCTTAGGTGGCACTGCTGTTCACGTGCAGCAACACGCCAGAATGAACTCCTAACAGCAAGTGTCCAGATGACATCTGCACACCGCCCTTGCTGTGGTGCTGAGGCTGTGTCTCTCGTGTCTTCCTCCCTTGCAGTTTGTAGCCATCGGCCCCAGTACAACTCGTGCTATGGCTGCCAAGGGCCTGCCAGTGAGCTGCACTGCCGAAAGCCCCACACCACAAGCCCTGGCTGCAGGCATCAGGAAAGCGCTGAAGCCAAACAGCTGCTGCTGAGGTCTGTGCTGAGCCAGCTCCTTCCCCGTGCATGGGACAGCCCACTGCTGCCCGAAGATGGAACCCAAGTTCAGAAAGGAGCTCTGGAGAAGCTGCCTGTGAGCATGTTGCCGTCCGCCGTCCACTGAGTCCAGCTTGGAACCTAGGCCGGGTTCACTGGCCATTAGACCCAGGGAGAGAGAGCTTCCTGTGCCTAGAAAGAAGGAAATGAAATGGACCACGTGGTGACTTGTGGTTGCTGCCCACTCTAACAAACTCTATTTCTTTCATGTGTACCGGTGTCTTGTCTGCATGCACATCTGTGTGCCACCTGCATACCTGGTGCCTGGAGAAGCAAGGCAAGGGTGGCAGATCCCCTAGAACTGTGAGTTGGGGACAGCTGTGAGCAGCCATCTGGGTACTGGGAATTGAACCCAGGTCCTCTGAAAGAATAAGTCCTCTCAACCACTGAGCCATTCCTCCAGCCCACGGTTATCATCTGTGGTTCTCAGGGCAAAGCGGTGTTCTGGGGCAACAGAACGTCATAGTCTCTCTGATGCTGACCTGTTAAGAATGACAAATCGCTATGTGTGAAGTAGACTTAGTCATCATACAAAATAAAATAAAAATAAGACTGGGCCAAGCATGGTAGCCCACTCATGAACTCAGCACTGCAGGAATGGAGACGGCAGTCGTGAGCTTAAGGTCAGCCAGGACTATATAGTGAGACATTATACACTATATCTAAACATTTGCAAAAAGAAAAAAAAGACTTAAAGGTCTGCCTTTTTGTCCCCTGTGGATAATATGCAGATAATTACGAGATTTTTATCTCATTCTGAAACATAACGGCAGCATATCTATCAAGCCAGCTGCTTCTGGTCTGTGTGCATACATGTGGATGTGTGTGTTAGAAATGTTAGCCCTGCAGAAAGGCTCTGAAAACTGTGTTCCCAGACTAGATTTCTACTAGGCAATCCTGGACTAGATTTGAGCTGTGTTAAGAAAATCGTTATTTGTCTCTCAGCAGCCCGTGGGCTGGTGTGGGGGAGGACAGCTGTGTACTCATGCAGCTGTCTACAGTGGAAGGCATCTTCTCTTAAGTGCACACCATGCCCAGCCTCATGCACTAAGCTCTACACATGTGATGTGATCCTCAGAGCAACTCTGAAACCCCTGAGCCACCTCACATCATCCCAACAGTCGAGGAAGAAGGGTCTAGTGCCATGGTTCAGTACTGCAGTTCGGGTATGGTTTGGAGTGTGTCCCTCAAAGTTTGATATGGTAGGTTCTCAGTCCCCAGATGTTCCTGGAATCCTTAAGAGGCTGGGCATACGGCTGGCAAGTTGTCAGATCCTCGGTGGAGCAAAGGCCTTGATGCCGACTTTATAACTAAATCCAGTCTCTGGAATCCACATGGTAGAAAGAGAACTGACTCCCACAGGGGGTCCCTGACTCTGACACGTGGTGTGGTGCTAAATAAATAAATGAATGAATGAATGAATAAATAAATAAATAGGGTTAAGGGTTTTTTTTTTTTTTTTTTTGAAGGCTGTAAGCCAGAGAGGTTATGAGCAGAACTCTTTCAGAGGACCAAGTTCAGCTCCCAGCACCCATGTCAAGCAACTCACAGCCACCTGTAACTACAGCTCCAGGGAGTTCCCCCCAGCAGAGATCTATACACATAGTTTTTACAAGAAAATAAATCTTAAAAGAGATGGAAGCCGGGCTGGAGAGACGGCTCAGAGTTCAATCCCCAGCAACTACGTGGTGGCTCACAACCGTCTGTAGTGAGATCTGGTGCCCTCTTCTGGCCTGCAGGCGTACATGCAGACAGAATGCCGTATACATAGTAAATAAATCTTAATAATACATCTTAAGAAGAAAGCTGTAGGCATGGCAGTGGTGCAAGCCTTTAATCCCAGCTCTTGAGAGGCAGAGGTAGATAGATCTCTGTGAGTTCCAGGATAGCCAGGGCCATACAGAGAAACCCTGTCTCAAAAAAACCAAAGTGGGGGCAGGGAGAGAGGGAGAGGAGGCCTAATACGAGGCCCTCAAGTCCCTGAGATGTGCCCTGGGAAGGGAACGGGGAAGGGTGTTTTCTGGCTTCCTACTTTAAGATATGACCCTGATTCCTAGTCATGTTTCTGTCCCTGCTGCTGGCCATGAAGTGATACAGCTAACGGGGAGGGAAGAGCTTACAAGGACGTGAGTGCCATCGGGAACTCGCATCGGGCCCACATGAGCTACAGAAGAGCTTCATATGTGGATGGTAGTGCGGCTGCAAAGGTGCTGCGGTGGTGTGGCGTGAGCTCTTGGGATCTATCGTAGACTCTCTGATTTGCAAGTGATGGTGATTCCCTTGCAGGCTTTACAGCAGGCAGGGAGGAAACAATCAGGGTGAGCTGAGAAGGCTCAAACTGATTTTATTGTAGCCGGCGCTGGACCAGGATGTCTAGTGTCTGGCCCAGATCATTTTACTTTAGCCATATTTAAGCATAGCATAAGATTGACCTGGCTCTAAGATAACATGGAAGTCACTTAGGCTGTTGTTGTAAAGCACAAGAGACATCACTCATAACAACAGGTTTTATGGGGTTGGAGAGATGGCTCAGCCGTTAAAGGCTAGGCTCACAACCAAAAACATAAGAATGGGTTTTATGGTCTAAAGGCAATACTCAACCATTTAGAGGAAGGAGTCTGGGATAGGTAAAAACATAAATCGTGGGAGATACAGGCAGAGCCTGTCTCATCAGACAGCAAAGGATCACCAAGTTGCAAACCTACATCATTCCTGGCCTTTCAGGAAGAGCAGCTAAACACCTCATTTCACTGAGGAGATAAACTGTGTTTAATTCTCCTGGCTTCTCCAGTGCTTGTCTGTGCGCACAAGCCTCACCCTCACCCCTCCCCATCCCTCCCATGCCTGACTCTGACTCTCTCTCTCTCTCTCTCTCTCTCTCTCTCTCTCTCTCTCTCTCTCTCTCTCTCTCTCTCTCTCTCTCTCTCCAGAAAATCATATTTATACTGTTAACTTTCAAATCCCCCCCATTCCCCATTCTTGGGGAAGAACAAGCATGGCAGTCTGTGCTAAGGATGCTGGCAGCACCTTCGCATCCCCTCGGGTGCCTGAAAACACTGTGCCAGATGTGCAGGAGCAGGGGCCAGCAGCTGTATTGACTGAGTGCTCCCTCTGACTGACTGAGTGCTCCCTCTGACTGACTGAGTGCTCCCTCTGACTGACTGAGTGCTCCCTCTGACTGACTGGGTGCTCCCTCTGACTGACTGAGTGCTCCCTCTGACTGACTGAGTGCTCCCTCTGACTGACTGGGTGCTCCCTCTGACTGACTGGGTGCTCCCTTCTGGCAGGCACGATCTCAGATTACAACGTCATTCCACCACGCAAGAAACAGGGAGCTTGAGCCACAGCAGACTGACCGTGGGAGGGTGGTGCGGTGGGAAAGGAACCCCAGCACAGGCTACTGTGTCAGCAGTGCCAGCTGGCCTCAGTAGTCCACTTGTAGACCAGCGAATGGCTCACTGAGTAAAGGCCCTTGTCACGCAAACCTGCCAACCTGAGTTTGATTCTTGAAACACTCAAAACAGACAGAGAGAAGTGATACCCCCAAAGTTGCCCTCTGATCTTCGCACACGCGCCAAACATATAATGCACACGTAGACACACACATCCTAGAGAAATTCACTTCATTCCTGTACTTTGGCTAAGGCAAAGCTGTGAGGAACAAAACCTTTAAATTATGTAAATTTAAATTCCCGTAGAAAAACCTTGTTTGGTGGAACACTATACCACAGGACCAAGTTCCCCTCTCGGAGAACTCAGTGAACAGGTTTCTATTCCATTTTTAAAGAATTTATTTGCCAGGCATGTGTGCATGCCTTTAATTCCAGTACTTGGGCTACAGAGGCAGGAGGATCTCTGAGTTCAAAGACAGTCAGGGCTACATAGAGAAACCTTGGGGAAAATGATTTTTATTTCATGTGCATTGGTGTTTTGCCTACATGTAGGTCTGTGTAAGGGTGTCAGATCCCCTGGAACTGGAGTTAAAAACAGCTGTGAGCTGCCACGTGGGTGCATTGAGAATTGAGCCCACAGCCTCTAGAAGTTAAGAGCACTTAGTGCTCTCAACTCCTAAGCCGTCACCCCAGCCCTCTATTCCAGTCTTCCCTTCCATTGTTTTCACCGCTGGATGTAGCAGGAAGCCTAATAGAATCAATGTATCTCAGGCAAACATTAGATGAAATAGTTGGTTTTCACTATATCTAGGGTAGATGTTGGAATGAATAGTTGTTTTCTAGAAACACTTTGATCTTGAAGAAATCACTGTAGGAAAACATGATTGTTTCTGTTTGTTATCAGTAGAGTTGTTTTTCTGAAGGAGCTTTAAAGCCTTTGCACAACTTTGGTCGCACACGGTCTCAGCACAGCTGACGTGTCTTGCATTATTGAGCGCGGCAAACAGTGCACAGTAAGGACCAACGCTGTGGGGAAGTGGTGTTTTCCTTCAGGAAACGTATAGATTAGATGAGGGGTCTTGGGATGAGGAACTTGTTTTACACCCCCCCCCAAAAAAAAACCAATCAATAAGCAGGCTTTTGGCGGTTCTCTGACAATCGGGCCACAGAAACTGGATCTCCCTGCTGCCAGCAAGACTGTAATTCATCTTTCTTCGATTGCCCCATGACAGCTGGAGGCTGTTGCCATGGATTCCAGGTCACCAGTGATCACAGACGCACCCAGTGCAGGAGTCACCTGTGGACTTTCTCTGCTGCTGGTCACCTTAAAGCAGAATGAGGAACCTGCCAGAGAATGGCAGGGTTTTCAGAAGTGACCGTTTGGGGGCTCTAGAAAAGACTGAACATTTGACAGCGAGGGTCATGAGCAGCTTGGATGCTGGACTCACCATGGCAGACGCAGGGATGATGGAGGAGGGAGAGGAGCCAGCTGAGGCAGTTTGGAAAGGAAATGGAAGAGGGTGAAAAGGGGGTGCCGCTGCTCTAGGGAGGCTGAAGGAGAGACAAGCCCACTGACAGCAGAGCAGGAGGGTCCTCACGGTCGGCGGGGAGGGCATTTACTGAGTGTTGCCATACTATTCATGCCTCATGTACGGTCTTCCACCTCTGGTGCCGAATGGCACTGGTCACAGTGGGGCCTCGAGCTGGGCAAGGCGGGGCGTGGGTTCAGATGGGGACCATGAGATTCCAGGTTCATCTCTAGACTCCAGGGACCGAGGGCTGCCTCCTTTTACTCCTCCAGACTGAGTGGTATGCCACAGGCCTCAGTGGTTCTAGTTTACCCTCACATAGGCTCACTGACCACAGATTGGGACTCCACAATAAATAGCTGTACTCAGGGACACTCAGATACCCAGGGCTTTCTATGGAGTTGTGACATGTGTACGATGTATATGCATACACTTTATAGACATATGCATGTGTCTGCAAGAAAATTCAGCATGGTACTGCCTACCACAGAAGAACTCTTTTTCTTGTTCTGGTTCTAAGATTCACTTTGCTATATGCTGAATAGACATTCTAATTTTTAAATTGCATTATTTACTATTTATTTGGGCAGTGGATATGCTCATGGAGTTCAGAGAGCAACTTGCAGGAATTGGTTCTCTCCAAACATGTGGGGTTAGGGATTGAATCCAGGTAATCCAGTTCGGCAGTAAGTGCCTTTACCTCCTGATATCTTGTCTACCCTAGACCACCTTCACCTTCTTCTTTCTTGTTCTTCTTCTTCTTGTTGTTCTTGTTCTTCTTCTTGTTCTTGTTCTTCTTGTTCTTCTCCTTCTTCTTCTCCTTCTCCTCCTTCTTCTTCTCTTCTTCTTCTTGTTCTTCTTGTTCTTATTCTCCTTCTTCCTCCTCCTCCTCCTTCTCTTCTCCTCCTCTTCCTCCTCTTCTTCCTCCTCCTTTTTTTTAATAAAGAAAAACCACCAATAAGGGAGGGGAAAAAGAGAAACTAAAGTCTGAGAGACAAATTATTTTCTCTAAGCCCCAGACCACCCAGAAAAAGGAAACTTTAAAACCAGACTGAAGGTTGTGAAGGTTTGAGGGTTATAAAGCCATAGGCCGGGTCCTAGAAGGCATGTTGTCAGGGGTAGGCTCTGCCTTGCAGCAGCCCAGGTGGCTGCATCCAGCGCTTCTCCCTCAGTTCATTTAGGAGCAAACTCAACCACTAAAGTCAACACAGGAGAGCAATCCATGGGTTCACCACTCAGAAGTACTGTGACCCAGGACCAAAGGAAGAGGGATTGTCATACCCATGAGAAAAGTGGCCCTGGGGTCTTCAAAGGCAGCTCGCCTAGGCCTCAGAAGCAGCTTCCTAGCAGGCACACTTCAGGGGTGGGTGACAAAATGATTGCTTGCTTATAAAAGGGCCCCGCCATGCCCTGCTCCTTAGGAGGGGAGACAGGGATGCAACAAGGTGGGAGGACCAGAGTCCCAGTGAAGCCATGCTTGCTGCCTCTGACTTGCGTCTGACAATGCTGCTCTGCTGGCTAGTTACACCCCAGCCAGCCCAGCCTGAGAGGCTCTTCCACAGCCGGGACCGTTCGGACCTGGAGCCATCCCCCCTGAGTCGGGCCAAGCCCATTGCCGACCTCCATGCTGCTCAGGTAAGAGATGCACAGAGCAGCAGCATTTGCATACACACCCCATATACATTACACACGAACACACATATGTAGAGGCCAGAGCACAACATGTCAGGATAGCTGTGCAGAGGCAGAGTCTGCTTAACCTGGCGCCATCTCTGTGGAGCTGGGAATGAAACCTGGAGCCTTGTGCACGCTAGGCAACCACCTCCACCACTGAGTTGCACCTACTTCATCTGATGTTAACCCTAGAAGCATCGGTGCCTAGGCAGGATCAGGCCTGCAGAAAGCGGCTTCACATATCACTGGACATTCGAAGGTGAGCGTGGTGGTGCTGTCAGAGTCTAAGGCACTGGGCTGGTGGCATCCCTTGATTGCCTGTGTATACAGAGAAGAACAGCTCCGGCAAGGATCCCCGCAAAGTGCTACTGAGTGCCACCCACTGCCACAACCAGACCAGGGTTCCCTTTCTCCAGTCATGGCTCTGAAGCCTGGTACTTACCTCAAGCAGACAGGGGATCAAGATTTCCCCTAAACTTCTGGCTCCAGGGTGCCCCTAGTATGGAGGGCAGTGAGAGGCAATGGGCCAAACTTTCCTTTGATGCCAAGGGCACTCCTATAGCCCCCGCCTTTCCTGCCCCTGAATGCTAGAAGCCCGCCAGCCCATACAGCGTGTTTCCACCTCCAGCCTTGACCTCTGGCATTGCCCCTTCCCTCCCAGTCCCACTACCTGGATGGCTTCAATTCTGCACCCCCACACCCATGACTTCACTCTGGTAGACCCTGGATAAAGTCCTTTTATGTCTAGCTTCACTCTGTACACTTCCTGCCGCTCCCCATCTACCACAGCACAGGAAAAGTCCCAGCAGGGAGCAACCTTATGAATTTTCCTTCCCACAGAACTTCCTATTGAAATATGGCTGGTCAAAGGTGTCTAGCCCAAAGGAGTCAGCTGGAGTCCCTGTGGGCTTCACCTTGGCTCAAGCTGTGCGTAGATTCCAGAAGGCGAACAGACTGCCAGCCAGCGGGAAACTAGACTCACCTACACTGGCAGCTATGAATAAGCCACGCTGTGGCGTCCCTGACACACGGCTACCCCTTCGGGATGCCCTGCCAACTCCACCAGCCCAGCCAACCCCTCTAGGTCTCCAGCCCAGGGCCCGACAAAAGCGCTTTCTTCAAATGCTGCTGCCCAAGTCAGGTGGGAAACAGGAGGGCTCCCCAGACACTGGGGCCAGCAGGGCCTTCTCCAAGAAGACACTGACTTGGAGACTAGTGGGAGATGCCTACAGCAGCCAACTCTCTGGGGATGAGCAGAGATACATCTTTAGACTGGCCTTCAGGATGTGGAGCGAGGTGACGCCACTGGACTTCCGGGAGGACCTCACTGCTCCTGGCACCATGGTGGACATAAAGCTGGGCTTTGGGAGAGGTAAGAGGGGTACAGACTGGGGATCCCTTCCTGCCTACCCTGCAGCCACCCTTTGATTCTTCCACCAAGGCCCATGCCCAGCAACATGCTTAGGGCAAGCTGGGCCAATCACAGTTTGATTGCCTTGTTCCCAGAGTGGTGTGGTTCCAACCCCTACCTGCTGGGCTTCTTTAGAGAGAACACCTAAGGAGGTAAGAGGGTTCTACTCTCTGTGGATTTTAAGGTCTTAGCTGTTGGGGTTCACATGCCTGGAGCACAACACCGATCTTCCTGGTCACATGGAGAAGCAGCAGGTACAGTGTACTGACCTGTGAGAAGACTTTACATAAAGACACCACTACCTCCTTGTTGGCAGACAGAACAAATAACCTGTCTTCCACAGCCCATCTGTGACTAGACGTGTTCCCATCCACCTTGCTGCTCTCGCTGGGTTAATTTCCTAATTCTAGGGTACATAAGGCACAGTTTGTTATAAAAGTAACGAGCGGACCCAGCTCCTTCATCAGCACTGGCAACACACACACACACACACACACACACACACACACACACACACACACACACACACACACACAGAGAGAGAGAGAGAGAGAGAGAGAGAGAGAGAGAGAGAGAGAGAGAGAGAGAAAGAGAGAGTGCAGTTAGCACCTAGATGTTTCTAGTCTTTTGGTTTTGTTTTTATTTTTGTGGTTCTTTTTTTTTTCAAGATGAGGGTTTTCCTGTGTAGCACTCTGGTTATCCTGGAACTCCCTCTGTAGACCAGATTGGCTCAGAACTAAGATCTATTGGCCTCTGCTTCCCTAGTGCTGGAATTAAAGACATTCGCCAACAGGCCCCGCTTGTTTCTAACCTTTATAGCCTCACAGTTTACAGACACCAGGCAGCTCAGTCTGCTTCCCCAAAGGAGCTTCTACAGGGCCTGTAGCTGCATTAGCTCCAGGAAGCTCTGAGTCTGTGCTGTGAGAGGGACTCAAGATAGGCACCTTTAGTCACTGCTACCCACCCCTCTCCCCACACTAGGCCGGCACCTGGGCTGTCCACGGGTGTTTGACGGGAGTGGACAGGAGTTTGCACATGCCTGGCACCTGGGTGAGATCCACTTTGATGACGATGAGCACTTTACTCCTCTCTCCAGTGACACGGGCATCAGCCTTCTCAAAGTAAGAAGCTCCAGCCGCTCTGTTGGGAATGCAAAGCACACCAGCCCAAGTTCAGAAACACTGCTTTTCCTTGGTGTGTGCACATCCTTCTAGACGTAGAAAGTTTAGTAATCTCTGGTGGTGGTTCCCCAGTAGTCACTGTTTCTCTCTCTCCTGAACAAACACAACTCTGGCCAGGGCACAGGCCAGGCCTCTATAATTCAGTGATTGGGCCCAGCAACATCAAAGACGCAGGTTTGGTCCTACACCTGTGGTTGTGTTGTGTTCCCCTCCTAGGTAGCTGTCCATGAAATTGGTCACGTCCTTGGATTGCCTCACACCTACAGGGTGGGATCCATAATGCAACCAAACTACATTCCCCAGGAGCCTGCATTTGAGTTGGACTGGTCAGACAGAAAAGCAATTCAAAGACTATATGGTAAGATGGGTCGAGAGCAGAATGCAGGTTGCAAGGCTGAAGAGCTGCCCTCAAACTCTGTCTGTGGGCTTTTAAAATTATCACACTAGACCACACAGGCCCACAGGGGAAGAGCAACAATCTTTTTTTTTTTTTTTCGGAGCTGGGGACCGAACCCAGGGCCTTGCGCTTCCTAGGTAAGTGCTCTACCACTGAGCTAAATCCCCAGCCCCACAACAATCTTTTTTGTGCCTTCTCATCCTCTCCTTCCACACTGGTGAGGACAGAGGACATCATTTAATACAAATGGTGGGGCAGAGAGATGGCTTGGCAGTTAAGAGCGCCTTCCAGGGGTTTAATTTCCAGCACCCACATCTAGTGGCTCATAATCACCTGTAATTTCAGCTCCAGGGGATCCAACACCTTTGGCCCTGTGGGGTACACACACACATACATATAATTAAAAGTCCAGTCTTTAAAAAAGAAGGAAAAAGGTTGGTTATGGCACAGATACCCCACAGGGAAAGCAAGCACTTCCATTCCTAGAACCTCACAGCCCGTCCCAGTTCCGTTCCGATGCGCTCCCACTCCTGACATCCACGGCCTGTTTCAGCCACATTGTCATCCTGCAGTAGAAACATGGCTGCTTCTGTGCCCAGAACCAAACGTCTTTCCTCTCACGAAACCAGATAGACTGTGGAGAGGCATGAGTCAGTGCACTTAGCGTGGCCGTAGAACTGCATCCACACTGCATCTGGGAACCCTAGTGCAGCTTCCTAAACTTCAGCCTACTCCTGCTCAGCCTCTGTGATGCCTTGCTTTAAGGCATTCCAAGAGGAAGTGCTAGCCACGCGGTATCTCCATTTCAGACAATTAGGAATGCTGATGCTTACAATGACAAATGGCTGCATTTTTTTCTCTCCTCAGGGTCATGTGAGGGATCATTTGATATAGTGTTTGACTGGATTCGCAAGGAGAGGAACCAATATGGTGAGGTGAGGGTGAGGTTCAACACCTACTTCTTCCGCAACAGCTGGTACTGGCTCTACGAAAACCGCAACAACAGGACTCGCTATGGGGACCCCCTCCAAATCCTCACTGGCTGGCGTGGAATTCCCATGCAAAGAATAGATGCCTTTGTCCATGTCTGGTCATGGGGTAAAGATGAGCGGTATTTTTTCAAAGGTAACAATGCTTCTGGTGTGGTCCCATTTCTTTTACTGAACTTGTACATAGGATATTTCCAGCACTTACCTAGGAGTCCATTGTAATGTTCTGGTAACCCACTGGCTTTTCCATTTGCTTAGGCAGACTGTAGGCTCTGGGTGGGCTGTGTCCTCTGATCTTGGGAAGGCTTGGTAGTCACCGAATGAATAAACTTTGTTAGGTGCCTCTAACATGGAAGGAATGGTCTGTAGACTAAGGCTCAAGATACTCCATGGTGTTCATGGGCTTTCACTGAGAGAGGCAACCAGCATTCCAATGCAGCAGTGATGGGCAGGGCAACCATTACTAGGGTCAAATTGAGAAGTCATGGGAGGCCTGAGCAGATGGCTGAGTGAGGAAGTCCTGTTTGGAATCATGGAAGAGGACCATGCAGGGTTGACTTAGGACCTACTGGCATTTGCCCTTTGGAGGAACACAAACCAAAGTGGCATGTCAGGCTCTCACAAGATGGCAGGCAAAGTCTCATTTTGGTGGAATTTAGGAGTGCTGGGCTACATCTCTGGCCCATGCCATATTTCTTTCTTTCTTTTTTTATTAACTTGAGTATTTCTTATTTACATTTTGAATGTTTTTCCCTTTCCCAGTTTCCGGGCAAACATCCCCCTAATCCCTCCCCTTCTCTATGGGTGTTCCCCTCCCCATTCTCCCCCCATTACCGCCCTCCCCTCAACAATCACGCTAACTGTCCTTTCAGTCTTGGCAGGACCAAGGGCTTCCCCTTCCACTGGTGCTTTTACTAGGATATTCACTGCTACCTATGAGGTCAGGGTCCAGGGTCAGTCCATGTATAGTCTTTAGGTAGTGGCTTAGTCCCTGGAAGCTCTGGTTGCTTCCATGCCATATTTCTTTATAGTCTGGTATTAATAAACCACATTGACTGTTTTGGGTTGACTCTCAGGAAACCAATACTGGAGATATGACAGTGAGAATGACCAGGCACACACAGAAGATGAACAAGGAAGGAGCTACCCCAAACTGATTTCAGAAGGCTTCCCTGGCATCCCCAGTCCCTTGGACACAGCCTTCTATGAGCGGAGGCAGCAGCTAATTTACTTCTTCAAGGAGTCTCTAGTAAGTACCACTGCATCCAACTTCTTAGTTAAAAGATATCCTCATCCCTTCAGATCTACGAGACAATGGCAGACCATTAGCTGGAAACAGAACTTCACATCTACAGAATTCAGTGCAAAGCCAGATGGTTAACAGTCAACAGTCCTCAGCAATGTGTCTGTCTGCTTCACTCTGCAGGTATATGCATTTGATGTCAACCGAAACCAAGTACTTCCTTCTTATCCAAAGAAGATGAGCCAAGTGTTCCCAGCAATAATGCCTCAAAACCACCCATTCAGAAACCTCGATTCCGCGTACTACTCCTACACACACAACGCCATCTTCTTTTTCAAAGGCAACTCGTTTTGGAAAGTAGTTAGTGACAAGGACAAACAGCAGAACTCTCGGCTCCCTCTGAATGGCTTATTTCCAAAACAATCTATTTCAGAGAAGTGGTTTGATGTTTGTGATGTCCATACCTCTACACTGAACATGTAAAGAGAAGAAAATCAAGACTAGGACTCAGAACAGCTCTAAGAGAAAGTGTTAGCCTTCTTTGCAAAGAAAACAAACCAGAATTTTAGTAGCTAAAACAAACATGGCTTCAAGCTACACCAAACAAGCATTACTTGAACTTTAAAAGTAGGTTTAAGGGCCAGGCTGGGTGAAACTTCTTTTAGGAAACATCAAAAAAATTTACCCTAGGGAATCCCCATTTTTTCTTTTGATGCCATATGAACTCCATTCAAGTCCCAGTAGTGGCACCAGGGGTCCCACCATTGTGTGGTACAGAAATGGTTCTGAGAGCACTTAAAACTTTGTTCTGGTCTGAGATAGGGCACAGAATTGAAATTAACTGCAAAACACATGTCACACTGGCATGTTTAACATTTGACTGTAGGGGTGGTTCTGATGTTATCCTGGTCCCCCAACTGGTTCTTGACCTGTCAGTAAAGAAGCCATGGACCAATTGCTGGGCAGAAGGAATAGGCATAACCTCTGGGTCCCTGGAGGAAGAGGCAGACAGACGGGCAAGGGAGGTGTTCCCCAGGCTTCTAATGGAGAAAAGTTGAGTAGACTTGTGACGTCTCAGGTGAAGCAGCCACCTGTGGCTTCTCCTATAGGCTGGCAGTCCGGGATGTAACTGAGCGACTAAGTTTAGGGCAGGTGGGAGGTAGAGAGATAAGAATATTGATAACAAGCTTTTCCAGGCAGAGACAGTAGTGCCCAGCAACTGTGTCAAAAGGCAAGTTGAAAAAAAAGCAACTGTGTGTGTCTTTCATCGGTGGATTCAAGGGAAGCTGGGTGTGGGCTGGCAGCACAGCCTGTTCAGAGCTTAGGCAGGGTAGCAACAGCTCATGCAACATTTGACATGAACCAAAGGCCCCCAAAGTATCTGGGTAACACAACAGATGGGCCCACAAGCATTCCCAGCATCTACAACCTTATGTCTGCACCCTGTGATGACCGCCTCTCACTGTTGAATGCACCTTGTCTGTGCACAGGGCCTCCCACAACTGGCTCTGCAGATGATTTTTCTGGTCCCCTGTAATTTCTGTTGTCCTTGCGGAGCAGTGAACACTTCCCTGTTTCTGTCCTGCAGGCCAGGCCACAACAGAGCTCTGGAAGCTAGCTGTCTAACTGCAATGTCCCTACTCTAGGACAGGCACTAACCCTTTAACTTCCATTCAATATGGCTTAAGAATTCTTGTTTTTTCAAGACAGTGCTTTTCTGTGTAACCCTGGCTGTCCTGGAACTCTCTTTCTAGACCAGGCTGGCCTTGAACTCAAGAGATCTGCCTGCCTTTGCCTCCCACCACCCGCTGGCTTAAATTCTTAACATACAAGAGTCAATGTCATATATGATGACGATATCTGAATAATGAAACTAACTGAAAAAGGTTCAGAAACCCGAGTAACCAGGCCAGAGTCTTCTAAAGGAACAGCTAAAACACATTTACTTCAGGAAACTTTAATTAAAACCAACACAAGTTATTACAACACATTTGAAAAGTATCTTTTATTTCTCCTGCAGAAATTTTCATGTTATTGCTATGACAAGGGAAAGAGCTAGGATTTCTACTTCCTTGCTTAAAATCCATTTTCCACCATTCAGCTAAGGGGAGGGGCTTGAAGACAAGTAGTCTTAACACCCCAGCTTGTTTCTAGGGAAGCAGGGGAAATCCTGTTGAGCTCATCTGCTCCAGAGGTACTATGTTTCAGTGGAAGCATCCAGAGGGTTCTCCCGTGGAGAAAGGGCTGTTACTGTGTACACTCGCTGCAAGGCAAAGGACACAGCAGTCCTGAAATGGGACTGATGAGCGGGCTCAAAGCTTTGCAGTTTAACCAAAGCTTTAAGGGCTGCAATGATTAATTCTTGTAAACAGATGCAAATTTGCTCCAATGACAGTGTAAACCAAACAAGGAACTAGACAAATAGTGAGAGAATCTGCCTTGCTACAATGGAGACCTGCTTGCTCCAGTGACAGAAACGGCTGCAAATGGGGCTGGTGTGGGAGGGGATGCAATAGTGGCCAGACACCAGAGTATCACCCAAGCAGAAGAGTCTGCCTGATGCAAATGCTGCACCTCCTCCAAACTGTTAGTTACAGCCTTACAGCCCCACATGCAGTAGGCTTTGGACAAGATCTCCAGAGCAGCAGGGCACAGCAGAATGTTCAAGGAGCATGAATGTGTGGGAGACCTTTGCCCTGAACATTAGGATCTATGTACTTTGTAAAGTTTTGAAATCATAAGCAAGCAGATCAAATCACAGCAGTGTGAAGAATGCAAGTGGGAACTACCAAGGTATTTTAAATAAATAGCTTATATTTATTCAAAATAGTTCTCTTACCTTATTCACAGTTTCAAGTTTAAAATGAGAAAGTGATAGTACCTAGTCTTTATCAATGTCACATACAGTCAAAGAAAAGTGAGGCCTTTCAGAACATGCACTGAAAGGAGACCTGCACAACTTTCAGTCTTCGAAGCCTCCTGTGCCACAGCTTGGAAAGGGTACACTTCTGTCACTCACAAAGAAACGCAGATGTGCACTGTTTCTACACGCCATTTGAACGTGAAATCACTTGAATAAGAGTTCTCGTGGCCAGAGTAACATTTTATCTAAAATAATCTCATCTTATGCCCAAGTGTTTTAATATCCTTCAAGAATATCTCCAAGTCTAAGCACATCACAGGAGGTCTGTTATCACTAAGGAACCAAGTACTTCTCGAGGAAATACATTCAGAAAGCTTTTGGTTCCATTACGGTTTCTCACCTTTACAGGAAGAAACCAAACCACCCCACATCCTCTGCCTGCCACGGGAAGTGAGTACCCACTGTGGACCTGATTAAATGGCATCTCCTTATATTTAATAAGTCTCAGCACCGAGTGGACAGAACAGCTCCAGGATGGGAAGGCACTGACAAGACAGTCCTCCGAGACAACTTCAGGTCAGGGGACAGCAGTGCCACTCGATCCACTGCTACCAGATGCAAGCTGCTCCAGCAGACAGATGACAACTTCAATTCTCTCCAACAGAGTGGAGTTTCTGTTGGCAGTTGCTCTCAAAAGCTGGGAGTAAATCTGCTTGTTGGTTTGGAGGGCTGCATCATCTTCCGTGTTACTGCTGAGGTTAAAACAGACAGGTGAAGGGAAGAGAGGGCAGGTGGGGCTGCACACAGCAGGCACTTCCTAGAGCAGCTGACTTACCTATGGCTGTTGAGTAAAGCAAAGAAAGGTCCCTGCCTTAGCAGCAGTGAGCAGCCACGAAACATGGTCAAAGAATACGTCACAGAGTGGGAGGTGGGGCTGATCAGGCATGGAGAGGCTGCGTGGCCATTCTTCTACTCAGCAGTGCCAATCACAACTGACAGCTGAGCTCTGCTCACAGACTCCTGACTTGACTTCTTACAACTTGTGTAGCTCATGCCTTTAACCTACTGTCACCCCTAAGCTGGTTACTATTACAGTCTCCACATGTCAAACAGAAGGTTTTCCTCTTAAGACAATTAACTGGTTTACCTTATCTACCATTTTACTCAACTAAATACTTACTGTTATCTGACTAAGGACCGTCCATGATGTTACTAATTTCTTCTCTGTACTACAGGACAGGGCTCCATGATCCTCAGATGTTTTATAGCTTTTCATCTCAAATTCTAAAGCCTATGAAATGTCAAGAGGCCTCACTCTGCTAGAGCAGTGAATGCTCAAGGGCATGATAAGAACAGCTCAATACTTAATCCAAAGTGGAATAAGTCCCCGGCAACTTAATAAAAACAAAGTGTATTGTGTCCTGTAGCACCTACACAGTTGTCATACCATGAAGCACACTCAACAGCCTGAAAATAAAAATTTTCAACAAGAAAATGAATTCTAATTTTTCTTACAGCTCACTTTAATTTCTGGGAACCTAAGTAAGTTAAGCTTTTCAATTATTAAGCCCACTTTCTTATTTTGCCTCAGGCTAAGGGGAAAAAATAGCAATCAAAATAAACTACTAATGTTCCTTTCCGTTAAGGTGATACTCTGATTTCCTTTTCTCTTAAACAACTCAACTAGGTCAGCTTTTTTCAACAATAAACCTGTCAGCTGTTCTCACCTAAACATGAATGAAACACAATAAAACTCCTACCATAGTGATCTGCTTCAAACCTGCAGTGTCACGTTTCTTTTGTATAATAAATCTGAAAGCACAGATAGGCTCATAGGACATTTGGCCTGCATGAAAACTTTAGATTAAAAATTTCTTCAACAAGCCAGGTGTGGTGGCTTTAATCTCAGCACTTAGGAGACAGGAGCAGATGGATCTAAGGGCTACACAGAGAAATCCTGTTTCAAAAACATTTCTTCAACACTAATAACCTGGTCAGAAATAAAAATTACATAAGTCATACATAGAATTATTGTGCTAAAATATCAAAAGACTGAAACTATTACCTGTCAACCACTCAAACCACTACTCTGAAAAATCATTGAACTAGCTCACAGGATCCTGTATATACTGCCATCTTGTGGACACCAGTAAATCCTTCAAAACCTACACCTGCAGTTAAGTTTTTAGGCAGTAAAAGCTAAGAGTCTCTTCTCCACTGTGTGTTATTTACTCTGCTTTTTGGTTCTTCGCAAAGATGGATGCATGCACTAAACTGTCGTGAGCACACCAACACACCCTGCTGCACACTCGAGACTTCCTCAAATAAAGCTCTCCTCAGGTGAAAGTTACTCTGCAGGGTGTAAGACTGAGGTATGCCCAAAACAGCTAAGGCATGACTCCCTTGGTCCTCCCTTCCCAAACAGACCAAGAGCATGTGGTTGGCAGTAGCCAGCATGTATGCAGTCCGTCTCTCTGAGGTGTGGTGTGAAGAGACAGGGCAAAGCCGGGAGCACAGCAGATGTTAGGAACCACCTTCCACAGACCTACCTCACTCTAACTCATCCCTCTCTCACCTTCTAACACTCTTGGTGGATTCTGAACCTAGATATACTGAAACCATTGTATATTTTCCCCAACACATGATAAAACTGCGCTATACTAGACACAGTCAAAGATTAGCAAGACTTAGCGTTGTTTTTCTTTCTCTTTTTATTGAGAACTTTTATCCCCGTCAAAGCTGGCATATTCAAGTTGTCAGCATTGCTGCCCTCTTGTGATCAGAGGCCATTATGAAGTAAGACAGAGGCTACATGAATACAGGTCGCCAGTCCTACCACATGCTGATCACCAAGCGAGCTCCTAAACAACTAGAACAGGCAGCCTAACAGTGTGTGTGGTATGAATGTGCTGGACAAGGGAATGATGCACATCCCGAGACAGCACACACTTCATCAGGCTACGCAGTGTGGTGCACACTTGGAAGTTGTGAAGTCTGGAATTTTCCACTTAACATTTTGGACTAGAACTGACTAAAGTAAACATCGGAGGTGGAACTTTAGCTGTGGGGAGGCATCTACAACTGTTAGAACTTAGATTCTGTGCTATATAGAAGTTGCAGTTTAAGAAGAAATTCTTAACTGCAGCTCTATTCAAGTTATAAAAATGAACTCAATGGAATACCTGGCAGGTGAAACCTCTCAGACCAAACCAGCCTCTGCTGTCCTAACAGATGTCCAGTTTTCAACAATTCTGAGCAAATATCCGTACAAGCAAGAAATAAAGAACAGCTAGCTGGGCAGAGATGACAGTGAGGTGCTACCTCATGGGCTTGAAATGACCACTGTTAATGAGAGGCACTAAAAACTCCTTGAAACTGCACAAGATCAGAATTGCTTAACATCAGCAAGAAGCAACTGGACTTTGTTGCATCATGGTTGTGGTGGACAGAAACTTTTGGAATGCTAAATAAATGCTGTCAAAGCTCCTAACACTGAGTCACATTGTATATAAATTAAAACATAAAACAAAAAATTACTTTACTTGTACCCCAAAATAAAATGGTAAGACAGATTTAACTAGTACCAGTGATGTATGTGGGTGCATTTTCTCTTACTTTTATCTGTTTTCCATGTTTTGTAATATGGACTAGACTGCACTTGTGTTTCTATCATGCTCCTGATGTAGAACTTGGTACTCAATTTCAAGTTAATGATGCCAAAGAACAGCTCTGGTGAAACAGCACACTGCACACATCAGCAGAGGAGCCTGGAAGCCTGGCTGTGCATCTGTTCATTCTCCCCTCCCTAATGTCCCAGCCTCAGATCCTCTAACATTCTACTCTTTATCTTTAATGCTGCAACTGGCCCTCAGGATCCACATCATAGCCCCGAATTCACATTACACACATGTTTATAAGTGTTACTACAAATAACTTAGGGTCTTCATTCAAGGGCTACTTGTGTCTCCAAAATCGTATTTACCCTATGAATATGCAGTAGGCACGTGGACATGAGTCTTACCTAACAAGGAACAGTACTTAAAATTTTTACATTTTCTACGTATAACATAAATAATACAACCTGTTCTTTACACCAATAGAGGGAACTCATGTTCTTTTGATAGGTGAGGAGTTAGCAAAGAAGGCTCAATAAATACACAAGTAATTTACCTCATTTTCCTTTTAGATGATGACATCAGTTTGATGGATTGAAGGAGAAGGAATGACAGGCGAGATTCAAATATACTAAGGAGTTTGATCACTTCTTCTCGATTAAGATTAGGTGAAGAATCAGCAGCCGGTGTAGCTTCATCATTCTTAGGCTAAAGACAGCACAATGTTACTTTACCTAAGCTGCCCTCCCCTCCGGTGTTTCATATACAGTGAAGGCTAAGCAGCCTCTTCAAATCCAGCAGACTATAGAATGAGAAACAGAAAGCAGACCCAAAAGCTCTCTGATAAAGATACTGTGAAGGCCCCACACCTAAGAAATACTGACATAAAAGAAATGACTCCTACATGGAATTTCATGACTTCCCAGCACTGACTGGTGGCTACAGAAGCAACATGGAAACAGGTACTGCCTAGCCAGGACCCACCAGGGACGGAAGTAAGGGGTGGCAGGAGGCTGGGGCACTCAGCAGAAATGCTGGATTATGCTGTGGAGCTTGTGAAACAACTGGGCAGTCAGCTGGAACTGAGAGCATAGCCTCCCCCGCTCTTGGAAAGCAAAGGCAAAGACACCTCTAAACCAGAAAAACAACCTTGTGAAGCTTTGAAACTTCTAACAGGTCCCTTCATAACTATGGCTCATTAAAGATCAGGGTCAGTAATGCAACCATGCAAACACAGCTACTGTGCTTTGAGGCTCCTGTGTAGTGTGTGTCCGTGAGCTGATGAACTTGAGACATGGACACGAAGGAAGGTAACTGGACTACTGGGCCCCAGCATTGTCAATGCTGCCTCTGCAGTGTACCAGGTAAGCGTAAACTAAATTCCCAGGGGGTGGGTAAGTGGGTGTGGGATCTGCATGTGTGTTAAAGATTCTACAAGGCTACTGACTGATTAGAACTTCCATGACTGTGAAGAGCTGGAAAGCTGCAGGTCAAATCATCTTGGGCTATCTTTAGTGCCCTTCAAAGACATTCACTGTCTACCTTAACATCCATCCTTGATAATGAGGTAAATCCTTTTGGAATGTACCAATAGTACCCTAGCTTCTGCCAACCCAAAGATTAAGGATGCCCTCAGATAGCAGCTGAGGTCTACCTAAAACAGAGATGTCCCTGCTTTCTAACTTGTCTGCATGATATTCCCACCAATGTATTTATAAAGTATGCCTTCCTTAGCTCTATTACTATATGATTTCAGGAATCTGGCGACCTCATCTGTACTCCCGGGCATGATCTGCCAAGTGGCGGCAGAATACACGATCTCATTCTCTCTTGGTGATGAGTATGTCTCTGCATCAACACTGAGCTAGGTCTTCTGAGTTATTACAAAGAGGCTACTTATGTCCTGTTCCATTCTACATGTGGCCTGTTCCCTTTCCGTTTCACTATGCTCAACATGGTTAGAGAACCTTTACCAGGACAATGGTGCCATCTACTTGAATCTGCTAATGTGGATCACAATTATGAGCCAATAGCTTTTTTGTAACAACTTACCCAGCCTCTGGTATTTTGTTATAGCACCCAAATAGACTAAGACTTTTAATTACATAAAAATACATTACTAATTACATTTTAAGGTAGTGGTGTATATATACACATACATTCATAAAAATGTGTCATATGCCTATTACATACATTTACCATTTAGCATAAGATATATAAAAATGTTTTCTCCAATTACCTGGTCACATTCCTCTACAAGCTCCTTCCGAATGAGCTGGAAAGCATGCTCAGTTCTCACCATGATATCAAGTGCCCCAGATAATGTTTTTAACTTTCCAACATTGCTATTCTGACCTAAAATAAAAAACATAAATGATCATTCCTAAACTATGAGCCTATGAAGCCATCCCATGTTAATGTTACTGATTTTCAGCCCTATAAAGGCGACTTGTGACAATCCTAACAAACCAAAAGCAAACCTGTTTACTAGTTGAAAAAAAACAAAACCCACTCAGCCTACCCAAAGCATTACACTACAATACCTTTAACTGTTTAAAGTGGCTGTAGTGATGTTCACTTGCCTCTGCGTACGGCTCTACATTGTAAGCACACAATCTCTCTGAATAGGAGCTGGTATCTAAAGTATTAGGTTACAATACTCTAGGGACCAATAGACAAGAGCCTCTGGTTCAAAGGTCATCCCATTATTTAGTTGTATGAAGTTGGTTGAGCCAATTTAGTCCTCAATATTGGCTGTCCTACTGTAAAGTATCACACTCTTTTTTCAAAGGTATATCAGGGGAGTATTACACTCATCTACATCTCTCAGCCACTGCAAGACACCTCTACTCCTCTGTTCACATTCAGTGTGTGTAGTGCACTGCTGTAAGTAAAGGGTTCATTCCCACAGAAAGGTCTGACCATTCTCTATGGCTCTCAAGGCCATCTATAGGTTTTTACAACAATGCAATTTCTTTGGAGTCCCTGGGCTGCAGAATGATAGCTTATCTTCTAGAGAGACTGGAGGCTACGTTCTACCATGCACCCAAATTCTAAATAAACACACTGGACTCCATGTGTGGTAGAGCTTCCTGGGTGGTAGTCACCGGGCAGTTATATATCATTACTGGGATGGGGTGGAGTCAGTACTACCTGCACTGAGAACAGAATGTGAGCTTTGCTTCTGGGGTACTCCTGCTCTTCCTTGGCTGATTTTGCTGTATGAATAGTGAGTTTTGAGTCCTTTTGCAAACTGCTAACACCCATAGACAGTGTCAGAGTCCTGAAGTGTGCAGGAAGCATCAGAGGTAAAACTGGGCATGGGAATTCCCCAACCTGTTAATGGTGGCCTCCTTCCATTACAGTATAATCTACAACTTTCAAAATAGCCCACTACCTTGCAAGCCAATGGGCAAATAAAGGTGTCAGTGTAGATGTGGCATCTAGAAGGTAAGCCATTGACTATGTGAACTTCCTTTGAGAAAGAAGCAGACAAGAGAGAGAGAGAGAGACATAAGGAAGGTAAGCAGGAGCCCCATGCACTAGGGTAAACTAAGATGAAGTAGTGTCACTAATGACAACACTTGGTAATACTGCTGATAAACCCCACAAAGCTGGCCATCTCCCCTTCTCTTAAGTATCTCCATTATTTTTCTAAGATATTCATGGTAATAGAATGGTTCAAAGCATTTTATTAAAAACATTTTATTATAAGCGTGGGGAGGTACATTTGTGTCATGACACATGTTTGGAGCTCAGATGATAACTTGTGGGTCCCAGTAATAGAACTCAGGTCGTCAGATTTGGTACAAGTAACTTTACCTGATAAGCTATCTCATTTGCCCTTAAAATGTTTTCCAAAGACAACTAACTACACCAATCCAATTCTGTCTCCAGTGTCTCTCTATTCTTTTATAAATGTGTGCTAATCATGAAGAATTCAACAAATCAGAAAATTGGAAGATGCAAGTGAAAGGTTACCCAGAGTCTAATCCATCCCATATACACCTGTCATGCACACAATGACAGAAAATAAAAATAAAATAAAAATTGAAGTTTTAAAAATGGTAATGAATCCATTTCTAAATGAGTCTAAAGGAAGTATTTCTCCTGCCCTCCCAGGGTCCCTATGTTCAGGCAATAAACCTGCAGTTTCTTATTCTCAAGGGCTCTGTATCTCACACAAACTAAGTCACACAGATTTAAAGTACACGTTAACATCTCTAATCAGACTGCCTGGGGTCACAAACAATTCAGATCTTGTCTCTGCATTCTAACGTAGGTTACAGATTTTACAGGCTGAGCTTCCTTAATTCCAACATCAGATGTCAGGCATGCTCCAAAATCTAAAACTTTATAAAGTTTAAATTTGTAATATTAAAAAATCAAAATGAAATAAAATGAGTTGGTGTACTTCAAACATTAACTGCCTTACCATATAAGAGGTCTCAAAAGCTAGTACTGCAGGCAAGGGGAGTCTTGGGCTAGAACCCCAGGGTGGGCACCCTGGAAGCATTATGTGGTCAGAATGTTCACTCATTCTCTGCTGTGAAGATGACATACAATGAAGTCCTCTCACTTCTTGTCACACTTCCCCATTTTCTCATCTGAGCTCAAGCAGGTATTGCAGCAGCATCCATCCCACAAACAATCAACGTCCCCAACTGTCAGTTCAATATTTAAAGAGTTGAGAACCATGGTTCCCATGCTGCTGCTGCTTCTCCACCCAAAACTTATATCCAAGAGCCACACACAACATGGCCTCCATTTAATATGATGCAGAAAACAGCCAACAAACGTATTTGAGAAGTCAGACTTACTGCTCATCTGAAATTCTGCAAATGCCACCCTTTCTAACTGCACTCTAAGCAGTTCACAAGGAGCATCTTTGAGAAGTTGAAAGAGCTTTGCAGCTTTGCTGTAGTGGAGATCCGCCAGTACTCGGTGCTGCTTCCTAAGATGCTCATCACCAACCTACAAATAAAAATAATATAACAATAAAAAAAGTCCAAAGGCTGGAGCTTCAGTATTATTACTCAATTCTGCCTGCATCACTAAATGCATTCATTTTTATTTTTTATAGTGTTATAAGTTATAATTATAGTGTTATAATTTAAAATATCAATTAGTACCTGCTATGGAAATAATAAATAAGATGAAGCAGGAGACTAAGAACCGTGAGTTCTCACTAAGCCAGCTACTATACAGTGAGTTCTAGGCCAGTCTGAAATGACACAGCAGCAGGTCCTTCTCTCAAGAATCTCAAGGGACAAAATGACTAAATTCAACCAACCAAACAAGGGCTCCATGCATTAGAGACAAGGCATTCAACGACAGGCAGTGAGCCATGGGAGAGAAAAGGCTCCTCCCATCAAGCTCTTAACAAACCAAAATCAAAAATACAAGTCATTCAGTTGTAAAATACAGAGGGCCTAGACATGCGAGAACGTCTCAGACAACGTAACACATCAGTAGGGAAGTCTAGGGTTCTAGAGAGCACTCTGGCACACTGGGCTTCCCTCACATTCTTTCAACTGTGCCCATGCTCCATTGATACTTTCCAGATGCATTCATGTGCACTTTCCATTTCACAGAGACGGGAGAGCTGTACTGTAAATTTTAATTATGTAAATGTGGAAGAGGAGCATGTGCACATGAGTGCAGAAGGCTGCAGAAGCCTGCAGCAACCAGAGGCATTGGATTCTCATGGATCTGGAATTACAGATGGTTATAAGTTGCTGACTCTCTCACTCCTGCCCTGAGAAGCCTTTTAAAATGTACACAGAACTACTACTAAACAAAGCTTAACTACATTTATAACAAATATTAAGTAGCATACCCAGGAAATATCTGATTTCTACACTGAGGCACAACCATTTACAGGAGAGAAAAGTCCATGTCACAGATGGAAAGGGAGAAGCACTGCCATGCTAAGTTCTCCTAAAGCAGCGCTATCGGCTACCAGGAAGAGGTGGCATGTAAAATATACCCAAAGCATTAACAGGGAGGGGTACGTCTAAATAAGTGAAGCGTGGACTTTAATCTGGATGGCCACACCTGGTTCCTCAGACAGCTGTGGTACATGGAAGCCAGCCTGTGATGGATGGTTGCAGCGCGGTACTGACAGAGGGGCTGCCGAGCAGTTGCTGAGTCAACATCGCAGTGCTTCAGGGACTTCATCATAGCCTCACTGACTTCTTTCTCAATCTGTCCATAGATTTCAATGGGGAAGGGGAAGAATAAGTTTTTATGAGTTTTCACATTAAATACTGCTTGCTAAAGATGACTGATGTGCAATATTAAATACAGGAATAAGTAGTATTGACTTCAGTTTAAAATCCAGAAAGTTTATCACCTGCTCCTGAGCTTTTCTGGATAATGGAGCATAATCTTGCTGTAGAGTTGCCATGGTGAAGTATGTAGTCGACAATTCCCAGTTCACAGAATCCCAAACAACTGGGTGCATGTCTCTCGTTCCCAGCGACCTCAGAGCCTTCAAATAGTAATCAACGGCCTGTGAAAAGGGCAAGCATTAAACGTGTGCCAAGAGCACACTGAAATGAGACATGCTTCTCAACACTCAGACATCAACGGAACCTGGGAGAATTAAGTAAAGGACAGCATCACCACGGGAGACGGGACGGTCAATGTACGTATTTAGTAAAGAGACGACTTTGAAGCAGACAGAATGCCCCTGCAAGGTCTGCCCTTGGTGCTGCTTTCCGACTTGGGCTGATGCAGGAGGATGTACTTTGTTGCTTCCCCCCCACCCCCCTATTCTGAAAGAAAATTACTTTGTATAACTAGTAAACTACAAAAAATTATTGTAGAGTAAAAATTAATTCTTTCACCTCCATCTTTAAATACTGGCCACAGTATTCTCACAACAGTCACATTAAGCTCCATCACCCAGCAATACTTACTACATTTCGGGTAAGTATTAACTGTTGTGGACTCACAAGTGTTTTTATGTCATTTTTATTTTAAAATGCACTATGCCTGGTATATTTTCCATGGAAGGCTAAATTTAAAGTTTCAAAACAGTTAATAATTTAAGTGTTCATGTCTTTTTGTAAAATTTTTGTTTTTATTTACTTACTGTGTATACATGCATGTACTAAAGTCAAAGACAACATGTAGGAGCTGGTTTTGTTTTAACCATGTGAGCTAAGGGGACTGAACTCAGATCATCGTACATGGACCTAACCTGATTTTCTGGAAGAACACCAGGCATTTCCAGTTGCTAAGCCATGTTTTCTGTGCCATCTTCAATTTTTCAATGTAATATAAACTATAATCTTTAAGTAATCACAAACAAATACACGGAGCATTTACTTTAAAAGGTTATTTGCATGTTCAAGTTTCCTAACCTTTCCTCATACCTCAAGGATGTATTCACCTCTGACCTTACCTGTCATTTGTGCTCTGAGCCTTCTGCCAGACTGACCTGCTTTCACTTTCACTCTCGGATGCACATTTCTAGCTCCCACGCTGGCTGGGGCACACAGCCTTCCATCTGCATCTTCTGGTACTTTCGCAGTTTCTCTCTCTCTCTTTGCCAATCTTTAGCACCCTGAACTCCAGCCACATCAACACCTTTACCTACGCACCCTTCCCCCAACAGTTCCACAGGTCGTCCTCAGCACTAAGACCCTACTGCTCCTACGAGCTGTCTGCTCCTTTGCCATCACAATGCTGTCATCATTTTTAGTTTACTTAGTGGAACAAGTAAGAGTTTAGATGGATGAGAGAGAGAGAAGCTGAGGCTTGACGTGAAGGCAACCACCTTACCTTGCTGTAATACAAGCCCTCTTCTGGAGAGAACTCCCGTTTGAACTCATCCTCTGCACCACAGTGCGCCTGTGCACAGACCCGCATGAGTCTTCCTGTGTTGCACAGCAGGAGGGCAGCATTTGTAGCATCATCAATCGACTCAAAGTTGTGAATCCCCTTTTCAAAACAAGAAAAGCTTTTTTTCCACAATTGTTGCTCTGCAGCAGACACAGATTTGCTCACTTCACAAAGAAAGAAAGAAAACAATCGCATAAGCAGACATCAGTGTGAACCCAATGGGGCCAACTGTAGCACTCTCTCTGATGCCTGTCACATAGGGAAACACAGTCTTCAGGAGTCACTGGGTAAAGTCCTAACTCTCCACTAGCTTACAATGTGACAATACTTAGGATCAGGTCTTTGAAGACGTGATTAAAATTAAATGAGGTCATTAAGGATCCAATATGACTCTGGAAGAGACATCAAAGGTATACACAGAGAAAGGGCCTTGTAAAAACACAGTAAGAAGGTGGCTGGCTGAAAGGCAAGAAAAGAAATCTGAGAAAAATCCAACCCTGATGTTGCCTTGACCTTGGACTTCAAGTACTCACAACTGAGAAGTATAAATTCTAATATTTAAGTTACCATCTGAGGTACTTAGTAATTCTAGCAGACCAACACATTTAATCACAGCCATTCAAAACCAACCAAGTAAAAACACCTGAGCAAAAGACTACATTATAAAGTTTCAAACACACATCACGGTTCCAACTGAGTTTTAAGAGGCTATAGTTTGTGTTTTATATAGTTCTCCTGGATTCTTACTACATACCACATGCTCTCCCACTGACAAACTCCAGATGCACTCAGGCTCTCCCACTAACAATGAATTTTCTAGAGCATCATTTACATCCTGTGCTTCCGGGTCAAGCATGGTTCACAATAGCAGGCACAGATGAGTTCAGTGTATCTGTGGCTCTCAGTTCCAGCGAGGCTCCTTCCCTTCTCATAGCACCCATTCTCTCCACTAACAGCTCCCCTAATGGCTTCCGCTACCACCCTTATGGGGATGCTTTTCAACATGAGGAGCACCATCCCTTTATAGCTCTCAGCACATTTATAATCAACTACTACATTAGATCTCTCCACATGCACAGTCCACTGGAATCACAAATCAACCCGGTGCAGCCTGAGCCTCTCTCTTCTCACTGCTTCCTTAACTCCACGTGGTCTTCCACTGTTACCCTCATCCCAAGCTCTTGTGCTCTGCGCACTCATGCTCCAGAGCCCTCCCTTCCTCATCTTGGCATCCAGAGGTCCTTTTCAGGGACTGCCTATGCAACTGTATCATCTTTCCTAAAGCCTTCCAATCCCCTACAACTAGGACAGACAGCTTCTCCATCCACTGCACTGCATGTATGCGCCTTTTAGCACATTTCCCAGAGATCTGCATGTATAGCAGACTTTCCAAGTGGAAGATCATGCTGCATGTCCAATACAAGCCTGGCACAAGGCTGGCCGTCCAAGCTGTTTCTGAATTGATTAGTCTAAAGTATGGAAGATACTGGAAAGAATGAATCCCAAGGGGAAACAATGTTTTCTCTACTTTTAAGATTCTCAGTAGAGAATCTTGTAATTACATATCACAAGGGTCAGTTCTCTGCCCCACCCACAACAGTACAACTGATTCTCCAGTACAACCCGGAATGAAGAGAAGGCCATAGGAGACACTCACCTACTCGCTCACCCTGCAGCGCAGCAGCCTGATTCATGTAGAACACACCGATTTCATTTCTAATGTTTCCCATTCTCTTCAACACTTGTACATAGTGCTCTGGATTCTGACTTTTTAAGTCACTAAATTGCAAGATTTCATTAGCAGCCTCATAACATTTACAACTAACTGAAAGTTGACTTTCTAAGTCTGTAGATAGATCTGTTGCCCATGCAAATCCTAAAAAAAAAGAAAAAAAAGAAATATCAGGACAAGTGATGTGATGTTATGAGCCCTTACTCCTTAATACCCATAAGTGCCTGACATTTTAAGTCAAAAGTAAAGTGCAATACAGTGTAAACTCCATCAATTCAACAAAAATTGTAAATGTCACTGTAAAATGTGTTAATAAAATGGTATTTTCCTAAAATATTCGTGCTTGATTAAACTAGTATCTTTCTGTGTATAAACAGCAGCTCTTCCTACCACCCAGGTCCCCGGCTACTGTACAGTCTAAAGTCTTTACTGCACTTAGGTGGCTTTGCTACATGTTTTGTTTGGACTGACGGGACCAGCTCCTGAAACAGAACACATGCCAAGCTTACGTCACCGAAGACTCCAAAGAAGCTGCTGGGTGATGCTAGACTCAGTATGACACTGCATCCAACCCCTAGGGGAAATGTGCTACTCCTGCTGTGACATCAATGCATGGGGGAACATCACAAAGTATTTTAAGTGAAATATCTATGAAGAGAGAAGCAAACTCTTTAAGGATTTTCCACTGTGGCTATTAAATAATAATTTTAGAAAGGGAAAGGGAAAGGTAAAAATACTAGGAAATGACATATCTCTCCCTTCTACAGTCTACATTAATTTTAATTATCCAAGACTGATACTTACACCCTACTGGAGTGTGTTCACCTGGCTGCTCTAAGCTGAGGAGCGTGTTTCTGCAGTTAAATCACTCTCTCTATTTAGAACAGATGCCAAAAGCATATGGCTATGAGCTAACTTTCTCTTAGCTCCTTGGGCTTATTTATAAAGTACTTAACTCACTTTCACCAACCATTTTTTTCTTTCTCCCCAAAACCCTGGCTTGCAGAGTTGCCTAGATGTGTACCCACAAAAATCTCATCAAGAGTGAGTAAAGGAAACACAACTGTATTCAGATCTTAGTTAAAATATCTGAAAACTATTTGATATAAACACATAGGATCAACTCTTGTTTTTGAGACAGGGTCTCACCATGTATTCCTGGCTTTCCTGAACTCACTATGTAAAGCAGGCTGGCCTCAAACTCAGAGATCTGCCTGCCTATTTCCCCGCCTCTGGTGGGATTAAAGGTATATATAACCACACTCAGCCACGGTCAATTTTTAACTTGAAAAAGAATGGTATGAAATACATAAGTAAAAGGCTAATGTTCCTGACACTTTTGCAGCATCCTTCTTGAGCTGAAAGGATTATGCCACTGTGAACAAGGAAGTTGTCAGCATACCCTGGCAGCTGGACTCTCTGTGGAGACTGTGGAGGATCTCCTGGTCTTCTTTTGTTTGGTAATTAAATTCCTCAAGGTGTGCTGCTCTGTTGTTTGCGTTCTGGGCCAGCATGAGCTGGATGTCACCACAGAGTGTCAGGTATTGAGAGAGAAACAGCAGCACTTCAGAAAGCATGTTGGTGCAGAGGCAGCAGTAAGTATCTGTGTGAACAATGGTGAGAGGGAGAGCCCACAAGGATGTTACGTTAGCACTTATGCATGGCAAATGTGAAATCTCTGTGCTGTGACAGCCACTGTCCACTGCAGGTGGCACAGGGCTTCACATACTTTACACCAAGTTGTTACAACACTGCAAAAAAACAAACAAAAAAACAAACAACAGGCTGGAAGATGTTGTTTTAAAATTGAACTTTTTAAGGAAGGAGAGTGAAGGTTCACCATGACTCAATGCTTCCCTCCCTCCAGGGCCTTGTGGACATGCGCAGTTATGGCGGCTTACCATGGCTCTGCAGAGCTAGCTTAATGTATCTCAACGCTCTTCCATACTTCTGAAGACTCATGGCAGCATCTGACAAAATGTAGTAGGCTTTTGATGACTTGAGAATTAGCTGAAGTTTCATTTTATGTTGCCAAGAACCAGGGGTCATTCCAGACTGCCCAGAACAATTGCCCTTCTGAAGGGAGCCCACTGTAACAGAGAAACATCACACTTTATCTGAACTTAAGTCTCAAAAGAAAATAAAAAAATAACCTGACTCAGGTACTACGTATGGCAGGAGAAGAAAGCAGCAGTGTCATGGTACCTTTGGGTGGGACTTCTAAGGTCTTCAGTTTCCCTACTGTCAGTCACTGTCACTTTCAACAGGAAAGTGACACCTGCCAGCTGTCTTTAATTTCTGCATCACACTAGCAAACACTATACACACTGTAAAACTGAGTCTGTCCCCAGAGGTCAGACCAGCTTCTCTATTCACATGCTAAGCTGTTTCCCAGCCTTCCTCCAGGCTCACACCCACTACTGATCAGCCAAAGTCATTTCCTACCTGTGGCCTACGAGTGCTCTTCCCTAGTCCTCACTGTACTTTACCATTTTCTCTATCAAGAACACTAAAGTTGCCAGGTATAGTGACCCATATCTAAGGTCAGCTCTCAAGAGTCTACATTTGAGGCCAGCTAGGAGTACAGAATGGCAACCCTGTCTCTAATGAAACCACAATACAAAAACCAAATTCCACCAAGCTCCAGCCTCATTACTGTCTTCATTCTGTGAAATGATCATTTTTATACTAATCATGGTACCAGACACATAAAACAGTGACACAAAGTTAAAGGAGTACCTTGATAACGTACACTGCACCAGAATACTCTAAGTACACGGATAGGATCCAAATACTGTGACAAGAAGAACACTCCCAACCCATGGTCTAACTTCTCTCTCTTTCTATTTCTCTCTCTCCCCTCTCTCTGATCACTTTTTAATTAATGCCACACAATATTTTCAAGGTACTTTGTTGCTATGACTTATGAAGGCCTGGGTTGTGTCTGCAACCTTTTTTTCTGTTGCCATAAACATTCTCTGCCTGTGAGGCACTGTGAGAAGGTCTTGCTCACAGCTGTGTGTCCTGAGAGCTGTCTAACACAAGAGAAGAGGATTAAGTCTGGTTTCAGTGCAAAGGCACTGTTGACATGAGACAGCACTGCAGAGAATGTGAACATCAGTAAGACTGATCTCCTTTTCTTCCTTCCTTTCTTAAATTTTGTGTACACTGGTAGTTATTTTGTGAGGGTGTCAGATCCCTGGAACTTGAATTATGGACAATTGTGTCTCTCAGCCCCATCTTCCCTTTTCTTGCATCTCACTCTATAGCCCAAGTTGAACTTACAGCAATCCTGCCTTAGCCTCCCATGTGACAGGACTACAACTGAGCCACCAAGTCCATACTGGAGTAGGGTTTTTCAATAGGGAAGAGAAATAAGACATTTTAGACACCAGTGAAGTCCTGGTACAGTTCCCTGTTTGCAGAATGAGACTTGCACACAAGGAGCACCACATAAGTACTAGAGAAAGAAATCTATCCCCTTCACCCTTATCATCTCTACATGTGTTTTGCTTCAAAACAATCACTACCACCACCACCACTTTCAAATTATTAAAACAAAATGAAAAGGCTAGAACTGGGGAATGGAGATGATAGCTCAGTGGCTGCTCTTCCAAAAGACCTGGGTTCTGTTCAGCACCCACATGGTGGCTCACATCTGTAACTCCAGTTACAGAGGATCCAATGCCCTATTCTGATCCCTGTGGACACTGCATGCATGTGGTAAAGTGACATGTATGCAAAATACTAGATACATCAAGTAAAAAAAAATGAGTAAAATCTCAGAAAAACAAAACAACAAAAAATTTAAACGAACTGATTATCACAGTATAAATGGAAAGGGACATAAAATTTGTTTTAAGGTAAGAAACAAGATTTGTATTTCTACTGCCTTTCTGAGAGGTGACCTAGAGGGACCCTCTAGAAATTTTAAAAGCTATTTCTAGCTTATTCAACTGTGGCACCATCTCTTGTAGGCACTCACAATGTACAAAGCTCTAAGCACATTATCCTACTAGCCCTGTACATCTTCTTTGAAAAACTTTCTTATGTGCTTATTTAAGTGTAGGGTACTCTGTCTACATGCTATACCTATGTGCTAGAAGAGAGCATCAGATCCTTCATAGATGGTTGGTTGTGAGCCACCAAGTGGAACTGAACTCAGACCCTCTGGAAGAGCAGCCAGTGTTATTAACCACCGAGCCATCTCTCCAGACCACCCTTTACATCTTCTAAGAGCCTCTAAGGAAGCTGCTGTCAATGTCTTCAGTTTGAGGAAGAAAAGGCAGCTTAACTGAATAGAGACAATGTCCCTCAGAGCCAGTGAGTGGTCTGGTTCTCTTTGCTCAATTCTTTGCTCTTAAAAGACTCCCCATATTTTATAAGGGCAGCAACTATAAAACTCTTTTGGGCTTCCCCAGGTTGGAAACACGAAGAAGCAGGTTTCTTAGGCTCTCACTAGGAAATCTCAAAATCACCTTTCAAGGAAAGTGTTTTTTTTGCATTTTTCTCAAGCACTTCTAGTGAGAGCCTTGACACCAGTCTTTCTGGCTGCAGGCTAGTATGTTACTCTACTGAAGACATTATGTGCTTATCAACCAACTTACTTTTGTCCAGGAACAAGGCCATCTGCTTCTCCAGCCCCTCAGGACCACCCCTTGTGGATTCATCTTCATATTTTAAGGGGATAGGAGTGCTGGGGTCAGCTGCTGGGAGGTCACTTTCTTTTTTGATGCTACTATCTACAGATTTTAAACCCTTTAAAAAGTAAAAACACACAAATACACACCTTTATTCCCTTCTTAAAAAGAAAAACATTTGCTACATCCTGTTCACTAGTAGTTAATCAAAACCTAAACACACAGCAGCATTTCTCCTCAGATATTTAAAACTACATGTAATCTGAAGGATTTGGAAAAAAAAATGATTTGGTTTTCACTTTAGATAAAGAAAACATAATCAAAGCAGGGCATCACTCAGACACCAACAAACCAAACACATGCTACTTGCCAATAAGCACAGACTGCTGATCAACGAGGAGCAAACCTAGACTTACCTCTAACACATAGCTAAGTACGAGTCGACAGCGCTCTTCCGTGTCATGGCAAACGGGAAATGCACAACTGGGCTTCAGAGACAAACAATGACAAGTCAGCAACATGCTACCACTACAACAGACCAGCTCTCATTTCCCCAAATTATTACAACTTTGCAAAGCAGTAATTTAGAAATGCACTTTGTATTGGACTTGGTGAGGTATCTGATACAAATGCCTTAGTCAATTCGCGCTTAACAAAAGACCGTGCGGGGGTTGGGGATTTAGCTCAGTGGTAGAGCGCAGGCCCTGGGTTCGGTCCCCCGGAAAAACAAAACAAAACAAAACAAAACAACAAAAAAAAGAAAACAAAAGACCATGCCCAACACTTAAGGTTCTAATTCTATTTGATAAAAATGAAAGTGCAAGAGTAGTAATGCTTTAGAAAATGCATACCAAAACAAACAGATCAGCTTACTCTTTATTAGTGCTACAGTAGCACACTGATAGTAACACCATCAGTTTAGTAGTGGGTCAACAAGTACCACCCATTGCCCAGGGCCTCTCACTTTCTGAAATTTATTTGCTTAATTAAGAAACAAAGCCTGTTAACAGCCTCCAACTAAGAGGCACTAAATGCAAAGGCATTTAATTTTGCTGATTCTGGAGAGGCTGGAATCACTAGCTTTTACAGGAAAACCCACTCAGAAGACAAGAGTGAGTGAATGGAGAATCAGAAACCCAAGAGTGAAGACTTCTAAGTCATTCCACACAGGCCAGGCAAAGCTAAGACATGTTCCCAGGAAGATGACTACATTCTTCTGTGTGCCTCAGACATTGGTAAAGAATGTTTGTTACAAAATCAGGATCTTAACACTCCATGCCATCCTTAAATCATTCAACTGTCCTGTGAGTCCAGGGCTCTGTTACAATGCAGTTCCCCCAGTACACTGAAGTGTAGTAATTACTGATTTAACTGGAAAAATGTGGGGCTCAAGCTAAATGTAAACTAAGATTTAGACAGACAGTCAATGACTTATTTGTAAGCACATTACTTGTCCTAGATGGAGGCTTACACTCTAGCGAAGAGGGAAAACATACAGTACAGGGCTATCAGGTACAGACAGGCTCTGAGAGAAATAAAAACAGTACAGTTTTGCAGAAGTGATCAGGGATCCTGAAGGAAGAAGTGACTCCATTTAGTCAACACACAAGCCTAGAAAAAGGCCTCCATGGAAAAATACATCAGAAAAAGCCCATGTTAAGCAGAAGCAACAGCATAGGACCTTGACTGACTTTGATGCTTTTACGAAAAAATATAAAGTGTGGGAGTAAGAAAAGCAGGCGAGAAAAACCCAGCAATGATTTAGGGTAAAAAAAAAAAGGTATGCTTTCAAACCCTGTACCTAAACCTAAGAGGAAGAGTGCAGGAAAGTCCACCGTTCCCAACAGATGGACGGTAGAGCATTTAGTGTAGCTCATGCTGAGACAGACGAAAAGAGATGAGGTTGTTAAAGTGCACCTGACCCCAACCAAGGCAGCAGACACAAGACCACAGAAACAAGTACTGGCAACACGGTGGTAATTCACCAGTTTTCTCCACACGGACACCAGAGGGCCATCCCCTTCTCAACTCTGATTCTATGCTCACTAAATGAACAGTAATCCACCAATACTCAATACTCGAATACTAAACAGCACTGCCCGGGGAAAGACAGACCAATGCTCTGCATTGGTCACCAGAAAGGAATCCCCCTCATTAAAAGTGAAATATGGACTCCTGGTTAGCACATGTTTTTACTATGGCTTTACTTTTACATGGTAATTCTACTTCACTGTGTATTCCTAAAATTAAGTTCTAGAACTCACAAGTTATAAGAACGTCCTATTTTGCAAGGATAACAACATAAATTCAAATAAAGCTTGCTTACTCTGATCTGATGAATCGACTTGTATTTTTCTGGTACTGACAGTTCTCCAACAGATTTAATTATAGCCACTGCCTTGTTATCGTCTGCTGGGTCAGAGCTGGTACCGTAGGAGCCATTCTCATCACTGTCCGCCATCTCCTCCTCCTCCTCCTCACTGTAGCTTTCATCTGAATTCTCATTTAAGGGGGAGTCTGAACTTTCCTCCTTTTTAGGCTCATCCAACTGGAAAAGCTCTGAAAGCATGTAGTTGGCTGAAGCAATAATCTTATTTTAAAAAGAGAAAAAAAGAAAGAAACACATGTAAAGACTGAAGCTGCCTCACCACACTGAAAAAGTTTTAGGGCAAGTCTAAAGAGAAGTTATTTTCACCTTGATACCACACAAAGGACAGTTCCCAATCAAAGCTACAAATACCCTGGGTGTGCTCTGTGAAATCCAGACTGTCTTCTTCCTTCTAGAAATTAGGTGTACTGAGCCCTCCTCCTCTGCCCCTGCAGGCAAGCTTTCATGTGTAAAGTGTCCTAAGTAGAAGACTAGCAAATTCCAGCTCATCCCAAGTGAGTGTCTCTTTATAAACTGCGACTGTTAATCTTTAATAGGCAACTAACAGTTACTATAAAACCTATGGCTAGAGGGGAAATCTAAGAATGGAACTTGAGCCTTCCTAATAAATCTCATTTCTGTACTAAGTCATTTAAAAGACTTTCTAGTTGTGATAAAGCAAAGGAAAAACGCAACTCTGCTAGGATTACATGAGTGCTTGTCACTGAACAGAGTTGTCCTCAGCTATAATTAGTCAGAGGGACACAGTATGGAGAAAGGATCTGACCAGGTTCCACTGAAATGATGTTCTATCAGTATTCCAGGACTGGCTTACTCATCAGACATGGCAATCTTACTTGAGGATGTCTGCTTTTGTCCAACAACTTAACACAGTTGAGAAGTAATGTTCTAATAGTTCCATAGTGCTTCTTGTTTTGATTTTTCTTCATCATCATGTTACAAGCCACCCTGAAACAAAAGCATGTTAGTTTCACTACCCACTTAGCTTCTCCTGCAGGATACAATGGAGGCTCATCCTGTATCCTTCAAATGGAATAACTGACACAAAGAAGCACCCAGTGCTGCTCCTCAATCAGCCACTATCAAAGGGCTTACACAGCAAAGCTGAACATTATTAATATAAAAGTGTGCATTTCTGTGCCCACCACACTCCAACCCCAAGTCAGCCCCGCCCTAAGATATATTCTCCAACTACATAAACATAAAAAGTATTTCAAAGTTTTAGCTTAGATAGTGAAACTATTTCCTTATCTTAAAACTTTTGTTTTTAGACAGGGTCTGGCTACATGGCCTGGGTGGGCCTGAAACTGGTGATACTTCTCCCTCAGCTTCCCAAGTGTCACCACATTGTACTGACATCTGAGTTCTGTGAGGACTCACTTGTATAAGAGGATAGCCACTGGCATTGTGAATGGATTCTGGTACTTGTCTTCAGTTTCTTCACACAGAGTCGTGAGGTCATAGAGCTTCACAATATCACTGCCGCTTGCTGAAAAGAGAAACAATCTACCTCATGCTACAGCCCTCACCCAAACCACTACTGTACATTCAAACATTAGCTTACCTTTAAAGAGCCAGTAGGTATGCCCTTCTTTGGTACAATTAGATTTAAGAAATGATAAAATATTCTGTGCAATGTCTTTTATAACTTTAGTAGAAAAATTAGAGTTTTCCAAATTGGGGATTTCTTCTGTCTTTATCATCTCATATTTCTGTAAAGCACAAACGAATGCAGTTCAGGAGACACTGAGGCAGCAGCAACTTACTATACAAACTAAACAGGTAAGCCCTAAGTACAGATGTATGCAGCATGTAGTTTAAGCCAGTGTTTTTCAACCTTTTCCTGTTTGAAATGGCAAAGGGAGCTGAGGGCCTTCCCTTGCAAATAAAGGAGATCACTAGTGTCATTTTCTAGGAGTGACCGCAGGAAAGATGCACTGTTCCTACCAGAGCATGGACAGACCACTCTTCTCACCTGATGTTTCCAACTAGGAAGATAAATGAAGATGGACTTTACCCATCAAGCTTAAAAACACACACACACACACACACACACACACACACACACACACACACACACACACACACACACACACACACACACATTATTTCTGGCCTCTTTCTTTCTCCAGATACATGTGTCACTCCAGATGTTTTCCCTTGACCTGCAGAATTTTTCTATTCAGGAATGGAGCACAGTGGATAGAAATGGCAAGAAGAAGAAAAGTTGTATGGATCCTACTATTGATTTTGTGTGTGTGTGTGTATTTTTTGTTTTTTTTTTTTTTTTTTTTTTTTTGTATTGCTGGGGATAATGTTAAGAGCCTTAAGCAAGTACTCTGCTAAAACCCAGCCAACTATTACTACCTTTAAGGTACTTCCATATTTTTCCAGTTTGTGTTCTGTGCAAACTGCCCTAAACAGCTCTTACAATGTTTTCTGATTTAAGACTAGACATTCCTAACATCAAACATCATTCCTAATATCTCATCCTTCCACACTGTAGTCCTCAATATGGTTATCTCCTTCTCCAGCATCTCACACTGTGCTATGCTCTTCAATTTCACTTCTGTGTGGGAACGCCACAACATGTGACTTTATATAATAGAGTCTTTGGTAAGGAAACATATCAGCACCTATCCAGATCAAATGCCAACTTTTTCTCCAGCCCCAGTATCTTAGTTATGGTTTTACCGCTGTGAACAAACACCATGACCAAGACAACTCTTATAAGAACAACATTTAACTGGGGCTGGCTTACAGGTTCAGAGTTCAGTCCATTATCATCAAGGCAGGAACATGGCAGAATCCAGGCAGGCATGGTGCAGGAGGAGCTAAGAATTCTACATCTTCATCTGAAGTCCGCTAGCAGACTTCCAGGCAGCCAGGTGTAGGGTATTAAAGCCCATCCTCACAGTGACACACCTATTTCAACAAAGCCACATCTCCTAATAGTGCCACTCCCTAATCCAAGTATATACAAACCATCATATTCCACTCCCTGGTCCCCACAGGTTTGTTCAAGCATATGAGTCTATGGGGGCCATACCTAAACATAGCATAATGCAAAATGCATTTAGTCCAACTTCAGATGTCCCCATAGTCTATAGCGGTCTCAACAATGTTAAAAGTCCAAAGTTCAGTGTCTCTTCCGAGATTCATCCAAAGCAAGACAGGAAACCAGCTAAGCAAACTCTAAACTCTGCATCTCCATAAACTGTCTTCAGATCTCCAACTCCTTTTTCATCTTTGTTAACTGCAATAAAATTCTTTCTCCTGGGCTGGTTCCACTCCCTGTTAGCAGCTTTTTTTCAACAAATATCTCACAGCTCTGGTGTCTGGAACATTTTGGAGCCTTCAAGGCAACTTCAAGGTTACAGCTTCTTGTTCCAGTGCCTGGGATCTACATACGATCTTCTGGTCTCCTTCAAAAGGCTGGTGTCACTTCTCCAGCTCTGCCCTCTGTAGCACTCTAAGCTCAGGTTGATCCACTCCATTGCCTCTGCTGTTCTTGGTGATCACCCCATGGTACTGGCATCCCCAATACACTTGGGTCTTCTGCTGCAAATAGCCTCTCATAGGCTCTCTTCATGGTGCTAAGCCTCAAATCCTTTGCATAACTCCTTCAGTCGTGAGCCATAAACTACAACTGGGACTGTACCTTCTCCAATGGCCTTCCATGACCTCTCAGTGTCAAACCTCAGCTGTTCTTCAAGACGCCTTCCTGCCTTCAAGCCCAGTGCCACCTGGGTGACTCTTACACATTACCTAGTATAGCTGCGGCATGAGTTACAACCTTGGCTCTCTCTGGAACACAGCTTCTTTGTGCTCACAAAACTTTCCAGAAGATTTCACCTCAGTGATGCTGGTTTTTTCTTAATCGCCACTAATCTGGTAACTCCAGTTAACAATCATCAATTGTCCCAGTAGTCCCTTTATTTTTCACTCTAAAGCCAGAGCCCCATGGCTGAAGCTGCCAGGTTCTGCTGCTTTTGGGGGCTGAGGCAAGGTCCCCCCTTATTCTATTACCAGCATTTTGTTTTCCAACTTCATTTCTGATTAAGCTTGGCTTTCCTGGAACTTGCTCTGTAGACTGACTATGAACTCAAGAGATCTGCCTGGCTCTGTCTCCTGTAATGCTGGGATTAAAGGCATATACCACCATGCCTGGATCTAAATTTAGCTGGGTAGGATCTTGCCCCAAAGCCCTACTCCCTTAATATGCTATCTCCTATAACACAGGATTCAGTCCATTCTACTTCCTGGTGCCCCTTTAATAGTTAAACCACATATTTTATATTTTTTCTAAGCTTGGTACGCTTGTTCAAAATGCTCATCAGGAGACTTTACCAGAGAACAAAGTCTATGCTGGGTGTTTCTGAGAGTTCCTTTGTCAATGCAATTAATCTGAGTCTCTTCACCTCAGGCAGACTCTTTAGACAAGGGCAAAAAGCAGCCACAATCTTCACCAAAATATCACAGAAACAGTCTCTCAACCACATGCTAAAATTCTTCTCTGAAACCTCTACATTTGATCTTAGACAAAAGGCTGAGAAGCCATCTCTGAAACCTCTAGAGTCAGGCTTAAATCACCCTCAGAAACAAAGTCTCCCTTATTCCTACTAGGATGGCCCACTAACTCCACTGAAAGCATTCCACTGCATTCCAAATCCAAAGTCCCAAAATCCACATTCTTCCAAACAAAAGCAAGGTCAGGCCTAGCACAGCAATATCCCAGTCCCTGATACCAACTTCTGTCTTACGGTTTTACTGCTGTGAACAGACACCATGACCAAGGCAACTCACACACACACACACACACACACACACACACACACACACACACACACACACACACACACACACACACACACACTCTCTCTCTCTTTAAGATTTATTTGTTCTACTTATAGGAGCACACTATTGCTGTCTTCAGACACACCAGAAGAAGGCATCAGATCCCGTTACAGATGGTTGTGAGCCACCATGTGGTTGCTGGGAATTGAACTCAGGACCTCTGGAAGAGCAGACAGTGCTCTTAACCGCTGAGCCATCTCTCCAGCCTCCCCAAGGCAACTCTTCTAAGAACATTTAATTGGGGTTGGCTTACAGGGTCAGAGGTTGAGTCCATTATCATCAAGGCAGGAACATGGCAGAATGTAGGCAGGCATAGTGCGAGAGGAGCTGAGAGTTTTACATCTTCATCTGAAGTTTGCTAGCAGAATACTGACTTCCAGGAAGCTAGGATAAGGGTCTTAAGCCCACACCCTCAGTACCACGATTACTCCAACAGAGCCACACTCCTAACAGTGCCACTCCCTGGGCCAAGCATATTCAAACCATCACACACAGAATCTACCTAGCTACTGCATCTAAAGAATACTCAGTAGACATTTTTTATGATTGCATCATTCTGAAACGAATCAATGCCTCATCTCAGTGAACTGTATCACTGTCTTAGAGCTGGGACTCCCCCTGCTCTTCCTCCATGCCCATTATTAATCTTTTCCCTTTCTGCCCTCTGCCTGCTGTGAAAACCTCACTACAGCTACCTCTTAGGGTCACAGTATAAGTGGTTCTCAAGCAATGCTGAAAATTAGAATTGTGTAAAACTTCTTGAAGTTTTAAAGTTGGTTCCCTGGTCCTAGAACACTGGTATTCAAATATACAGTTGTTTAAAAATCCTTAGGTGATTCTGACATTTAGCCCTGGAATAGACTTGGTGATGGAAAGCACGATCTTGCCAGATGCAATTATTGCTGTGGCATTTTTCTTAAAGCTTTGTATAGATGGAGTAGCTTTTTGAAAAACAATAAGTGTCCGCTGTGCACTTATTTTGAATTAATCACCATAGGTGCTTGATATTAACATTATAGGCTTCAGGCTCTATTTATGACCTTCTCAAAAAAATTACTTATAATAAGACTCCTGAAAATCTAAAATTTGATTTAACCAACTTAACCATAAAAACACTAAAATTTCAGTTCATTCATATCTATCTCAGGGCCAAAGACACAAGCCTTAAAAATGTGAAATTCTCTCTGCACCATTCTACATTTGAAAAATTAGAACCGTCACCCTGTGTCTTACCTGTACAATCCCATTTACATGGAAGCACATCACAAGTTCTGGTACATTGCATATCAAGTTGTCCAACCAATAGTCAATTCCAGTCAACACATTAATTGGTTTGTTGTTATCCCTGAAAAATATACATTTCTAGTGTTATTTGGTTAAATAAATGTCCCATAATGAGTCATCTTGGAGGTATTTTCCCATTTAAATATCCTAGTCTTTTCTCTCTAGACAGAGACTGCCATAGATGTTTTCTAATATGAAGACCCAGACACATAGCTCAACAGTTGTGTTATGTCTAGAATCTTCTCAAAAACTTTGCATTTCTAACAGGCATTGCTAAGTTCTCAGTACAAATGGAAGATTACGGTATGATGATGCGATTGTGAGCTCCTTGCATCCTAAGGAAACACTGACCATATAAATGATAATGCCCAAGTCACAACTGACATTGGTTCACAAGCATGGAGCATTAAGAAAATGTTCACAATTGCATAAGGGGAAGCTGGTCAACTACCTCAAGCAATTAAATAAACTCTTCTATTTTCAGTAGTTGTAGCCTCAACCATAAGACAAGGCCAGTTCCACAGACATATGGTCTAGTCTTTTAATCAGGGATCAGAATGGACACCTGTTTACTGGGCTATCAGCATCTGTTTTCTCTCTTTCTGTGGCTATTCTCTTTGGCAGGAGGAAGGAGAAGAAAATAGGGAAAGAGGAGAAACCAACAGTCAGAGAAGAGCTAATGAGACATTGCACTTTAAGGTGGTTTACCTGAGACGTAGGCTAACTGCTGGATATCTGCCTCCACCAAATATAGGCATGTTAGAACCAACTAGCATATGGATATCTTCAAAAGTCCACAGAATATTCCGGACAAAATCATTTTTAAGACCCTTTAATTTAAAACAGGAAAGATTATAATAACAGCAGATGGACAATTTTCCCCCATGATCCAAAGAAACACCAGGAAAGAAGAAGCAGAGACAAGGTCAATTCCCAAGAGCTGTAAGACAGAGAGATGTTTACAAAGCAATTTTGAAGCCTAGTGGAAATATCCCCTATCAGTTCCAACTGAGACTAGTTTTCCAATGAGGAAGTGGTCAGGGCCAGTTGTCTCAGATGGGCACATGGAAAGCATACCTGACTGTTCTCCCCGTCATTGAACAAAGTAGTAAGGTTTTGCTCTTTGGGTGCTGAGGCCACATGCCCCACTATGCATGAGGGCTCAAGAGGCTCTCTGCCCTGTGGAAAGTGCAAGATAAGGAGTGACTGTGCTGCCAACACGGCTTACAATTGACCTATGCTTACAGAGTTATCACCCACACACAAGCACACACACCCCAATCTACCTGTATTAATTAGCCAGTACAATGCATGGTGCTCATAACTCATGGGGTATAGCTTGCTTTACCTATGATCTCCCACAGCTGCTTCAAACCAATCATATTTATATCTTAAATGAGGTGGATTTAAAGATCTTTCAAAGAATCCACTTTTCTTGGTTTTGTAAGTTTGATTATCACTCTCTGGAAGCCAGCACATCTCTACTGAACTGAAATACCTAGTACCTCCACCAGTTTAAAACGACCTTCACTTCCAGTCTGCAGCTGAGCATGGCCTGTATGAACTCCACAGAATCCTAAACCCTAGAGACCCAGAGAAAACTTTCCAATTAGTGTGAAAACCTGCTGCCCGCCATACACCTGCTTTTAAAGATTAATGTCTATCGAACATCATTCCCCCCACCACTGTCCTAAAAACCAACCAAACAAAACCAAACAACCCAAAATCCAAATCTTTTAAATGGAATTAAATTAAATTAAAAAAAAAATCTACCTCCTTCTCTGTATAATCCAATGTCCTCCCATCTTTTAATATTAAAACTCCTTCTTTTTTTTGAGACAGGGCCTCTCTTTGTACCCTATCCTTTTGTTTTCTAAATGTATCTCAGAGTCTGGAATACATTTAGAAAAATACCCACATTTTGGGTAAACACAGTATATCATGCAGTTTTGCAGCCATCAGGCAGCTGTCACCAGGAGACATTTTACTATCAATGCTCTGCCTCTGGCCTTGGGATGTGTGCACGTACATGCCTTCATGAAACTATCTTAGTCTACTGACTTAGAGGAAGATAAAGGCTCCCCTGGAGCTGGAGTTGAAACAGCTGCCCAATGTGCGTGCTGTTATGGAACGCAGACCCTCCAGCCACTGTAACGTGAGTTTTAAAAAATCCTGTTACAGACAGCTACATGCAATAAAACACATAAAGTAATGAAAACAGAATGGTACCCTCTACTCCTTCCTCTAACCACTAAGTGACTTGCACATTAAGCACCTCCCTCCTTCCAAGAGAAATCCTTGGGGAAAAAAATAAACCCAAACACCTCAAATTCATTTATGTACTTTTATGGAATGTCTTCTCTAAAATTAAAACCAAGTTAATCATTTTTTTTATAAAAGCAAGTTAAATGTGTTAATTTTTACAAGTCTATTATAATGTGTAAAGACTGAACCAATCTGGCTGAATCATGTTCAGTACATGAAAATACACAGCAAGACAAAAAAAAAAACAAAAAAACAAAAAAACAATTTACCAAGCTAAAAGCTTTATTTCTTTGGGCTTATATTAGTGTATTTTCCTAAAAATAAAAATGCCACAAATTAGCATCTACAGTATTATTTCATCCTATGGAAGACACAGTAAGTTAAAAACAAGTAACTAGGGGCTGAAGAGATAGCTAAGAACACTGGCTCTCTTCCACAGAACCCTGGTTCAATTCCCAGTGGGAACATGGCAGGTCCCAACTGTCAGGTAACTCCAGGGAATCCAATACACTTTTGTGGCCTCTGTAGGCATCAGACATGCACACGGTACTATTCAAAAATGCAGGCAAACACTCATATACATAAGATAAAAATAAATTAAAATCTCAAAAACCAATAATGTAAATAAGAAGCCAAGAGGATGAGATAAATAAGACAATAGTCTATCCTTTCTTCACATGGGCTGGAGAGATGGCTGAGCAGTCAGGAACACATGCTGCTACTCTAGAGGACCTAGGTTCAATTCCCAGCACCCCTCATGGCAGCTCACAACTGCCTGGAACTCTAGTTTCAGGGGATCTATCAAACCAGGCATGCGTGTGGTGCACAGATCTGTGCATACAGGCAAAACACCCATACATATAAAACAGATTTTAAATCTTCATATAGTGTTAATGTGGGGCCAATTCTATTTTCCAGGGGAACACCATCCATTTTAGAATGAACAATCTAAACTATAGGCATAACTATCACCTCAACTTGGTATGACAGGTACTTAGTACACATCTAGAGTTAAAAACACTCTCTACTGTTACAGTACTCAATTTAAAGAGAAAAAAAAATCAGTTGACTGACTTTAAAATATTTTGTGTTATTTAATAAAAAAAATGACCATGTTAACTCCTGGAAATTCTACTCTGGAAAACTAAATGCACTTTTTTTTTTTTTCCTCTAATTTTGAGATGAGGCTGAGGAAAAAATACTCCTCACTCTTCTTCATCATCCGTTTTTAAATATGGTTCTGTTTTCCTGAGTTAGTTCACAGAATCTATATCCAAGGACTAACAAACCTGACTGGAAGCACTGGGATCTTCAGAAACTGACGACGGCATTTCAAAGGGAGCAGGCCAGGAAGCCCCTTCAGACTCATGTGTCTGATCAGAACTAGCTGACTCTTGTTGTTCTGCAGGAGACGGGACAGGCTGAGCAGCTCCATCACCGTTGATGCTGGTCAATCAGAAACAGAGGGAAAAGTGATCACATTTATATTACAGTCTACTCATTTGTATAAACTAGATTCTGTAACCAAGCATACATCTTGACTACAAGAAACAAAATAAAATAAGTGCTAAGAAAGGAAAACTTGAATTGCTAATTTTACCCTATTCAAGTTGTTTGTAAATTTTAGGACAGAATCTGATTTTTCTTAATATTAAAATAAACAGTAGTCAAATACCTGTAGTACAAGAACTTGGAAAGAATAGCCTTCTGATACCAGTGCTCCTTGCTTTTCTTTTTCCTCTGCCACTTCTGATCAATCAGTCTTTGATAGAACTCTTTCAACCATGTCCAATCACCAGTCTGAATAACATGAGACATTACCGAACAAATATGCAGACATGTAATGAGTATCGAACACAGTATGTTGAAGGCTCAGCCCACAGCCAATGGTGTTTGTTAGGATATGGAGGAACCTCTAGGAGGTAGAGCTTAATGGAAGGACGTTAAGTCACTGGAGGTGTGCCCTTGAGGGTACAATGGGTTCCTGGTCCCTTCTTAGTGTCTTTGCTTTTTGGTCATGAGTGAAGCGGAATCTCACCCTAGCAGGTCGAAGCAGTTGTGCTGATAGGGTAGAACTTCTGAACCTACAGCAGAATAACCCTCACGTCCCTCATGTTGTTCTCCTTGCTGTTTCATCACTGTGATATGATACCAATTCTTACTCATCCAATGCTCTCATCTAAAAGGGGATATTCTTTAATTTTTACAGACTGTTTCATAAGCGTGCACCTATAGAACACTTTCATCTTTTTGCACCCAATTCATACCTCTTCTAAGAAGCTCCTACCTTTCTCTTCTAAGCCAGGCCTTTCCTATAGTACCTTCCTAGCTGATTGAGGTAGGCCCTACTTTTGCACTTTATTCAAAGTATCTATGTAGGTCTCAACAATCAAACTGAACTAAGGAGCAAGGGCCGTGACTTGTTTATTGTCATACCCCAAGATCTGCCAAAGTGCATGAACACACACAATACACCGTTGTTTTCTAAGGAAAAACTATCTTTATTATGAATTTAATCTCCTGTACCTTATTTCCGTTATCAAGCCATTGGAGAAGTTAGGACTGGTGGGCAAGTCTATCATACCAACTACCTGGAGGCTGAAGCAGGTGAATTACAAGTTTAAGACCTGGGTGAACTACAAAGTGAGTTGGAGGCCAGCCTGGGCAATTAGTAAAACCCTGTCTGGGGAGAGAGGTGTTTGTAGGTATAGCTCAGTGGCAGAACGCTTGTCTATCATGCATGAAGTCCTAGGTTCAAACAAAAACAACCCTGTGTAGGAGTATTTTTTAAAAGGTTGTATAGACAGGCAGGACCATCAACTACTTGTTGGCAGCCATGGAGGTAAGTGTAAACATTAGGAAGGCCTAGAGAAGTCAAAACTGTCCTTACCACCTGGAGGAAAACATCTGTTGACTAAACAGCTCGAGAAGCTAGAAATCTACTAATGTAATCAGTTATACTCATAGGAATAGCTCGTTAACACTGTTTACATTTTGGCAAGCCGTGTTTCCAGAATATGTCTGTAAAAGATTTTTCAAAAATCCAATTAGTTCCTTTAATTTCACAGATTTAACAACCTTTTTTAAAAAAAAAAAAATGACTGCATCCTTTTCTTATAAGACAGAATCCTGGTTTTAAAAATCAATAGAAAAAGGTGGTGGTGGTGGGGGCACTGGAGAGATAGCTCAGTTGTTCAGAGCACTGACTGATCTTCCAGAGGACCTGGGTTTAGTTCCCTGTACCTATGTGCAGGCTCACAAATATCTTTGGGCTCCAACACCCTCTTCTGGCCTCCATGGGTACTAGGCATGCATGTGGTTCAGATATAGACATTATTCACCTAAAACTGTTCTTCTCTCTTTCTTAAAAAAAAAAAAAAAAATGTGGCCTCTCTCTCTATATAGTCCCAGCTATCCTGGAACTCTCTACATATACCAGGCTGGCCTTGAACTCAGAGATTCACACTTGCTTCTGTCTCTGAGGTTGGTTACACACCACCAACCATGACCAGATGTTTTTTCTTTAATAAAGCTTTTCACAATTTTAAATCTTTGATGAAACACTTCATTTCTTTATTGCTGAAGTACTCAGCTACAATTCCAATTTGGCATTTAAGTGTAAATATGAATATGTAGGTGTGCATGTGTATTTGATGCCCAGGCATGCAGGTCTGTTGGGTTTTGTTTTTTGCCATTCTCCACCCAGTTCCTGCTAAGCTAGCATGCACCAACAATCCTATCTCCAGCTTCCCACAGTAATGGGGTTATAGGCCTGCATGACTAGACTATACTCTGCTTTTTATACTCAGGTCGTCCCAATGCTTGTCCAGCAAGTGCTCTTAGCCCTACTTTGGCATTTTCTTAAAACAAAATCATACTTTCATAGCTCCTTAAGTGGTAAGAAAAGTGCTTTTGTAAATGATTTTTGCACAAATTAATTACCTGAGATGACCTCATAAAGAGTTCTTGAATATCCAGTTCATCTAATAAGAGGGTCCTTCCTATGCGGTGGACAGCCATGCTTACATGAGACTTGCTGTAGGGAATCTTCAGGAGCTTTTTTATGTTCTTAAAAAAAATTTAGAAAGGCCCCATTAGTATAACCCAGAATTCTACAGATTTTAACTTCACTCAATTTGAGGCTTAATAAGTCTTATTTCTTTAAGGTTACATAAACTAGACTTTTCATAAGAATAATCTTATGGAAGACAGCTTTAAACTCTGAGTTATACTGTCAATGTAAGTGCAGCCCAACAATTTTACACTAGGACTCCTTTTTATAGGAATGAAGGCACGGTTGTACTCGTCAAGGATCAATAGCTACTACAATATAATTTTTAATTCTCAATTGGTAATATACACAGAATAACTCCTAACATATTATGTTTCAATTATTACTGTTAAAATACAACCAACAGTATTCATATTTTTTTATCATTCCCACTGTTTTGGAATTGTGCTCTCCTCTTAAAGGAGATAAAAAGTATTTTTAAAACAAACATAGGCGTTAAATAATCACAGAACTTCACCTTATTGCACTGCTGATACTAGGACTGTAAAACAAAACATGGTTTAACACCCCTCCCCACTTGCCGCAGCCCAGCACTGCATATCCCCAAAGTCACACTGAATAACACTCACTTCCGAGTCAGAGACGACGTCCACATCATTTCCCACCGAGTCGATGAAGTCATATGCCATGCCAAAACTATGGAAGGAAGAGGCCACAGGTGGAAAGGTGAGCAGAGTATAAAGTTACACTGCTTTTAGGACATGCATGGCTACATCTCCCACTTGGAAATCAAGATGCATATTGCCATCTGGCTGCCTACTTCTCATTCCTTCTTAGGTGCACATAAAATAAGGCTCATCTTAAAAATGCATCTTCAACTTTGTGAAACAGTAAGAACTGTGAAAAGGATTAGTGTAAACCCTTAACCTCTCTGATGTAAAAGAGTTCAAGCTTTTATTTTTACATAAGAAAAACAAAATGAGAAAAGATATAATTAACATAGACATACACATAAATATATATAAACATATAAAGATATAACATCAATAATAAAATTATATCTAAAATCAACTCAGCTATAAAGAGAAGATGAAAAACTGGGAAGGAAGCACCTAACTCATTTCAAGTCACCGTGAGGTTCCTCCATGCAATCTATAATCTTGAAAAACAACTGATGTCACCATTTCCCCATCAGTAGGTGGCACATAGGTTTGTATGATTTTCTATTTGCTCTGGGTAACTAGGTTAACCTTGATTCCTCATGTGCAAACAGTTAATAGTGTCTATCTTAAAAGTTGTGAAAAATACAGGAGGAAAACAATCTAGCACGGTTATTTATATAGTCAACATAACTACTGAAACCAACTCACCACATTTAATGTAATTAAGCCATTTTTAAAACAGAAGAATTATATGGTCATTTTCAGACTTTTCACAGTATCAAAAATGTTACAAACAACTTGTAAACAGATATTACTTTTTGTGGCATCAGGATTATCTCTAAACTACTAGCTCACAGGGTATTAATGTATTTGTGGCTCTTTCTATGTAAGTTATATGAAAATGTTTGAAGTCTCATTCAGGGAAAGAGGAAAAAAAGTCAATGGCCTACAAGAACACGGACACAGTATAAGACTCTCAAATACTCTGAACTTTAAAAACCACCAATACAATTTCCAGTGTGGGTCAAGGGTGTAGGTTACCTAGCATGTGGGGTTTTAAATGTCAAACTTGTTAAAATACTCCATCATCATTTAATAAACACCCCAAAGTAGTGGCTTAAGTCTTGCTCCTCACATGCCACCCTATTTGCATATATCAAAGCATACAGCAAAGGCCAAAACAGCTGATTAGCACGTACACATGTTCTAGTGACATGTTGAAGATGTGAAGAAAGCATGTAACTCTGGTATCTTACTGTGCCACAGACTTAATGACAACCATATTCTCTTATTACAAATATCTGAGCAAGTTAATGCGCATCTCAAACTGAACTGCAAAGCAGTTTTAAGAGCTTCAAGCAGGGGTTGAGAGGGAGGGAAAGAAACTCTATAGTGATTAAAATTTACCTCGAAAACGGCTTGCTTTTCTTACTATTGCCAAGAATGGTAGTTCCTGCTGGCCCTAGTTTGGCACTCTCTCGTAACCAGTTGGCAGGTGGGAGTTTCAAGTCTGTTTTTTCTTCGAGACGTGCAAATGCTGTTCGAGGAGGGGCAGAAGAGTATTTCACCACAGCTCGGCTTTTCACTTCATTGCCTCCAAGAAATAAAGCTGACCCCTAATTAACGTAAGGAAGGAAGCTGTAATGAACACTGCCAGGAATGAAGCAAGAACCCACCAAATCAGGATTTGCAAGGAGCCTCCGCTGCCCGTCAGCTCTCACACTTCGTAAACAAGCTTAAATTATGCTCACCTAGCTATAGTTCTTGCAACTTAAAAATGAAAAGGATCAATCAACCTGCTTTTTAAAAGTCTGACCACAGTAGTTGCAAACACCTGCTTCCAGCACCGTGGAGGCAGACAGACAAGGGACAGTGCAAGGTCTAAGGCCAGCTTGACTGGTCTGCATAACCAGTTCCACATCAGCCATGACTCAACCCAGTATGATCAGTCATATAAAATGTAGAATCAGAAACCAAGTGTGCTTAATTGTGCCCTGTTAACTGCATGCAAACCGAGCAAGACTTCTGTACGGTTCTAATGGAATATTTTAATGTAGCGTAAGTCAATTACAAAATTACAAAGTCATTTGTAGGAAGAGATTGGCTCGTGTTTATTTTATCAAACATACAGCGACTGGTCTGTAAGCTCACCCTAACACATTCTAAATCGGCTCCATAGCCTACACTACATACTCTCGAGCATGCTCAAAGTCGGGACTCAGTATTCGAATCTTCTTCGAGAATCCTTTTAGGCTTTGCAAACACACTGTGCCTTTTAGGAATCAGGTCAGTCAAGGTTTCGGAGAGGGCACCCCCGGCACTGTCCCTCTTTCCTCTGCCTTCGGAGGGCTGTGGCACATTCTATAGCCCCTCAATTAGCCCCAAGTGGGATGTCAGGTGTGTTGTGCACTGCAATCAAACACCTGTACACCCGACGACAGGCACGCCTGGTGATACCGTCTGTACTAGAGGTGCCAAGGAGGCGTGGAGGAAAGTTCCAGAAGCTACGCGATGTCCCTCCTAGGCTCGCAAACCCCGAAATCCCTGCCGGTCGCGCTCCGCCGATGACTCTCACCTGTGCAGAAGGCTCCTCGGATTCCGTCTGGGATAGGAGGCTGAGCCCTCCTCGGGCGGCCGCCCCTGATGGAGAAGCCTCGGCTCCTGCTTCCTTGGGGTCCCCCATCATTTCCGACCCTGGGGAGGCGACCAGACGCGCGAGACCTGGAGTCGGCGACAGGAACGCGGGCCCAGAGTCGCAGGAGAACCTCAGAGCGAGAGACTCGGACGCTCTGCGCCTCGCACTTCCGGCGGCTGACGGGAAGGGATCTAGGTAACGCGATCAAATCTCGCGAGATTTACCCAAAGGTCCAGCCCGTCCTCCGGCTGTAGCTCCTCCTTCGCGGTCCGGGCTGGAGCTGCCGCACGCCGGCGCCTGTCACACCAATGGGGCAGCCACTTCTCGCGATACACGACTCCCGGGCTCCTCCCTCTCGCTCGTGGCCGGTCTTTGTTGGCAAACAGTTATTAGGACTTGAGTCAAAGTCGGGGTGGTTGGGGTGGGGAGGTGCGGTCTCCCGTAGTCGCGTAATCAAAGCCAGTGGCGTCAAGGCTCTCACAGGCGGTCGCTCTCGGGGCTTCTCCGAGTTCCACACGCGCGGGGACCCTCTGTGGGTCTTAGCACCTTCGGATCCATGGGTCTGGAGGGCCAAGAGCTGGCGTTTCTCCCTGAAGCCGCTCCAGTGCTCTGAACAGCAAGGAGAGAAAAGTCATCAGTCTATTTAATAACTTTCTAGGCAGCGCCCTATGCAGCCCTAGCTGGCCTCGAACTCGCTGTGTGGCGGAGAGTGACCTTGTACTTCGTATCTGCCTCCCGCTCCCGAATGTCTGGGTTTATGCCTGCCTGAGGATGGAACCCGGGGCTTCGTGTAGGCTAGGCAAGCACTCGGAGCTACATTTCCACTCTGCACCTAATAACAGACCGAGTGTGCCACATTCCTCATAAAAACATATTTTTGAGGTAAAGGGTTTTGTTTTATGACGGATATTAAGTTTGGGAGGAAATTTTTATGTTTGAGCGTTTTGACAGCGTATGTGCATGCAGTGCCCGCAGAAGCCAGAAGAGGGCGTCAGATCCCGTGGAACTGGACTTGCAGGCAGTTGGGAACTGTGGGCTGCGGGTGCTGAGCTCTAAACTGGGGGTCCTCTGCAAGAGCAGAGAGAGCTTCTAATTGCTGAACCACCTCTCCAGCCCTGAGGTATTACGTTTTTAGTCTTAAGTGTTTTGGCCTTTGCCAGGTTATAATTTTTTCTTAGGCTCTGAAAACCCAGTAAGTGCAACTTTAGGAATCCTTGGAGAAAGCAGATGAGGTCTGCAAATTGTTTCAAAGTAAAACAAGACATTTTTATGAATTAATTTTTGGTGTATATTTTTGCAGATATTTTATTTTAAAGCATGTCTTGTGACTTTTTTTTAAAAAGCTACTTTGTATTTTACAGCCAGTTTTTGTTTGTGTCTTTTATTTCTTTTGCCATTTTGGTAGTTTATCACATTAGAGGCTAGCACTCATCAGGTAAAAGCTCCTGTCAAACAAACCTGATGACCTGAGGTCCATGTCATCCCCGGAACCCTTTGTAGAATAAACTGACTCTGGAAAGCTCGCCTCTGGCCATCACATGTCCTGTGGCATGAACACACAGGCAATTACACAATAATAATATAGAGATCTGAATAAAACGTATGTACTAACACAAAGAGATTAAACTTCTTTGAGTACTTAAAAGTAAACCCTGTACATCCATTAACTCACTTTACAAGAATATTTTTAAAAATCTAGATTGCACATGACTATGTTAAATGATAGTCAAATCTTTAAGAAGTAATATGATCCCAATTTAAAAACTCTTCTGTTTCTGAAGTGGAAATTTCTGGTCCTTTTTGTGTCTCTAAATGCACAGGATCTATGTAAGAAAGAAATGGTTCTACATTTAGCCTTTAATGTTTTGTTTTCCTATCTTTCTTTTATAATTAATTTTATTAACACTTTTACAAATAAAAGTTAGGTCTAATAATCTTACGGTTTTATCATTTATTATATAACTATCAGTAAGAATTTACTGAGGTAGTAGTGAGTTTTTCCTTCAAGACTCAAATATTGCACATATTTTCTTGAGATGTTTAACATTTGGACCCTTTTTAATGGTGCTCAGTAGGAAAATGTGTTACTAATATCCTACAAAAAGGCAGAAATGAATGAAGCAGAACTGAGAACTTGGTATACGGAAAAAGAGGCTGACAACACCAAGGGGCTCATGGGAGTCCAGGGCTCAACCAAGGCAATCAGGCCTCCCAGGACTTTGGGAGGGAGGCCTGGTCAGGGGCTCGGTTTCTGGAAGCCACACACAGGCAGGGACTAATTTAGCTGGGAGCGGAGAGTGATCCCCGAGGCCTGGAGAAACCAGGCACATCTGGGTTACATAAAGTTTATACATTCCTCCAGCTCTAAGAGCTTTCCCCCCATAATCAAACACATGCTGTAGGCTTTTAAAAGTTATCATCACTGCCTCTAATGTAAGTGATTGAAATCCAATGTTGTGAGGAAACAGGTCACTCCTCCCATAATTCAAACGTTAAGACAAGAATGTATGCTCTTTTTCATACTGTGCCAGACTTCGCCTGACATATGTCCCCTCGGGATGGTCTTTGTCACCCTTGCATCCCCGGACAGTCGCGTCAGCTTTGGGCTCTTGCGTTTCCTGACTCAGTGCCTCATGGCCTCTTTACTTAGAACACACGTGTTGAATGGATGACTGACTTACTGTGTGCACCGCACCATTGGTGCTCTTCTGCTTAGAATACCCTTTCTCGAGTTACCTAGCTTATTCCTGCTCTTCTTGTAGATTCATCGCAGGTCACTCTAATAAGTCCTTCTGACACCCCTCCCCCACTTTACACACACACACACACACACACACACACACACACACACACACACACCCTTTACTCCCCTATGCTTGTACAGCCTTATTCTGTATTTGTCACACACAAGAAGAAGATGTTTGTGTCTGCCTCCCTTGCCGTCCTCTCTGATCATCTCTGTTTTACCAACAGCAGTCTCTGCACCTGCCGACAGAGCTGTTTAAGCCTCTAGGCAATGCAGGGAAAATTGACTTGTGCTGTCGGGTTTCAAAAATGCTTTCAAAATGTTGGAACACAAAAGCAATGTTGTTCACGCAAAAATATTTTAATACTCAAAATCCAGGCTAAAAATGTCTTATAAAGTAGCCCCAATGTAGTATAGCGCCAGTGCCGTCAGTTATTGAAGTCAGTATTGAAGCACAGTTTGTACCATGCTGAAACAGTTTGTAAGCTAGAGCTTCTTAGTTTGCAAAATTCCCCTCAGCATGCAGGAGTCTCCTGGGGAAATAAATGCTAGCCAGTAGTAAACTCATTTAGTTGCCAGGTGTGGTAACACTTTTAATCCCAGCACTCTAGAAGCAGAGGCAGGCAGACCTCTGAGTTTAATACCAGCCTCCGATATGTAGTGATTTCTTGGTTGGCCAGAGATACACACAGTGAGACCCAGTAGTTTTAAAAAAATGTATTTAATTATTTGTAACACTCGGTAATTTTATATTGTTTTGGGGAAAAAAAACAATTCTATGTACCTTCAAATTTATCCCATTAAACACTAGGTTTCCTTTTTTTAGATTTATTTTTATGTGTGTTAATGTTTTATGTGTATGTATGTATGTATGTATGTATGTATGTATGTATGTATGTATGCATACTATGTGCATGCCTGGTGTTCTGAGAGGACACAAGTGGGTGTCACATCTCCTGGAACTGCAGTTACAAATGACTGTGGTTAGTCACGTGGGTGCTGAGAACTGAACCTAAGTCTACCTTAAGAGAGGCAAGTGCTCTTATCACTGACCATCTCTCCAGACCCCCACTGAACACGAGACACTGTTTAGATAGTATAAGTTTGCTACCCACTTTTTAAAGATTGTTTTATATATTTGAGTATACTGTTGCTGTCTTCAGACGCACAGAAGAGGGCATCAGATCCCATTACAGATGGTTGTGAGCCACCATGTGTAGAACATGTGAAGAACAGTCAGTGCTCTTAACCACTGAGCCATCTTTATCCAGTCCCCCAGAGAAGTCTTACAGAAAAGGCAACACTAAATTATTTTGGAAGTAAACGTTTTAGCTTTTCATTGTTTTTTTTTAAAGACTGATAGTTTATTCATTTATTTTGGGAGATAACCTTTTATCCTGACACCTGCTGCTATTTCAAGACTCACCCTCACCTGCTATCCCAGGATAGTCACCCTCAGTCCTCACTGTTACTCTTACGCACCAACCTCAGGACGGCCTAGGGTGGCTTCTGAGGACCACTTTCCCTATGCCCTTCTTCCTTCCGTCTGAGGCTCCAGGCCCTTGAGGTTCTCTGTGGTTCTCTCAGTCTCTTCATCAGCATTCCATCATCAAAACCCATCCATAGTAACCCTACAGATCCTCGATCCCTTCAAATCAAAGGTCCGTTGCCATGACGCCCCCACTGCCTGCAGGATGCTCTTGTAATTGGAGGAATTGACTCATGCTTGTCCAATATTTTCTCAAATAGAATCAGGAATCCTCTATAAAACCTTTATAGAAAGAGAACTACATGAGGGCGGGAGTGGTTGGTGCTGTTGGGCCTAATGGGGAAATTCAGTGCACTTGGGGTTGCTCTGCAGCTTCTCTAGTGGAGGATGCTGACTTTTGAGACTGTTTACACTCGGTAATGTTTCAGAACATGGGCCTCAGCTTACCTGGGGTCTTACAGGTAGCCAACCTCACTCTCTGCTTGCTGAACATGGGAAGCCATGAGCTTCTGACTCGTGACTGTGCTCGAAGCTGGAAGTTGGGTTTGAGATGATCAGAACCCACCTGCTCCTCCTTTAAAGAGAGTGGCATGGTCCAGAAAGACAAACAGAATTGCATCGTTGAAAGACGTGCCATCTTCACTAGAAGCAAAGTTGGGCAAGTGTTCAGACCTACTACTCAGGTGTCTTTATAAAGGTTACACTGCTACTGTAGGCCGGTAGAGTTTCACTGTTTTTTGTTGTTTCTTAGGGTTTCCTTACACAGCTTACTCTAGTTTCATAATAGCTGGCTAACACAGCAGACTCTCGAACCACTGTCAGTTTTGAAATCAATATCTCTGGGTTAACCCAAGAACTCTACATTTTTAGTCAGATTGCTAATTCTAGAACACATTGGCCTATAAACCACAATTTAGGACATCAACCTCCAGAGGCAGTTCCTAGGTTGCAAGAAGAACAACACATCCTAAAAAGAAGAAATATGGCAAATGTGTGTCCTTCCTTGGTCAGTGGCTTACCAGCCAATGACACTCCATATTCAATGAAAACAGTGCTTATTGCTTATGAGGGCTGGTTGCTAAGCAACCAATAATAGAGTAAGTCAAAGCTAAATTTCAGATGAACACGGAAAACACTTGTAGAGTGAGAGTATACCAAACATGTACTGTAAGTATAGCCCATGCAGTGTTTGAGTTTCACTAGTCCATGCCATCTGTATCCGGGACCCAGATTGTTAGTCCTGAAAGTCTTTGGTCAGTGACAAACACTCCTGTTGTTTGCTTTGTTTTAGCAACAACAACCAAGATCACAGGACCAGCTGTTGCATTCCTGAGGTAGGGAAGAACAAGGCTTTCTTCAAGGCAGGACATTGATATTCAGTGACCACTATACTGCTTGTCACAAGTGAAGGCTGTCAGATGGCAAGATTAAACTCAATGACAAAACCAGGCTTCTCAGGGACCTTCTTTGCAGGTGTGTAACGGGGTAAAGAATGACCTTGAAGCAGCTCATATTCCACACAGAGGTCACAGGTCCTCAGTGACAAACCACTAATGAGAGTTGTCTAGCTTGAAAGTGGGTTTCCCCTTTCTTGCCCCAGAATGTTCCACGTTTTCTCCTTTAGTCGGCGATAACGAGTAGTTGTCATTAGGAAGCTACGTAGAGAACGTTTCCCCAACAGACTTCACCTGTCCAGTCAAGATAAAGGGGATGCTCAAGCAACGATTGGTTTTCAAAAGAATTTCAGCCTACCAAGGGACCACTTCTGAAGCCAGACATTTGGAAATCCTTGCAATGTTCTCTGACTATGTTACTCAAAATAAGTCCACGGCTTATTAAAGCTCGGTCTGACTGGGGGGCTTTCTGAGTGAGTGAAGTACTTGCTACCCAAGTGTGAGGACCTGAGTTTAGAGACACAGAGCCCACATAAAAGCCAGGCAGCTGAGCTACTTTGCCTGTAATCCCACTGCATAAGAAGAGACGGAATCCTTCGAGTAAGCTACCTAGTGAGAGTAGGCAAGATGTCAAACTCCCAGTGCAGCAAGAGACCCTGAGCCGGTGTGTGAGGTAAAGAGCAATCACGGAAGACACATGATTGTTGCTTGGGACCATCCACATGTAGGCACACATGTGCACATGTACATTCATACATGCATCCACATGTGTGCGAACAGGCACATATCACATACACTTGCATAAGTGGAAAAAAAAAAAGAGCTCAAACTGCATCCTTAGTGACAGTGGGTGTTCTCACCACAGAGCAGTTCTGGCTTAGGTAGTCTGGATGCTAAGGGAAGAGGATTCACTCAGTCGAGGAGGCAGCCGGTCCATGTACCCCTCTGTTACACTGTCAGCGTTGGGAAAAATTATTCATACTTTAATGTGTCCTTTGATACTATTAGTTGACCAATTCAGGTCACCTAGGTTAATCTCCTTGTCAGCTGTCAACCCACCTGCTTACCTCATATCTGCTTGCGAGAGCCTCTCTTCAGAGCCAGCTAGCCAGCCAGCAGGTCTTTTCCCCCCTCCTGTTACTCATCCTGGTTTTAAGTTTGTTCTATGACAACAGTCTGGCAGCCTTTCTTCTTGATGTATGACAAAACACATTGCATGTGAAACAAGCGACTAATTTAGTCCTCGGTCCCGTGTGACTGATCCATGAGAAGGGCCGCTGGCTTCCAAAGGATATGGAAACAAAGGCAGCCAAGCCTCAGTTGAAAACTTCGTGTGGTTTGCGGCTACAACAGAAAGTGCAGACTGATACAGTAAGGTCTGGGGCCATCTAATTATCTTTAAGACAGATCAAATGGGTCAGCCATCTAAAATCATTTGAAAATAAACAACTGGGCCTGGAGAGATGGGTCACCTGGTATGTGAACATGAGGACCTAGGTTCCGGGCTCAGCACCTCCATAAAAAGTCAGACTGGGCATGTGCTCAATTGGAACCACAGTGTTGTGGAGGGCAAAGACAGGAGGGAGGATCAAGGGCTCAGTGGCCACCAAGCTAGCTCAGGATTTGATGAAAGAGCTTGTCTCAAAGGAATAAGGCAGAAAATGGCAGAACCGGGCACCCACCATTCTCCTTTGTCCTCTGCATGCATGCATAGACTCACATTCTCATGTGTACATACACGCATAAATATAGTACACACACACACACACACACACGCACACACACACACACACACACATATGCACATACCACAAATGTTTAATGACGGATGATTTTAAAAGTTTATAAGCTAATGTTTTTGTAAAGATTATTCTATTGATTTGGGATTTTAAAGACATGGTATCGTATAGCCCAGACTGGCCTCAAACTTTCTAGATAGCCAAGGATTACCTTGAATTCCTGATCCCCTTGCATCTGCCTGCCATGTACTGGATTTATAGGAATGCATCATCATCATGCCTGGCTTTGGAAAGACTATTTTAAATGCAATTAAATGCTATCTTTAAGTCAAGAACAATTAGCAAGTTAATGAGGTATACTTTGCTTCACACTTTAATTTGACAAGAGTAGACAAATTTGAAGCACAATAAAAGACTGGATGCACAAGTCACTGATGTAATGGCAAGATGGCTTTGGTCACAACTGCCTGATGCCTTATTTATGAACTGATAATTATTTAATTTGTCTTCTGAAATTAATAACACTTAAGCAGAGCATTCGGAAACCTCCTCCCCCTAATCCCCCGCATTGGAAGGAGTTTGTTTCCTAGACTTCCATGAACTTGGATTCTTTTTTTTCCGGCAAGCTCTCAGCATGGGCTTTCAGAATACAGACAAATGTTTGTAAGGGCAAGCTGTCTCCACTAGCTCACTCTCTTTTTCTCTGTTCTCTCTCTCTCTCTCTCTCTCTCTCTCTCTCTCTCTCTCTCTCTCTCTGTGTGTGTGTGTATGTGTGTCTGTCTCTGTCTCTGTCTTTGTCTCTCTCTGTGTATGTCTCTGCCTGTCTCTGTCTCTTTTTCTGCCTCTGTCTCTCAGGGGTGGGGTGGAGAATGATTGTGTATACATGTGAAGCCCAGAGGAGGACATTGGGTGTCCTGTTGTCATTCTCTGCCTTATTCTCTTGAGACAGAGTCTCCCAGTGAATCTGGGGTTAGGCTGGCATCTAATAAACTCAGTGGTCCTTCTTCCCCTGTCCCCAGCATGGCTGGAGCTTCAGGTATATGCAGCCACACCCAGCTAGCTCTGCATGCTTGGGGTTTGAACACTGGTCCTTAGGCTTGAACAGCAAGCGCTCCTGCCCTTCAGAGAGAAAGAGAACTCTAAATGTAATTTCTTTCTTGTTTCTTTGCTTGTAGCTGGTCTTTGCCACTTTATGGGTTCTTTGTTCCCCCACCAAGTTTCACCCCTAGCACTGGATAGGAAAGAAAGAAGGATCAAGGGGGAGAGAGAGAGATAGAGATCCCTGAATCTGGTTTCTTTCTTCTTGTTTCTTCTTTGTGCATGACTTTACTAACCAACCCCACCGAACGAGCAACAACCAACACTTCTCAGGGACCTCTGAAAAGTTCTCAGAATTCCAAACGTCACACAATCGCAGAAATCAGGCAGCTGGCAAAGCCGTGCCTCTGCTAGAGCACAAGGCAAATCACAGTCAGCTGCCGCAGACAGTATCAAGCAGCCCCATATCCCTACACTGGGATTAAAATGAAAACATAATATTTCTGTGTTTTTTTTAAAGAAACCAAAATTCCAGAATTCTTACTACAGAGGAGTGTTCTTAGAGTATTTGAATTTTAGCCTCCAAGCCTGATCAATACGCAAAACGAATCCTGGGAATGGTTTCAAAGTCACTAACATCTGCTCTCCAAGCGTATCGGTGGCTGAAGCCCAAAAGCAGTTATTTACACAGCACATAGATGAACAAGAAAAAAATTGCCCAGTGAACGACCGGATGAGTGTGCCAGTCAACCATGCTGTGACACCCTTCCCACTTCCCCTCCTTCCCAGTTAAGGGTGAGGCTTTCCAGACCTGACTGAATCCTTTAGCTGTTAGATATTTACAAGGAGGCATCTAACAGGGCAGGGGAGCAGAGCAACGGAATGACCACAGCCTGGGCTCCCTCTCTAGCTGTATCATAACATCATCTGATTACCTTCCCTCAGGCACTGAAGAGATGTGGTTTCTCTTCTCAGGGTCATACAGTCTGAGGACCCCACTGACAAGACCCATTGCTTATGAACGCCATGCAGGATGGCAGCCGCTGCCTAAACTGTGGGTGTTATCCACATATGACAGTTTCTTACATATTTATTTACATTTTTCTCTCTCCAGGAAATGGAGCCAGAATCCACAGATGCCATTATCCATCTGCACACGTTTGTTTACTACCCAGAAGGCAAGATTGCATTTTAAAGTCTTGGATGGTTATTCTTTCTCATCACAAGTGACTCCAGAAGCTCGGACCGTTCACAGTGACCCTGGCTGAAAGTGTCTGTCAAAGCCTTGCTTCCTGGAGTGCTTTGAGATTCTCCTACAAAAGGCATTTTCCAAGCACGGAGTGGAAAAACATCATTTATATTCATTCGTCGATGTGGCATTTCTCCCTGGAATCTTCCCCTTGTCTGTCAACACTGGGAGAGGGGCACTGACCTCATCTACATTACAAATGGCCTCCCTTTAACGGGAGGTAGGTAAGATACATACTAAACTCACACACACACACACACACACACACACACACACACAGACACACACACAGACACAGACACACACACCCACACAGACACAGACACACAGAGACACAGACACAGACACACAGACACAGACACACACACAGATACAGACACACAGAGACACAGACACAGACAGACACAGACAACAGACACACACAGACACACACACACACACACACACACACACACACACACAGATAGAGAGAGAGACTGACTTTTGTTCTTTCCTAGGGCTGTCTCAGGCTTGGCTGTCTATTAGCTTGTTGAGCCAAATGTGTGATAAAATGTTCCAGGAAGACCTGAGTATTTGAGTATTCAATCAACATGGTATTCTGTAGATTTTGTGGGATGTTCCTTGGGAGGAGGGGCACATCTCTGCTGAAGATTTCACATGGCTGCCTGGTTACAGTTTTCTTGCTTGTGAGTAGCTGAAATGTTGCAGTTCCAGAGCCCAATTATCTTGGTTTATCTTTAGTCCCTTGAGCAGCCAACCATTGCCCAGCTCTATGTCTGACCTAAAGTCCTTTTGACAGTCAGGTAAAGCTTTTGGAACATATCAACAGTCTACTAGCTTCTACTAACTAAAAAAATTAAGATTATCACATGACAGCATGGAAACCTACATTGGTTTTCCCTGCTTTGTGTGACCTGATTAGTCCATGCTGTCACCATTATTTTCTGCAGATGCCTTGATTAACGTCATTCATTCTGTGATAATAGGAGTTCAGGTAACGGGTTCCACACAGGGACATGTTATTAGGGCAGCCTGAATCCCCATTGCTGGGACATGTTCACTCATATTGGACACAGAATAAACTGCCTCTTTTTCCCTTTCAGGAGAGAGCTGGGCTTTGTGTGGACACTTGGCTGCAAAAAGCGTATTAGATTTTTCCGTCTGTCACTGTGACTTAAAGGAAAGTCACCCAAAATCGGGGAGGACTCCCTAAGGCGTCATTTAGAATGTAACTATTCTAGGTGTCTGTCGGTCTAAACTGCTCTACACTCTCCAGGACTGTATCCAGAGTAGAGAAATTTCTACCAAGATGGGTCCATGACCTGAACATACTCTTCTTTAAGGAGGCCAAGGCCCTGCTCAGTGTGACTTAAGGGACATGAGGGGGATATTCTTTGCCTTATTGTAAGGGGAGGTTACCAGCTAGATCGACGGGAGGTACAGTCTCCAACCCGAAGGCTTTGGTTCCCCTTTGGTAATGTTCTAGGATATGGAGCAGCCTGAGGCAGTGTCTGAGGTAGCAACACCAAACATGGAAGTCTGCATCTGTCAGTGGTATCGGTGGAGCGTTTGGAGGGCGGGAGTGCTGCCCCAGAAAGCCAGGGAGCCCAACGGAAGAGAAACCCACACTGGAGGCCTTCTCCCATACCTCTGCCTGACAGCCTCTTGGTCTGCATTTCAGCTTCCCTTACTTCTCCTTCATCTTAAAATCTTTTCATCACAAAAACATTCCAAATGCAAACTTCAGGAGAGAAGACAGAAAACAGTCCCAATCATGCACCCAGTCACCCTCACCTGCTTCCTCAATTATCCTCACATGGGCCATCCAAGCCCGTGTCCTCACCTTCCTTCCTCCTCTAGGAGACTACGGAAAGGTGGTTCTTCTCCCTCAATTGCGTTGATTCTGTCCTCCCAGATGCATTTCTTCCTGACGTGCTTTTCTGTTCTGTCAATCACTGTCGTCAGTGAGTCTTGGGTTGCCCTAGAAAATCTGTGTCTAAAGACAGCCCTGAGCCTGAGCAGCTTTGAGAGAAGGGTTGGGGTTGACTAGCGCCATGAGGTATGATGAATTGAATTCATGTCAATGATTTCTTCCATCCTGCATGTAGCTCTGGGTGGAAGACATGGCTCCTAACATCTGAGGTCCGTGCTCGGGTTCAAGGTCCTGGATAAGGGCAGTAGTGGGTATCCAGGCACAAGAGGCAGAAAAGCAGTTACTGACAGAGGGAAGGTACAAGGTATGATGAGCACAGCAATTTGGCTAGGAAGGCTGATGGGCGAGGGGCTTGGGGAGAGACCAACAGGCTGGGGGTGGGGCAATAACAGTGACGTTGGAGGTGGGAGTGGCCACAGGGGACAGGGGAGTCACCTAGGTATCTAGTACACACAGCAAAGGGGTCCTGGCAGGAGTCAGATAGTTAGGTTCTGTACCTCAGTGTTCTTTCTAGCTCAGTAATAAGATAATTCTTATTCTTTTACAATTCTCTTTCTTCTTAAAGATGCATTTATTTTTATTTTCTGTATAGGTGTTTTGCCTGCAGGTATGAATGTACCCTACAGTTTCATATATGGAGACTGGAAGAGGGTGTTGGATCCCTGGGATTAGCGTTATAAACAGTTACGAGTTGCCACGTGAGCACTGGGAGTTGAAACTGGGTCCTCTAGAAGAGCAGCCAGTGTTCTTAACCCCTGAGCTCTTTCACCAGCCCCTTGCTTTCCCTTTTTGTAAATTGCCAAGTTTAGGCAGAACACTTTCTCTTTGTAAGTGAAACAGAACGCTGACTTGCTTCCTCAGAGGAACAAGATTTCATTAGAGATGGGGGCACATTTATTGAAGAACCCTCAACATGAGCAGATCGTGAGGGGTGGGGGGAATCTGTTGTCCTAAGAGCATATTCCTTAGTCTTATGAGACTAGGCCGATGATTCTGGATCATGTGTCTTCAGTATGGGATGAGTCCAGGGTTTCATATTCCTTCACTGATCCCATTCATTGTGTTTATTAATGAGTTTGGACAACATATTTAGTCATTTAGTCATTGATATGTCCCTCTATCTATCTATCTATCTATCTATCTATCTATCTATCTATCTATCTATCTATCTAGTGTACGTGTGTGGTCTACAGAAGCTAAAAAGGCTGTGGGATTCCCTGCGGTTGGAGTTAGTTATAAGTGGTTGCGAGCCCCCCCTGACCCCCCTGTGGGGGTCCTAGGACCCAGCTCTCTTATCTGCTGAGCCTTTGCCACAGCCCCAGAACAGTCATAGTTTCACCTTTGTCGATGCGAAGTGTCAACTCTTCTTTGAACTTTGATTCACAGCAGCCCAGAGGATACTGTTAGAAGGCAGCCTATGCGCCTCACTCTACCTGACCACACCCTGGGAGATAATCCTGATATCCAAAAACCAAAAAAGCTTATTTTTCAGATACACAAGCTTTGTGAAACTAACACGAGTCTTAAGGAAGCTTTTACACAGAGGTTCACACAGCATATGTCTACTATCAGAGCTCCCTTAGATTGTGTAGGTTCTTAAAAAACTAACTTCCCCCCCCTTGATAAATACATCTTCGTAACAGCCACTCCTGAGGAACTACTGACTAATATAGCTCATTTATTCTCCCTGGGCTGCTCCCTAGGTAGGCGATTGTTCTTCAGTGGATCAGAATGGATAGAATGAATCTGTATATTAAAAGGCCGTTTATTCAGTGACTCACAGGCTGTGGTCCAGCTAACCTAGCAATGGCTGCCTCCCAACAGAAAGAGTGAGAGTCTGTGATTGTTCAGTTCACAAGGCCTATGTCGGAACCCCCAAAAGTAGGTTCTAATGAAGGAATTCGTCAGCATCAGGATGGATGAGCTTGTCAGTAAGACCTAGGGCCTGCTAGCAAAAGGCAAAAGCTTCCTTCCTCCATGTCCTTTTATGTGGGCCGCCACCATAACTGTGGCCCAGGTTTAGGGTGAGTCTTCTCTCCTCAAAAGATCCAGTTAAGAAAATCCCTTATAGGCATGCCCAGCTGCTTTTAGTTGATTCCAGATATAGTCAAGTTGACAACCAAGATTAGCAACCATCGCAGGGATATACACCAAGTGTCCCGAGAGACAGGGTCTGGAAGCAGACTTCAGCTGTGAAGTAAGGATTTCTGGAACTACAGGTGAGGTAATCCATCTTTACCTCTGGGTTCCCCGTGAGCAAGAGTAGGACCCCAGGCAAGTGGCCTTTGGGCCATCATTTTATATTTCCAATGTGCATTTAGACTGGGTTCTGGGACCAGCATGTGCATCGGAAACCCAAAGGGCAGTGAGACTATCTAGAAAACTTTTAACTAAGGATCTCTGACTAAGACCCAGTCGGAAGGAGGTTGTTATGCAACCAGGGGTAGGAAGGAGGACACAGTGAGAATTCTAGGCCTGGGGCGTGGGGTATTCAGCAAAGTCCCAGAAGCTGAATGGGGCATCCCTGGGCAAAGGGCCACAAGTGAGGCTGGAATGCAAGTAGCAGAGTAGGCTGTGAGGGAGTGGACAGGTAGGCAGAGGAAGGCCAGCAAAGACCTCTGTGGCAGGGTTAAGAAACCCATGTCCTCTGTGTGAGAAGCTTCCAGCAAGGGTCCTCATGGCCATGGTAGATGAGGCTAGCCCAACCAGTGGAGCAGCCCTGGCTTGACACAATCCTTCTCAAGACCAGAGGGGCATAAAAGGATGGGGAGAGGAGAGGAGCGTCATATGACTAGGGTTTGGGGTATCCATTGGATCTGAAGTGTGGAAAAATGAGCAGTAAGGATGCCTGGTCAGAATGAGGTGCATAAAGCAGGGGGCCTGAGCAGGCTCAGGGTGAGGCAGTGGCAGGCTACCATTTGGGGACACCACTCATTATGGCTTTGGAACCTTTTTTTTTTTTTTTTAAACATTTATTTATTATGTATACATCATACAGCTTTCTACCTGCATGTATGCCTGCAGGCCAGAAGAGGGCATCAGACCTGATTATAGATGGTTGTGAGCCACCATGTGGTTGCTGGGAATTGAACTCAGGACCTCTGGAAGAGCAGACAGTGCTCTTAACCTCTGAGCCATCTCTCCAGCCCCATGGCTTTGGAACCTTTAAGCAGGTAGAAGGAGGCAGGGGATATACCAGCCCCGTTGTGAAAGGAAGGTGAGGAGTATAGTAGTTGGGAGTCTGGTCTGTGTGGGAGGAGAGGCAGGGGTGCTACTGGGGCAAGCCCTCCTACTCACTGACAGAGTGGAGCAATCCCAGCTCTCCCAAGCAACAGATTTCAAAAGGAGTCACATGAGCAGTGAACGAAAATGAGAATGGAGGTGTCAGAGAGATAGCTCAGACGGTAAAGGGCTTTATTATTGTTTGTTTGAGACAGGGTTTCTCTATGTAGCCCAGGCTTGCCTTGAACTTACAGAAAACGAACTGTCTCTGCCTCCCAAGGGCTGGAATTAAAGGTGTACACTGCCACCGTGGCCTAAAGTATTTATTTATTTTGAAAGTACAAAACCGGAGTTGATCCCAGAACTCGTGTGTGTGTGTGTGTGTGTGTGTGTGTGTGTGTGTGTGTGTGTGTGTGTGTAAACAAACATGGTGGTGATCTTGTAATCCTAGCACAAAGGAGACAGGTGAATCCTTGGGGCTCGCTGGCCAGTCAGCTTAGATTACTTGCTGAGTATCACATTCAATGAGAGTCCATGCCTCAAAAACAAAACAGAAGGCAGAATGATTCCTGAGGTTGTCTTGTGGTGCGCGCACGCGCGCGTGCAAGCACACACACACACACACACACACACACCCTAACCTCACATTACATATTACACACACACCACACATATACACCATACTACCCCCTCACACACACGCCATATTCTACACACATACCTCTCCACACACAGCACACACACACACACACACACACATATACACACGCATACACACACACAAATACACCGTACACACCACATATCATACACACAGACATACACACACATGTTCACTGTGCACGTGAACACATGTATGTATGCATACACTAATGAAATGGAAGACGTCTCAGTCGCCTTGTGTCATTGTAACCAAGTGCCTCAGACAAAGCAAATACAGACAGATATTGCTTTCATGTAAATACAGAGAGGTCTGTGGACGGATTTGGTCACCACTGCGAGGTCTTTCATGCCTGTGAGTTAAGTCAGAATCTTGCAATCTGAGCACTATTTTGCTGTGTATGTTTGTAAATATATCTCCCTAGCATATTTTATGCTCCAGTTAATTTAGTTGACATCTAATTTAGTTGACATATAAAAATAAAATCAATTTCAAACAAAATACCCATAAAATAAGTGAAATGGCGTAATAGGTTTCAAGAAATTAAAATGTAATGTACTTAGGCTTCTATTCTAAAGTACTTTCATCTAGAATAGTAGACACTGTAGCTGTAATTTAAAATAAAATCCCTGTCAGTTGTACAATAACAAATGTTGCTACATATTCAAAAAATTGTTGCTTGGAATACTTCATTGTAAAAAATGAAGAATTTTTGTTCAAGTGTCCTTTAAAACGTCAAAAAGCCTAAACAGGAATACTTGGTGCCTTGACGTTCAGGCTGTAATTAAGCTGTGACAATGGTTATTACTTTGGATATAAACACGATCACATTTCACTGGGTGAGTTCTTTAATTAATGTCGGGTTCTGTTCTGTTTATTACCCCGCGTGCTTATGCTTCCTGTCATTTTCCAGTTGTCTGCTTGAATCCCGTTTTTAAATAGTGATTTAGCAACTGATAATGTGTATTGATTCCCGTGTTCCTCCTCATTTACATTTTTATCACTTTGGTTGGCGTATTCGGGCTTAATCATTTTATTTTTATAAACAGTCATACAGTGTGCTAATTTAACTGCATGATTAAGTTTGGCTTCTAAAGAGACTTTGTTTTACAGAGCAGTCCCTCAAGTAACTCAGTGTTGGGCATTTTCCACGAGTCAAAAGGTCTGCTCTCCCGCCGATAACGAAATATAATTCTAGATTTTCAGAAATGCTTCTGACATCTGAGGTTTACAGCACTGCGTGTTCCAGTAGGGGGTGCAATGTGATTTAAAGCCAGGATCTGCACTACAAGGCTGCGATTTCAATGTGTCTTCTCAGCTGCAGACCGAGATTTCTCTAAAGAACGTCCTCACCCGCGTCCTCACCCGCAGTCTGCAAGTCCGGTTCTATGGGTCACTGCACAGGGGAAAAGAGAGGAGATATCAGGGCGGGCTAGAAAAACCAGAGGACCTGCTAAAATTAGGCATATGTAGAAAACATATTTTCTCCTGAGCTTCAAGTCCATGATGTGTTAGAGTGTTAGCTTTCATGCTGGAACGATGAAGTGAATGTCAGACTTTATCTTTACATGAGGTGATGGCCTCACGCAGATAGAGCATGCGCACAAAGATGCTTAGTGCAGCCCATTTTTAAGTCAATTGTTTGCCTTCTTTTTACTTTCTTTTTATTTTTTATTATGATTTTTTAAAAATTTCACCTGTCTGTTTTTTTGAGACAGGGTTTCTTTGGATAGTCCTGACTGTCCTAGAACTCACTTTGTAGACCAGGCTGGCCTCAAACTCAATGATTCTCCTGTTCCTTACCCCCATCCCACCCCCTTGCTAGGATTAAAGGCGTGTACCGCCACTGCCTGGCTTATATTGTTTACTTTCAATGCAGTCATTTATTTGTGTGACCTGTGGCAATACAGGATGACTAAGCACAGGGACAACTCTGCTCATGGTGTTAACGAATAAATGAGCACATACGTAATGCATTTAGAGCATGGTGGGCACGTAGCAAGTGCTGTGTAAATGTTAGTGCTACTCTGGTGTGTGTGTGACACACACACACACACACACGTGCATGCGTACATGCTATATATGCCCGTGTATACATGTGTGCAAGAGCTAGAAGAGAATACCAGGAGTTCTACTCTCTCATCCTCCATTTTATCCCTCTGTTTGATCCAGAGTTAGGCCTGCAGCTGACAAGCCCCAGCCATTCTTTTGACTTTGCTTCCAAGGCCCCTGGTGCTGCAGGCACGCACCATTATAGCTGACTTTACGTGTGTGCTGGGATCTGAACTCAGGCTCAGGCTCAGGCTCAGGTGCTTGTGTAGCAAGCACTCCTATCCACTGACCCCTCTCCCAGCTCCAACACAGTATTTTAAAAAGTAAAATAGCCAGGTGTGGGGGCACATGGCTTTAAACCTAGCACTGGGGAGGAAAGAGGCAGGCAGATCTCTGAGTTTGAGGCCAGCCTGGTCTACAGAGTGAGTTCTAGGATAGACAAGGTTATGTAGAAAGAGCCCTGTCTCAAAAGAACAAAAATAAAAACAAAAAACAAAAACAACAACATCAACAACAAAAACCAACAACAAATAAAATAAAATGAAAAGTAAAATAGGGCTGGAAATGGTCAGTGAATAAAGTGCTTGCTCTGTAAGTCTAAGGATCAGAGGGTTCACAACCACCCACCCCCACTCCCCCATCCTAACCACACAGGGAAATGCCAGGCAGCATGGCGGCTCACCTGCAATCCCAGGTCCTTACTAGACTAGCTTAAATGGGGAGCTCTGGCTGAATTGAGAGGTCCTGCTAATATAAAGGGGGAACTCGTACAGAAGCACAGACACTGTGTTTCTCCCGCCAGTTGCTCTCACAGCTTTTAAATGTCATCCTGTTTTTAAAAGCCATTCAAGCCATCTTAGTCATTTTTAGTGGATAATTTAGCAGCATTAAGTACATCCATAACGTCATGAAATGATCTGCTGTCATCCATTTCTAGAACTTTCTCATCTTCCCAAGCCAAAATTCTGCCCACGAAACATGAATTCCCCGGCTCCCCTATCCCACTCCCAATTCTGCTTTCTGTCTCTCTGGATTTGGCTACACCAGAGACCCATGGCAAGTGGAACTCGACACTCTATGTCCTCTGATGACTGGTTTATTTCACTTAGGTGTTTCTCTCTCTCTCTCTCTCTCTCTCTCTCTCTCTCTCTCTCTCTCTCTCTCTCTCTCTCTGTATGTGTACCAGAGGCCAATACCTTAGTTACTCTCGGCTTTATTTTCTGAGATAAAGATCCACTGAACCTGGAGCTTGCTATTTTAGCTAACCTGATGAATTCCCAGGGTCCACCCATCTCCCCTTGACTAGCACCGGGGTTAGAGACATATACTGCTGTGCTCAGCTTTTCATGTAGGTGCCCATGCTTGCACAGCCTTTTACTGACCCCTCTTCTGTCCCCCATCCCTTTATGAGGCTCAATATTACTCCATCATGCAGATGTACCATATTTTGGGGACCCATTTGCTTGCCAGTTGACACTTGGACTCTGTGACTCCTGTGAAAATGCTCACATTGACATAGATGCCTGCTTTCCCTTCTTTTGAGCACACATTTTTTTCCTTTGGTGGGGGGAGGGTGTTGAGCAGGGCTTCTCTGTGTGGCCCTGGCTGTCCTGGAACTTACTTGGTAGACCAGGCTGGCCTTGAACTCACAGAGATCTGCCTGCCTCTGCCTCCCAAGGACCACTCCCAAGCAAGATATTTCTTGATTTATCTGTACAGTTTTTTTTAAAATATTATCTCTTGACATCTAGACATGGTATATTAGTCAGGCAAGAACGTGACTCTGGCCAACATCTTTTCTTTTACCCACAGCCCAATCCCAACCCACCATTGGTACCAAACATGGTTTATTATGATAACAAAAAATACCGGTTCCAGCTGAGGTGTGTGCTTTTCTTAACCATCCCCTGTTTTGATGGAGTTTTCCAGCATCAGTTTTCATGTGATGGCACTGGGTATCATCGTTCTTTTGCCTCTCAAGATTTAGCTACATGTTTAAGAATAACAAGTTCAGGTCAACCGGACAAGGTGCTTCTCTTTTCCTCTTCTCGAATTGTCTTGTTTCCTCCACCTCCCTCCCAGAATTCTGTCATGCACCCTTACTGCTTCAGTGGGTGCTCCCCTGTATGGCTGGCAGCCTCTTCTCTGTTCTACCAGGTGTCCCCCTAAATTTGTTCTTTTACATTTATTTTATTTTATGTGTATTTTTTTTGCCTGTATATATGTACGTATACTACATGAACACCCGGTGTCCATGGGGGTCAGAAGAGGGCATTAGGTCCTCTAGAACTGGAGTTACATATAGTTGCCAATCAGCATGTGGGTCCTGGGGGCTGGACCTGAGTCCTCTGCAAGAGTGACAGGTACTCTTAACCACTGAGTCATCTCAGGAGTCCAAGACTTCCTTTCTTTTGGATGTCGTTCACCACATCACTTTTTTGTTGCTTAAAACACATTCAAAGGCTTTCTTAAGAAAAGATTACTGGAAATGAGTATTTTGATGTCTCAATTATGTTAAATGTATTTACTTACTATTTTGGAGACTGTACAGCTGAGAATAGAACTCCGAGTGAACAAATCACTTTATTTAGAATACTGCAAGGAAATATCTTTCTTGATTTTCTGTTCTCTTTAGGCAGTACTAAAGACTGAACTTCGCAGGCACACTGCAAGAACTCTCGTTCTGCCTCGGAGCCACACCCCCATTCTCCAAGTCACACCCCATCCATCAAGCCACACGCCCCTGCCCCTCCAGCTCTTATTTTTAGTTCTCTGTGTCTCTGCTGAGGAACCTTACAGAACTCCTGTTTCTGGTTTTATTTTGTGATATAACCAATCTACAAGAAAAACCCTAGGGCAAGAATAATGGGTACCTGAAAACCACACACGTGATCATTTTACTGTGACCATCGTGGTAGGTGCACCCTCTCTGTTTTCCTTTCCTTTTTCTGCTTGTTTCTTTCCATCTGACAGACAGATTTCTGTCTGTCCTAGTTTGCTTTCAGTTGCTGTGATAAACACTGACCCAGAGCAGCTAAGAGGAAGAAGAGGTTTACTTCATTTTACAGCTTACGGCCCATATCAAGGGAGATCAAGGCAGGAGCTGAAGAAGAAACCACGGAGGAATGCCACTTACTGTTTGCTTAGTCTTCTTCCTTATATACACTAGGACCACCTGCCCAAGGGTCAATCTGCTCACAATGGGCTGGGTCCTCCCACATCAACCATTAATTGAAACAAAACAAAACCCATGCCCAACAGGCTTGCCCAGAGGCATTTTCTCTATTAGGGTTCCCTCTCTCCAGATGACCTGAGCTTGTGTTGGCAGAAAACTAGCCAGCCCACTGTCTATGAATACACTCTCTCCCATATCTACTAAAGCCCGTTTGTTGAGCATTTGAAAGTAGCACATATCACCATGCCTCCATCCTGAACACTTCTGCATGGCCATTGAAGAACAATGACATTCACTTAGGTTTAGACAATGTTATCACCACAGTCAGACTCTGAAACAGACGTAGTAGAGCCCAACATAGATTCCATAATTTGAACTTCCCCCAATGGTCTCAAATCACCTTCGTTCTGTGTTTTTATTCTTTCTCTGACCCTGGGTTGAGTGTGGCTCTCAAGGCACATATGTTGACTGAAAAGTGTTCTGCCCAGAGCTTGGTTCTTCCAAGTGTGCATGCCAATATGCAGTCATCAGCGTTGGCCTGCCAAAGTACTAGGCCTCATCTTCCCCATACAGAAGCAGTATGCTTGCCCAGAGGTAGCTTTGAGAACTCTCTCCCCACTGTCTTTGGCTCTCCTGCAGAGAGGTAGAAGCTGTGCTTAGCCACCCTGTAGTAGATTGTCATTCGCTCCTTGACCCTTCTGGGCTGCCCCCTCAACCCCCACCACACACCTCCTGTGGTTTATGTAGCCACTGCTCTTTGCCATATGGCTGTTGTTTCTCTTGCTTCACTTAGTTCTTGTGGGTCTACAACAGCAGTTCTCAACCTGTGAGTCTCAACCCCTTTGGGGGTTGAAAGACCTTTTCATAGATATGTATATTATGACTCATAACAGTAGCAAAACAACAGTTATGAAGTAGCAATGAGAACAATTTTACGGTTGGGGGACACCACAACGTGAGAAGTGTATTAAAGGGTCAAAGCATTAGGGAGGCTGAGAACCACTGGCCTACATCTTTGAGAACTCCCGGTTTGGAGAACTTTCTTAAGGAGCGAGGAGAAAATAGCATGGCTAGCTTACACGAGTTTTCTCTGAGGTATCTGTTTTTACTCGTGCTGGTGTTGGGACCCAGGACCTCGCACTAGTTAGGCAGATCTTCTACCACTGTGTCAGGGACCTGGCTCCACTTCTCTTCTTTTCTAACCCTGAGACAAGGTCTTCCTAAGTCACTTGAACTCACTGTATGACCCAAGCTAGACCTGTGGTCTTTCCCCCCAGCTTCCAGAGTAGCTGACTAAAGGGCCTCACCGGCATTTTATCAACGGACAATGCATTACTCACTCAGAACTACTGAGAAGCTGCCATACACCATGCCACTGAGATGTGATGGTGGCCACCAATCCAAGGATGGCCCTTGCTTTACAGAAATCGCTGTCTGGGGTTGGGGGTGAGGGTGCGTGTCTCCTTACAAACTATGATGGGTGTCCTACAGGGAGGTCTAGTTTTTCTACTTACCTGGGGACCTGACCTAGTCCAGAGGAGTAGAATTGATCTGTGGTATCTGAGGGATGACTGGGAGTGGAGCTTTGGGAGTGCTGCGGGCTTTGGGGACCAGCAGAGAACTGTGCAGCAGCTGTGTGGTGGCAGACAGCATGGTGAGGGGAAGAAGCAAAGAGTACAAGGGTTGACGGTGTGAGGTGACATGGGCCATGCTCTACATTAAGGACTGTGTCTACTACTCAGTGTCACTGAGGCCACTGAAGAGATATGGAAGCATCAGCAGAGACCACGGGGTGAATAGTGACTTGAATGGGAGGCAGTGTGGACCCAGGGATGCATGTTAGTCATTGAGCTGACTAACAGGTGACTTCCAAGATATGGCAGGACTTGGGGAGTTGGGGAGGCAGGTTGCATGAGATTGACCTATGTCTTTGTTATGTGGAACTGGAGAGATGATGGTAAGAAAGGAATAGAAAATTCTAGACAATAACTAGGTTTAAGAACTACCAGAAATGACAGGTTTAGCTAGTTGACACATGCCTGTAATCCTAGTATTTAGGAGGTGGGAGCGGGAGTTCAGGGTCACTCTCAGCAACCTAGTAAACTGAAGGCCAACTTGGGATACATACGTGAGACCTTGTATTAAAAAACAAAACATGAGGTTGGGGATTTAGCTCAGTGGTAGAGCGCCTGCCTAGCAAGCGCAAGGCCCTGGGTTTGGTCCTCAGCTCCGAAGAAAAAAGAACCAAAAAAAAAAAAAAAAAAAATTAAAAATGACCTTATTTGTCCATCAACAGAGGGAATAAAATCAGACCATGCTGAAAGCACAGCTAAGGCTGTGACCCTGTAGGAGTCAGGCAGAGCAAGAAGAACCTGAATCATGATTCCGGAAACTAGGCTAAGGGTCAAAAAACAACTGAGCTACTGATCAACCAAAGGAGCAGCTGATAAATTCCCAGTTCCAGTCTTGAGGGAACAGCATGGAAGAGGAGGCCCTTGAAGGTGTTTCTCCTTTGCAAACTGGAAACTGTTTCCTATTGAAGTTGTCTGCAGAGCTGTGTCATCCCGGATGACCACACGGAGGCACTGAGTTGGTCAGCAAGGTCAATACTGGCTTGCGAGCAAGGTGGGTGAACTTCACTGCCCCTGTATGGCTATTCAGGCAGGCTGGTCACTCAACAAAGGTAGGCTATTGCTTTGGTAAGAGGTGGCTAGTGAGGGGCTGTCCTGTGAGCAGTGCCCCTAGGTACCTGTCCATCACTCCCACATCTCCAGCCCCTGTTGCAGACCTACTCTGTCTGTGGAGCTGCAGACGGAGAATACAGAGTTTGACCAAATGGCTTCATGAAAATGTTCTCACAGAGCGATGATTCGGAGAGCTATGGGCAGGTTAGGAGACCATGGGCATGGTAAGGCTCTGTCACCATTCTTGGGACTAAAGGACAGAGAGGGAATAGTGGCCCAAGAGCGGAGTGAAAACCAGAACTAGGGAAGAAGTAAAGGAAAACAGAGACAGCTAGAAAAATGGTATCGTAGCAAACAGGAAGTAGAGAAAAAATATCCTAGCCTTTCTCTCACTTTGCCTCTTCTCTCCCAGGTTTCAAGTCTATTTAGAAACCAAAAGGCAGAGGATCCTGGGCCCCAGTATTTGCAGGGTTCAGTCTTACAACCAGGAGCAAGGAGGATGAGAAAGACTAGGGAAAGGTGGTGCTGGTGGTGGAGAACCACCCATGCATTGGTTACTTTTCTAATTGCTGCAACAAAATAGCCAACAATAGGGGGGAATTGCTCCGAGGAATAGTTTGAGGACAGATTTCATCACCAGGGAAGGAATGACAGAAGGCGAAGAAGGCAGCTAGTCACATTGTGTCCACAGTGAGGAAACAGGTGAACACTAGTGCTTAGTGCGCTTTCTCCTTTTGATTCAGACTAGGACCTGGACCTAGGGAATGGTGCCACCCACTTTGAGGGTTGGTCTTCCCATCTCAATCCAATCTAGACCCTGCCATATTGCCATTACAACTTCAAAACTGCCCTCTTCATCTGCTGCCCTTGCTGCTGACTGAGAGATGTCTCCCAGAGTTCAGCCTGCATCTGGGGCTTTGCTCAGCCCTCTCCCAGCGTATGCACACTGATCTTCCAGGGAGGTTCACCCATGCTCAGAACAAGCACAGAAACTTCTCTTAAGGCCAAATACAAATGGCTTTTGGATTTCTCACCATTTGGCTTCATTATTTGCACCATTGCTCCTGTCCATCACTGAGGAGAGCCGGGAGGTATTTGGATTGTCCTTGGCTTTCCAGGATGACCTTGTATAGGGCCGATTACAGTATGCTCACAAAGATGTGTGAATGTCACTTCACTCTTCACTCTGGTTCAACAAAGCTTAATCTTTGGCTTGTTACTGGAACTCTGAACTGAAGAACCTGTCACTGCACACGGGTCTCACACGCCAAAGGGTTCAGTGGGGCCTGACAGTAAAAGAATGAGCATAGGCTGTGAACACCAGGGAAATGTCTCCAGACAAGGAGGGGGAGGAGATTTGAGCCTATCTGTGCCAGCTGGAAGAAAAACCCAAATAATGGGAAAGAGGAGATGCCACGGAGGCCCCAGGTATATTGAATCAAGTTCAAGTCAGAGTATGCAGGCTAGGGTTAGACTCAGATATGTAGAGGTTCCCAATGGGGCCAAGGAGCTGGAACCCCAAGCCTCTTGCTCACTCCCACAGGAGCTCAGGTTTTTGGACACATCGTCCCTGTGGACTGAGATCCACCACCCAGCCCTGGAGAGGCAACAACAAGGGTGGCTGAGAGCTGATCTGTGCTCAGCAATGGTGGACAGACACAATGGTGGGGAAGTCACATTGGAGGAGAAACAAGTGTCCCTAAGCTTAGATGGCTTCAGTCAGGCCCCTATTAGGGCTTTGTGACGCTGGAGGGGGCCCCTGTACCCCCAGGACTCCCTCTACTTATCGTCAGCGAGGCCTCACCTTTCTTTCCCAGTTCCCTTTGAATCCTCACTCTCTTTTGACGAGGAAACTTCATTGGCTCGCAGGTGGGAAGGCAGCAGAAGCACCAGTCTGTGAATTCTTATTAAAATCTGTCGGTGAGAACAGGGGTTCTCACTCTGCTCAAATCCAGGTTTGATTCATGTGCTCGTTCTAGGCCCTGCATTCTTCCCAGAACAATATGATGCTCTGATGGGTTGGAGTGGGAGTACAGGTACCTCCACCCAGACAATGCAGAATGACGGTGGGGATTATTGCCGGAAGGACGAGGAAGATGATCTCAGGTGTGGTCTCTGTAGCCTTGGGTCCCTCTCTACAGCTTTGAAGCCCTCTGCTTCTAACTCCCACGATTACCTTCATTTATTTATTTATTTATTTATTTATTTATTTATTTATTTATTTATTTATTTATTCAATGCATATGAGTACACTGTCTTCAAACATACCGGAAAAGGCATCGGATCCCATTACAGATTGGTTGTGAGCCACCATGTGGTTGCTGAGATTTGAACTCAGGACCTCTGGAAGAGCACTCATCTCTCCAGCTCTACAATTCCCTTCTTAAATTCAGATCTGGTCCCTGGCACCTCCCCTTTAAGGAGGAATCATCCAGGTGGCCTATTTACATAATAATCACTCCTGGACACTCAAAGAGTAAAGATCTCTGGGCTTTTCAGAGCTCAGGAGGGGAGATGTATACACACATATCTTGAGTTGGTACCATCTGCCTTTTTAGGGGTCTGGTGCCTGAAAATGAAAATTTGGAGTTTCACAGTTGTGTTCAGGGGAACACATGAAAAGAATCTGGCAGGTCTGGGCTTCCTGGTTAGAGATCTTATCAGGAATTTTCCTGGAACCCAGCTCTGTTATTCTCCACTGTTAGAATCCAAGGCTTCCCTCTTCCAAGTTAGGTGCTGGGCCAAGTATCAAGCCTCCGCAGACAGGACATTTTATGCAATTTCACTTTCCATAGTGCAAAGCTTAATTAAAGTGGCCCCGAAGGGGCTGATGGGAGAACTGCTGTGCAGATCACAAGAGTGAATGACAATAGTTCCATGAAAATGTGGACCCATCCCTCAGGCTGTGAGCCCTTGAGATCAGAGGCTCTTTAACACCTCACGTATCATCAGCGATAGCCCTACCACTGATCTGACACCCATTATAGCTTGGTCCCATTCTTGCCTGGCTCTTAAGTGACTGCAAGGCATTAGTTATACCTTACAGGCTTTGCTCTGCTTTCTTAAAAAAAAAAAAAAAAACCTTAAATTTTGCTTCCGACCACAAATGACAATATTAATATTAATTATAGAAATTTGAAAAAAACTCAATGCAGGAAAAAGGAACAATTATAAAATGTTTATGTAATTTCTGTTAGCCTGTGCATATAGTTGTTTTAAAAAGACCACTTCATATAAGTATTTACCTTTCTCTTGAAGTACATTTTTCTGTACCATTCTTTCATACCCTTCGGGACTGACTTCCCTGCTTTCCGTTGCATTTAACTTATGCTCATCCCCACCCCATAGCAAATACTATAATGAGTGTAGGGAGAAGTCTGTGCAAGCGCACGACTGTTTACTTAGGGTACATTTGTGGAGGCAGAACTGCTGGACCATTCACTATGGTGTTCTGACAGCTTTGGAGGACTGTTGCTAACACATCACTCTTTGATGTCAACAGTTGTCCTTAATTCTTAGCTCTGGTACCAGGGCTGGCAGCACCACTAAACACTGAGTGGCTCTGAGATACATACATGCCAAGCACCAACCTTGAGAGATGAGGCTCCCGGGCGTAGTGTTCGTTGCTCATTACAAATGAGCCTGTCTTCTAGGAGTTGGCCCTTTCCACTGCTTGTCCAAGTATCGTGTGTGTGTGTGTGTGTGTGTGTGTGTGTGTGTGTGTGTGTGTGTGTGTGTGTGTGGAGAGAGAGAGAGAGAGAGAGAGAGAGAGAGAGAGAGAGAGAGAGAGACTCACAGGTTTCCACATGTGTAGGAAGACATCGTACATCTACCTATATCCCTCTCTTCCTTGTTTCTTTCAGACAGGGTCTCTCATTGAACCAGAAGCTCATGTTTTCAACCAGGCTAGCCCCAGGGGATCTACCTATATACAACCCCTCCAAAGCTGGGCTTTCAGACATGTATGACCAGCATTTGTGTGTGTGTGTGGGTGCTAGGGATTCAAACTCAAGTTCATATGCATATGACCCCAAGCAAGCACTATTATCCATTGAACCATCTCTCCAGTCCTAAGCACCCCTATGAACACTGAGGTGAATTTGGTTCCCACCTCTTTTGTATGTATATATATTGTATGTATATGTGTGTGTGTGTGTGTGTGTGTGTGTGCGTGCACAGATGATGTTGCACATGCATATGTGTGTGTGCATACATGTGGATGTTGCACTTGCATATGTGTGTGTGCATACATGTGGAGGCCAGAGGTCATCCTTGAGTGTTCCCAGCCCCCTTGTCCCCCACCTCGAGCCCCTGATGACTGACACTGTTGGTGCCATGCATCTTTGTCTCATGACTCAGCTTTCATCCCGAGTTCCCTAGGGAGAGGCTATAGTCAGAACACCCCTTTCTGAGAGCAAGCCCATCTCTCTAGAGACTTTGCCATTTGGAGCTAGTCCAAACAGGAGGATTATTTCCCCTCACAGCAGCCTGATCTCTAGGATGGCCATAGGGATTTTCCTGGAAAGTGAGCTGAAGTGCTTTAGCAAGACATTTTTATTTTATTTTATTTTTTAAACAGAGAGCTGACCATTTGTGGCCTTTCCAGATATCAGCAATAACTGGCCAAAGGAGATACTCGCTGGAACATTCCCTGGGTTGTCCAGGCAAAAGTCACAGCTGCTCTGGCCAATGAGAACGAGAGCTAATTTGCTCCGAGGCCCTAATTGGTTGGTGGTGTGATGACGTGCGTACTATCTTAAGGCTGTGTTTCTAGCCCCAGCTTGGCAGGCTTCCTTGAGGCATCTGGCAGCAATGATCAACGCCTCTTTTTTTTCAAGGAGGCTCACAATCGATTCATCCACGGACCGCAAGGACAGACTCATTTAGTAGGACCAACATGTTTCAAAGAAATGTATATTTTCATTAACTAGCCTCAAAGCGGTAATTATATGTTCAGAGAACACAGTAAAATTTTATTTCTAAATATTTGGCAGCGAAAGGTTGAAGGCAGTGTGTGTCCAACATGCCGCATGTGTTTTAAATAAACCCAGCATCTTCTCCTCCAAAAGGAAGCGGGATATACAATCATGTAGACTTTTGAAATTTAATTTTTAGCAACAGGATGTGTTTCTAAATACCACTAACATATCAAAAAGAGAATGTGTAAAGGCTTTAAAATTGTTATCAAAGCAATCGCAAAGCAAATGAGGCGCCTTTAATTTTTTTCCCCTCTCCTGCCTCCCCCCACCGCCACCCCCTCTTCTCCTAAGCATAGTGGTGTCTGAACACAAAACTAATCTCCACTGAGAATCAAAAGCAGCAGTGGTGTCTTTGCCTGAGATCCTGCTGAACTTGGACGCTCCCCTGATCGGATTCACAGTTTATAATCACAGTTATCACAGAACCATTAAAAGCCTATTAACTTGAATTCCCACAATTCCTTGAGGGCAAGGGCAAGGAGAGAGAGAGAGAGAGAGAGAGAGAGAGAGAGAGAGAGAGAGAGAGAGAGAGAGAGAGAAAGGAAAGAGAGCGAGCAAGCGAGCGAATAAAGTAACTTGAATGTAAATTGTTGTAAATGTAACACCACACTGGAGAGGAGAGAAATCTCTTAATTATGCCAGCCAAGGAAGAAGACTCGTGGATGTCTCTACACAAGCAGATGGCTGAATGAAAAAAAAAATGCCACACAAAGTCTTAGGCGCAGGGGTTGCCACACAAAAATGATTTTTCTGGGAAGAGGCTGGTACAGCGTTGGGGAGTGGGGGCGGTATGCAGTGTCCAGGCTTCTCAGGAGAGGGATGGGTAGGGAATTTGTTAGAATGCATAGCTACTGGTCAGCTTGGCTGAACAGACACATTTTGGTGGCTGATGAAATCAGCCTGAAAAGAACGTTCACCATATTCGGTGGAAGCAAAAGCCCAGAAGAGATTCAAGCTTTTGTCATGTGAGAAATTTGATTTCTTGTTTCTCCACCCTCCAGTGCCTTCACTGACATCCCCCCTAACAATGCTATTATGGGCCACCCCGTAAGACAGCGCAGTCAATAAGGTGTCTTGTGCCTAGAGATAAAACAGAGAGATCTTATCTCACCCAAAACAATTAGACACATCAAATTACTTCCTAAAAACCATACTGCAGTGAGTCCCGTGCATACGGAAGACAGAGCCTGATCCCTAGTATCCCAGCTGCTCGGGGGGGGGGGGGGGGGGGTGGGGGGGCAAAGATGCTCACCCTGCCGAGTTCCCCACCCCCCACATCTCCGGTACATTTGGCTCTGCCCTCACCTTGCGTTTACAAGGAACATTGGAGTCATCTGAGGAGGGACCGCACGTTCTCACTGCTGTAAATACTGAATGCCACTCAACCCGGCCTCACCTTAAAGGAGTTCTTCTTGCATGGATTACCCACGCTCACTGCCCAGCTTGATCTCGTTCCTTCAGTGGATGAGGCAAATGCCTCAGCCCAGAGGGAGCAGGTTATCGACTAAGTGCTTAATTAGGCGCACATCCCTGATGCGGTCATTCTTGTACACTCAGAACGACTGGACCGTGCTGTGGTAAAACCATGAATCTGGCTAACTCTCGTTTGCTTGAGCCGCAGTGGAATCAATGGGGCAGCAATCTAAATTAAACATTAACACAGCCATACTGCAGCATGCTTATGTAATTGTGCAACGAAGCAGCATGCATTGTGGGACCCTTTGGGGAAGCGTGCTACTGGCTTTCTGACATCCCCATTGGGTACCCAGGAAGATTATTATCATCATCATTATTATTGTTATTATTATTTTATTATTATTATCATTTGAGCCCGGGGACCTTTTTTGACACAGGTTCTGATTGAAGTCTAGAGAGTGCCTGAGAACCTGCATTTCTGATGAACTCTGGGTAATTCCAATGTCGCTGGTTCAATCTCCACAATAGATGTAGGAGGTCTACAGCCCACTCAAAAACACCAGAAGGAAGGAGGGCAAACCCCACAGCTGATAGTTTGCTGACAGGGCATATTGGGACCCAGCATGGGGTGCCCTGTCTGGGTCTTCTTCCTTGTGTCCCGAGGACAGCAGGTGGCTCAAGTACAGAAGCCGGCACAACACGTCCTAGCATCATATCTACTTCCTGTCTGCCATCTGAGGCTCATGCTTTGGGCAAAAATATCTTGGAATGTGAAGAAAGAGCAAAGGCAAGAAAGGACAAATTTGTGGTCATCCACACGATTAACTCAGTTGATGAACCCCGTGTCCCTGTGGAGCTGCAGAGCGAGGCTGAGAGCCAGAATTCAGCCCAAGTCTGTCTTTTATGACTTTGTCTTATTATCTTTGTAACAAGGCTCTTTTATTAGCTCACGATTTCCTGCCAACTTGATGAAATCTCCATTATGTTTTATAGTACGAAATAAGAGGATCAGGTGGTTTTTTAAAAGTCTTCTGTTTAGAGACCCTGCCTCCCAGGCTTCCCCCTCTGTGCCTCTGTGGGGTGGGAATGAACTCCTTGCCATGTTCCAAGCCACTGTTTGTTTTCCCTTTAGCTGAAAATAGATATTTATTTTGCTGATTTGTTTCAAAATCCTAGGGCTGCTGTTTCCCATCTTAGAGCTCCGTTTTGAGTCACGCGTGTCATTACCGCTGTCATTTATCCTGGGTTTTTTTGGAGAACTATCCCATTTGTTCTGTGGAGACAAAAGCAGCTGCTGTAGAGGCACACGCCTGTAGTCCTCGAACTTGGAAGGAAGGGACAGGAGGATTAGAAGTTCAAAGTCATCCTCAGCTATAGAGAGAGTTTGAAGTCAGCCTAGGATACACGATGCCTTATCTAAACAAAACCAACCGACCGAAAAACTAACCAACCAGCACAACAAGCGAGCATCTTTCTAGAGGTGAAGTGAGCTGGAAAATGATGCTTTCTTTTCATCTCACCTAACACTGAGCCAGCGAATCAGAGGAGGAGACAGAAACAAAGTGGGGACCTGGGCATCTTAAGGGAAGGCAAAGTGGGGACCTGGGCATCTTAAGGGGAGGCCTCTTTCTCTCCCTGGGGGCAAAATGTGTTTGAGGCTTGAGGATGGCTCCATGGGTAAAGTGTTGTACAAGCATGAGGACCTGAGTTCACATTCCCAGCATTCACATAGAAGTTGGGAGTGATGGCCCATGCAGGTAGTAGCCTCAGTGCGGGAGAAAGGGGTGAATGCAGGATTCTACTTGGTACTTACTCCTGGCCAGGCAGTCTAGTTGAAATAGCAAACTCCAGATTCAACAAGAGATCCTGTCTCAGAAAATAAGGACAGTGATAGAAGACACCAGAAGTAGACCTCTATTCCCCTCGCATGTGTGTACCGACACACGCATGCGCACACCAATATACATACATACATGCACGCCCCAACATGTGCATACACACAAATGCTTGCACATAAAGACAAACATACCTTCCCTCAGGAAGCTAGAAGCTTGTTTTGTTCCCGTTGCCTATTCTTTTCTGTATGCACTCATGTTCATGTGTGTGGGGGTGGGGGTGGGGGATGCACACATGTATGTGGGAGGTATTCAAGCATGTGTATGTTCATGCATGTGGAGGCTGGAGGACAACCTTGGGTGCCACTCTTTAGGCATTACTTCCTGTATTTTGAGTCAGGGTCTCTCTCTAGCTTGAAGTTTCTTCACTGGGTGTGGAGAGTCAGGTATCTGTTTTTTTTTCTATCTCCCAGGAGGTGGGATCATAACCATGCCAGAGTTCACAGCTTCTGAAAATATGGGTTCTGGAAATTGATTTCTGGTTTTCCTCCTTGTAAGACAAGCACTTTACAGACTGAATCATCTCTCCTAGTCTCACATGTCTGCCTCCCATTGATCTTGGTCAGGTGGTTGGGGTCTTAGAGGACTAGGTGCCTGTTTGTAGCTCTCAGAACTACCTGAATGACCAGCCTCTTTGTCCTCCCAGTCAGTCTCTTCTTCATCCCATTCATGGCCTTCTCCAAAGTGTTCAAGCTACCCTTATCAAAAAAAGAGTTCTGTTCTTTAGTGAGAGAATTCCTCTGGACGTCAGACTTCCATCCATCAGGCTGTCCATCTACCAGGGCTGTTTTCTCCCTCTTCCCTGAGTTCACAGAAGTCAGCCTTCATTACCCTATCACCTTCCAGATCCATCTAGGCTTCTCTGCCAGATCGTTTCAGGGACTGTATGTCTCATGGTTATAACTATGAGACCAGCTACCTATGTGGTAAGGTCTGTCTCTCCATCAGTTAGCCAGCTTCATGGGAACTAAGATGGCATCGACAGCATCTATAACCACACATTTGGCTCACAATAGGCCCCAGCAAAACCTTTTCTGGAAAGTTCTTAAAATGTTATAGCGATGAGCATGGTAGCACATGTTTGTGATTCCAGACTTCAGAGGTGGAGGGAGAAGATCGAACCCTCCTCTAAAACAGGGAATAGTCTCCAGAGGGAGAAACCCATGGCAGAGATAAGCACATGGGCCTTCTACAGACTCTTGGCTGCTTTGGGTGGAGACTATCTGAATAGCAGAGCCCACCGAAGCTATCATGTGAGAAACCACACAGGGCGAGACCATTTGCTATAAATGTTGAAGACAGTTCAATGAAAATAATGTGGATTTCTCGGTGGTTAGGGGACACTGGTCCTTGGATATGTTGCCGAAACCATGTTTGCTGTTTAATGAGAGCTGATGTTGGTGAGCACAGCAGAACGAGCCCACAGTGGTTTTGCAGTAAGATCTGTACAAGAATACATTTTTTTCTTTAGTAAAGACATACTTTTGTTTGTTTGCTTGCTTGCTTTATTTTTCGAGACAGGGTTTTTTTGTGTAGGCCTAGCTGTCCTGGAACTAGCTCTGTAGACCAGGATGGCCTTGAACTCATAGAGATCTGCCTGCCTCTGGCTCCCAAGTGCTGGGATGGCAGGTGTGCACCAACGCTGACCAGTTTATAAAGACATGTGTTTGCAGAATCACAATCTTTCTGTCTAGCAAGTGGAGGACTGCAACTGAATTCTCCTGCTTGATGCCTCCATAGAAAGTGGCTTCGGCACATCTGGGTTCAGTGTGATTGGTTCTATTACATATCGGCTGTGCAACCACGCTGAGCCACTTTCTTTCTCTGAGGTGCCACTTCCCTTCCTGCCAATGGAGGTAGTTACTAACACTCACCTCAGTTCCTTTTAATGTCCCACCAGGGAGACTGATGATGATGGTGCACTGGAAGACAGAGGGGGCATCGACATGGCGAGAGCTCAGTGAGCTCCTTGAGCAAGCACAAGGGCCTGAGTTCAGATGCAGAGCACTCATGGAAAAGTCAGGTACTGTGCTGTGCATCTATTTGTGACTCCAGCACCAGGGAAGGGGAGGCTGGCAAAGTCTAGAGACTTTCTGGCGGGTAGTCTAACCCAAACCAGTGAGTTCAGGTTTCTGAGAGACCTTGTCTCAAAAAACAGGGGAGCAAATGATAGAGAAAGATGCCTGACACTGACCTCTAACCTCTGTATGTGAATACACACACACACACACACACACACACACACACACACACGTGTACCCAGAAAGAGACAAAGAGGAGAGAGAAAGGGAGAGAGCAGATATACAACTTACTGAAGTCACTTCTAAGAGCTGTGGCCCAGCAGCTCTTAGAAGGAAGACAAGGAAGCATACGGATCCCAGAGCAGCAGTGGCAGGAGGCCTGAGGCACCTGGAAGCCAAAGGAAGTCATTACAGGGAGAGCGGTGGCTGTGGGGATAGAGCTGTGGATGCTGGTAGAGCTGCTTAGCTGCTTCCAATTCACGGCTTTCTAGGGAAGGAACCCGGAAGCTCAGCTTTGACTCAGAGGTCCATTAGAGACTCATATACAACTCTTCTTTACCCTGTGTTCAGTGATATTAGTAGCTTGAAACCCACCACAACAGAGGCTTTCACAGCACAGACATTAGCAAACCCCACCACAAGTCAGGTTGCTATTCTTCCAGAGAGCTGGGTGTCATAGACCACAGCATCACACCCCTCCTTGCACCTAATGCCTCCTGCCTTTCCCGCCCCCATCGGGGTTTCCCTTCTGGATGAATTAAGCCAGAGACAAACATTTGGAGACTAGGCTATACAGTTTTTACACATCAGACCCCAGGGTGCACAGTGGGGTGGGATGGAGAATGAATTGGTAGGGGGCTAGGCATGCATAAATAGAAAATCATCAGCACAGCTCATAGGGATAACGTGGAAGTCATTTAATGGCTAACATGGAAACACTAAGCAAACACTGAAGTGTGTGCACTGTGTCTGTTCTTAACTTTCCCATGTGCTTTTGAGTTATCAAGCATTTCCTGGGCCCATGACCACAGTGCTCAGGAAGAGGTGGTGAGCATCTTCCTTTTCAGCCACACCTGTATTATAAAGAATGACAGCACCCCTCACTCTCCCAGTTAGGATTCGGGAAAGTCCAAATTCAAGATCAGGGTGGCAGAGCTGGTTGACCTGGGACTTGGTTCTTTCCCTTCTGTTCTGATAGAACTTTGAACTAAACAACATTACAACACCACCAAGCCTGACTTGTCCCTTGTACAGAGAGGTGTGGTCACATTGGAGAGCCCCTCAGAGTTGGTACAAAATACACCCTGACACCAATTACCAGCTCAAGGAGATTTAGTACCCCAGAGGGGCAAGCAGGTCAGGGCGCTGCCTGTGGATCAGGCAAAGGCATACAGACAGCAAGCAGTAGCAGCAAGTGTTTTTTGTAGGATGGGTTTTTAAGGAGAAAAAGTCCGTGTTAGGGTCAGCTGATAAGACTTGATTGGACAAGTTAGTCATTGTAGCCAAACAATGAATTTTGATGGCTGGCCCTTGTTTTGTCTCAGGAATGATTCATTGGCCAAATAAGGAGATAGACTTTGGGTTAGCCTTAGGAATGTAACCTGTTCAGCAAGGGAGAAAGAAGGGCAAAACCTGTAGGCACTGTGTTTGCTATTTGTGGGCCTGTTGGAGCCTTTTATACATATTTTAGTTCTGGGCCATGAGAGGAAGTGTTATAATGGTGGCTGCCAGGGACATTTCTTAGACCACTGAGACCATGACAGGCATGGGCTGGGATTGGGCCAGTGTAACACATGCCCCCCCCCACTTCTTTTCATCCTGTACTGTGCTGCTGGAGTCAGACACTGTGTACAGAGACCAGGAGATGACAGCTGCCTGCTGGGACTGATCAACTGGTGACAAGCAGGCGGGAAGTCCAGTATCCCAGGACCAGACTTCAACACAGCTGCCACACTGTACTCAGCCTCAGATGATACCTTCCTGTGTCCCCGCTGCAACAAGACTGTGGTACCTCAGAGGTCACACCCAGAAACTCATGTTGAGAGACTACCAGTGCTGGCAAGAGGGTAAGGTCTCTTGTCATTGACATGGCAACCCTCGTTAAGATCAGAGAGGAGATAGTTTGAGGAGGTGGGAGATGAAGACACAATTTCTCAATGCAAAGGAGTCCTCCTGTGGCTGTCCACTCTCATGTTCATGTGGAACAGCCAAGAGAATTGGCTGGGTGGCATCCAACACAGGAGACACACAGAAAGCACGTGGCTCAGCAGGAGAGAGGCAGGTCTGTGTTTTGACCCAGGGACAGAGTCCAGATTTCAGAAGCAGCCTTTGCAGCCTCAGAGTGGCAGGCAGCCTGTGGCGGTGCTGAGGACTTTTAGAGGGGACCCACAACGTTGCTTTGCCCTCTGATACCTTATTATTGAGGATGTGACCCAGTGGAGAATAAATAAAGGGAAAACAAGGAAAGGAGTTTAGTTTAGAATAGAATCTGATACACAGGGATGCCCAAATGTTTTCTCCTTGTGGTGTCCACGCAGCGCCAGGCAGGTGAGTGAGCCCAGGAGTACGAGATTAGTTCTGAGCTGGGACACAGAGGACACATGGAAGGAGAAAGAGGCTGCTTTGGTCCTGGTACAGCAGCATTGTTGATGTGAACAAGGCCGGTTCCAGAGCAGGACTCAGGTTAGTTTTCTGAAAACTAGATCGAGACAGATGGTTGCCGTGAGGACATTAACGCAAATGCCGGATCCAGGAGGGTGCAAAACGTTTGCCTGTTTCCAGCATCTTCTTGTCCTCACCTCTCAGGCTGGGTTTGGGGATTTCTTCAGTTAGAATTAGGCGGTTAGAATTCTGCACCTGCTTGGGGAGCCTGATGGAAGGAACAAGTGGCAAAACCTTCTCCTGGGGCTTAGAAGGCTCTGCCCATTGTGACACGAGCTTCCATTCCATGGCAGTTGGGGGCTTTCTCCACATCCCTGCCTGGGCAACAACTGAGAAGATCAGGGACAGAGGTTGGGGGAGCTCTATAGATGTCACAAGCTCGTGAGACCACAGACAACTAAGTACATACAGTTCCTTGAAGAGAATGGCCAAAGGGAGGCGTTTCAACCCGTCTTTGAACAAGGACGGAAGATGGGTAAGGGAGAATGTGTTCCTGGAAGCTTCCTTATAAGATGTGGCTCTTGCCGAGGGCACAGATCTGAGCTGATTTCCTTCTGCTGCCTCTGGTAGCAAGACCTTTGAAAAGTCCCTTGGCCTTGTTCTCATCATCTGTCAAGGGGGAAGCTCAGAGTTCTTTCGAGGATTGAATGAATGTATGTGAATTTGAGGGAGGCAGTCCAAGCCTGTAATCTAAGTACTTGGGAGGCTAAGGCAGGAGGATTTAAAGCTCTAGGACATCTGGGCTACTTGACAAGACACAGACTCAGAAAATAAAACTAAAAAGAAAGAGGAAGACAGAGAAAAAGAAGGGAGGTGCGGGGTACAGAAGGGAGTGGAAATGCAGCAATGAAGAATGAAGGAAGAAGAGAGGGGAAGAGGGAAGACAGGAAAATGAAGAAGGTGGAAGGAAGAAAGGGGGAAGGAAAGAGGAATAAGGGAGAAAGGAGGAAATGCTCGGCGCAGGGTGGGCCCTTGAGGACGCTCACTGGGTAGCAACTGCTGTGCTTTGCCCACTTCTGCGCACCTGACTTCTAACACTACATCCTGCACTACATGGCGAGCTGTCTTTGCTTCTAGATCATAAGTTCCATGGGGCCTTTGTCATTTTTCTTCAGTGGTGCCCCACCAGTACCTAGACTAGGATCCAGCGCAGGAGGCATATTCAGTATTTAAGGAAGTAGTCTTATTTTTAAAGATTGATTTATTTGTTTTAATGTAAGTACCCTGTTGCTGTCTCAGTCACAGAAGAGGGCATCGGATTCCGGACACACCAGAAGAAGAGGGCATCAGATCCCATTACAGACGGTTGCGAGCCACCATGTGGTTGCTGGGAATTGAACTCAGGACCTTTGAAAGAGAAATTGGTGCTCTTAACCGCTGAGCCACCTCTCCAGCCCTGTTGAAGTATTCTTAAATCCCCAACAAATCCCGTCACCAGACTAGGAAATGGACAGAGCCCAGGAGTCATTTGCCTTTTAGCCTAAGAGTCATTACCTGTTTTTGATCATCCCTCAGACTCCTGGGCTCAAGTTTTCCTCCTGGCAAGACCCCTATTTGTTGATATCACAGACAGACCAGTCAAAAATTCTAATGTCTTCTAGAAACATTTGTCTCTTGGCCCAGGGACTTTTCACTTGCTCTTTAATATGCATATTTCATGTCCTGTCAGATTTCCATGTCCACTTCCTACAACTTGTTCATCAAAGGGGAACTGCCCCCCACCCCTGTGTTGCCTTCTATTCTCAAAATGAGAGGCAGACTCTGAGAAAAGACTTGTGTTCAAAACTTTAAGGCAATGACATGGGGGGGATTTGTGGGTGTTTTGCATGTGTATGTGAGTAGTATATGAACATGTTTATGTGTGTGGATAGGTGCTGTGCATGTGTGTTTGTGGGGGAACCCGAGGATGATGTCAAGCATCCACCTCAATAACTCTTTACCTTATATACTGAGGCAATGTCTCTCTCTTGAGTCCAGAGCTGGCTGATTGGGTTAGTCTAAACAGTCATCTGCTCTGAGGACTCCATCTCTGCCTCTTGAGTGCTGGGATGGCAGGCGGGCTGACACTCCAGCCTGGCTTTTATGTGGGTGTTGGGAGTCTGGTTCTTAAGCTTGCAAGGCAAAAGCCAAGATCTTTATTTAGTCATAGCTCTAGCCTCCATACTGAACTCTTGGTTCATTTGTTTAAAAGAAAAAAGAGAAGAGGAAGAGATGTTGGGAAATTTGGGTCTTCAGAATTTACAAAACTGATTTCGATCTCTTCAGTATCACCTCAGACTAAGGCAAACGAGCTTTGTTTAATCTTGACTTTTTAAAATGTAAAATGAAATATACCAAAATTAGAGAGCTGCTGTGAGACTAACAAGATAATTCGTTCAGAAGGACAAAGGTAAGCAGACTGTCCAGTCAACCCTTCCTAACTATAGTATATGTGTACCTCAAACACACACAGGTGCACACGCGCGGGCGCGCGCGCACACACACACACACATACACACACATACACACACATATACACACATACACACATATACACACATACACACATACACACATATACACACATACACACACACATACCACACACACATACACAGATACACACACATATACACACACATACACAGATACACACACACACACACACACACACAAACACACACACACACACACACACACACACACACACACACACACACACACACACACACACACACAAACACACACACACACACACACACACACACCCTTTATCTTATTATATTAAGATCAAAGGTAATATGTAGGGAATGTACAATAAAACAGGAAAGTCTAATAAAGCAAAATAAAATGTATTTTTGAGTATAAATATGTTACAATAATATGCTAAGACTGGGAAACATATTAAAATCTGAGTCCCTTGGGGCCAAAGGCAAATTGGAAACAGGGTCAGCCACATTTTAATTTTATTGTATTTTATTTTATTTTTGAGAAAGGGTTTTGTATGTAACCCTGGCTGGCTTGAAACTCACTCTATAGCCCAGGCTGCTTTGAGCTCATAGAGATTTGCCTGCCTCTGCCTGTCTCAGCCACATTCTTGTAATGGCTCATGGTGAGAAAACTGTTTCCCAGATTAAATACCTTTTATGTGTCTGTCATCTAAATATCAGTTAGGATGGATGTTTGACTGACTAAAAAGCTGACTCCAGGGCTGGAGAGATAGCTTATTAGTACGATATTTACCTCGCATGTTTGAGGCCCTGAGTTTAGGCTTTGGTCACCAGCGTGGTGGGATGTGGGATGGACACAGATTTACATTTTTCCTTAAAGTTTGGAAGCAGGCGGGTTAGGGGTGGGACTCTGCACCGTGGGTTCTTTCCAGCCTTCTGTTCAGCCATTTTCATTGTAGGGTTAGTCTTTTCCACGTTGTAAAGAGTCTACATATACTCCAGGCAGGGAAACAAGAAGGCCAAAGGACAATAAACAACACAGAAGGTATCTGTCTTCTCGGGCTGCCCCCTTCATCAAGAAAACAATATTTTTCCCAGGAGCCTTGTAGGTTTGTGAGTTCACCTAGCCAATATAGCTTAGGGAGTTTGCTTTTTTTTTTATGAACTACTTTGACATTGCAGGTGAAGTCGGGTTCTGTTATAACAGATAAAGTGAGAATCCACAGTTGGTGGGTAGATACTTCATGTCACTCTCCAGCCATCGGCCCAGCAGGGCAGCCTGGTACTCAGGAGTGAGGAGAGACACTGTTCATCCACACCCTTAGCTAAACTTGAGTCTCTGGCAAAAGTCCCCTCTGCTGTCGGCACCTAAGATCATAAAAGGAATACTGCTGATCCCTACATTTCTGGAAGGAACTTTTAGATGAGTTGAGAAAATTAAAGAAACTGTTGGCTGTGAGTCAGCTCCAGCCCATCTGCGAGGACAGTAATTGTCCCATTAGAGGTGACAGTCATTTTGCAGTTGACCTCGCTGGTTGTAATCTGGCTGATGCTTGGCAGAAAAGGGTTTTCCCCTCCTACTTACTTTCATTTTCCTATTTAATATTTCAGTCGACGAGTGATGGAAGGCAGCGAAAATCTCCCCACCAACTAGTTAAAAAGCTGTATTTCACGGTTGCACTATCTAACAGAAGGGTTTACTTCACAGCTACCATGCTATAGCCATTAAATATATATTTTAAAAGAGTGAAATTAAAATGCTAGAACCATATTTTTTTTAAACAGCGATTTAGTCCACAGACTTGCAGCATACGAATGAACTCTAGTCAGTTGTGAGCTGATGCGAGCCGTCCTTCCTATGAGAGCAGCCGCCCCAACAGCCGGGTCTCCAGGCTTTTCCAAGAGGGTTGCAACTTAGTTGGGTGGGAGAACAGAGAGTCCTTGGAGCCTGACTGCGCTTCTTTGTATTCATCTTTAAAAGTGATTGTTCAGGGACCAGCAGGTGAAGGCAGTTACCATGCAGGCTGACAACTCCAGTTCAATCCCTGGACTCCTGTCAAGGTTGAAGAAGACCGCCAACTTCACAGAGTTGTTCTCTGACCTCCATAGTCATGCACTTTACATATGCACACTTTAATGATAAGTAAACAATTAAGATTGTTTAGGGCCTCAGGCGATAACTCAGTCAGCAAAGTGTTTGCCTTGGAAGAATGAGGGTCCATGTTTGTTTCCCTCGTCCCACATAAGCAAATGGGTTGGTAGTGCCTATTTGCAGCCAAGCACTGGGGAGGTGGAGACAGGCAGATTCCCGAGGCTTACTGGCCAGTCATTCTATCCTTACTCGGTGGACCGTGGGTTCCATAGACCACAGACCGTGAGGCCCGTTTCCTGTAAAGCAGTATCAGTTCCCTTTATATATAACACATGAGGGCTCACTCAGTGTTGTGATCTGGGGTGGTAGGGCAGGCAACAAGGAGGGAGGAAGAGGGCAAGAAAAATTTGTGGTAAATAAAAAGGTATTCAGTGTTCAGAAGTGACGTCGATCATAGTACGTGGCCACATGTCATTTCTAGAATTACAAATACATCTTAATTCTTTTATTATCTGTGTGATACAATGTGTACAAACTACCTATATGTAGAGTGGTGTATCCATATCAGGATGTTATGCTAGTCTTCACGAGCTAAAGGGTGAGGGGTAGGGTAAAGATTTTGGGAGAATGTTATCCCCTCTACTTGTTTTGCGGTACTGAGAACTGAACCCATGCAAAGCAAAGCTCTCTACCATCTAGGTCTATCCCCCGCTTTTTAAAATAAAACTTTATTTTGACCCAGACTCTTACTGAGTTGCCCAGGAAGGCCTTGAACTTGCAATCTTCCTGTCTCAGCCTCCTGTGTAGTGGGGTTATAGGCTTGAGCCACTAGAGTTGGCTGTTTCCCTACATTTTTCTTTAATTTTTTTTTTACATCAGGTATATATATATATATATATATATATATATATATACGAGTCTCATGAGGAACAAACTCACTGAGTCCTATGGGCAGCTCCTTACAAGGATCTGCACACGCGAAGGCTGGTGGGTTTGCCTGGTGGTTTGGCTGTCATTGGCTTCATCCTTTTTCTCAGCCCATGGGTGGCCACTAAGACATATCTGGTGGCAGTTGTTTTATCATACTGTGCTCTTGTAAGTTCATATTGTTTGGTGTGCACAGGTTACTTTTTCACATCCGAGGTGCTGGGTTATACATCGGTGAGACTCGAACTCTAATACAGGAAAGGAGGAGGGTCATCATCCCCTGGGAAGGTCAAAGGGAATTCAGGGAGGTGTAAATTGATTAGGACATACTTCATATACTAGGTAGGGAGCTCCTGGAACCCAGGCTCACATTGGTACCTACGGACCACATGCAGCCAAGTGGTACATGCGCTTACAAACAAAAATACACAGGCAGCTTGGAAAAGGCAAAGACTCAGGCCTTTGACATAAAGGCCCATTTATACAGAACCGCCTAAAAATGACACTCTGCCAGGCAGAGTTTTATGACGGATCACATACCTGATCCCTCTCAGGGTTATTTTGTGCTGACTCACAGTCCTCTGAGGTCTGGTGTCAGTCCTATCTTAGTTGATTCATACCAGATATCATGCCATGGTCAGCACCATGATTTCTAAACATAAAACAGACCCTTATGACCCTGTTCTCAACAACACTTCATTGTGTTTCGTTCTTCTGCCCACTCTGTCGAGTCCTATGTGTCTTTAACTCCTTCACAGGCTGGAGATCACACCAACAAAGTGCATAGGAATTTATAATACACCCTCCCAACCCAACTGCTTAGCATACTCTTGCATAGGTGCCAATCAAAAGCCACCTGAATGTCCAGTTGTATCTTAACTTGGGAGAATGGAGAGATGATTACAGAGTCAACCAATGTCTTTATACTTCAAAAGGGAAGACATGGGTGAGGAGATGGTTTAGTTGGTAAAACACTTGCCTTGAGAGTGTAAGGACATTACTTTGGTCCCCAGAACCCACATACAAAGCTGGGAATGGTGACACACCACTGCAATCCCAGTGGTGGCAAGACAGAAGCCGAGACGGAAAGATCCCTGAAAACCTGTTGGCCAGTTAGTCTAGCATGCTTGGGAACTGCTAGGGCTGAGAGTAGACTCAATCCTTAGGATATGGGCTGGATGCTAGGCTCCCATACCAGAGCTCCTCAGCCAGAGGAAGACCTCAGACCACACAGTTCAGTCAACTCTTTGCAAAAATGTGGAAACATGTCCAGGCTCCCTAAGACCTTGACTAGGAAGAGGCCCCTATGGCTTGCAATGTTCATTTGGAAGGAATACGTCAAAGTTACGTGGGGTTCCACCATTTCCTGAGCATGCACAAAGTGCCCAAACTGTTTTAGTGTACAGAGGAAGCCTGTATTTGGCACCCAGATTCAGGTGTATCTGGTTTAATCAAGACAAATGTTGTATTTTCAGTTCACTCACATTGGTGTGATCGAGAAAATACCGGAATCCATCACAAGTACTTCCCTGAAGGAAATCCACTGTCCATACTTGTCTGAGCAGGTGGAGAAGAGGCTGCCACCAATCTACAAGATCCGAGAGAAGGTAAGATGAGTATGGGGCCCAGATATAGGATTTACAGGGCTCTCTGAGGAGGCGCCATTTTGACCAGACCAACCCATCTGTCCGTCTGCTATACCCACGATCACAGTCATAGACCCATGTCCTCTGCAACTACAGCTGCTTCCTTGTCCAGACAATGATCTGGGATTCTCCACAGTAACCTTCAGTCATTAACAGCCACGGTCTGCCTCCCTCATCAGCTCCTGGGCAACTCCCCAGCCTCTGTGGTGTGAAGGAGGAGGCAGATGGTTTTAATATCAATATCAACCACACTCACTGCGAGCCTTGACTCAGGCTTCAGGTCTCTGGAAACCCAGCCTCAAGGTTTTTAGGATCAGGCCAGGTTTCCAGGATTTGGTTTCTGCCATCCTTATTAGTCAGATGAGGTTGGCCCCCATGCTGTCAAAGGTCCTTGCCAGCATTTTGTTCTGTGCCTATATGCACTTTTGTATCCTTGCCTCCAAAGACATTTTGAAAGAGATGTTTTGTTTTTTTTCCAATTTCAGAGGTTTGGTAATAGGATAGTTTGGAAGCCCTGCCCATGCCCGCATCTATATCCTGTGCTGTTCACTCCTGTGCTGCTGATAGACTTCATTCGCCACACTGAGAGTTTCCTTTGTCCAGTGCCTCTCCCTTCCCTATCACTGTGCCCCAGTTCTGAGGGCATTTCACAGTTCTGACATGTGCTTTTCATGTCTCTCCTCATTCTCCAGCAAGCAGCAAACAAAAACTTCCCTTTCTCTGTGCATGACAACCGCCACTGTTTTGAGAACTCCGGATACTACTTTGACTCTGTGAGTACTTCTTTACAAACTAGTAAGGCTTCAGGTAAGCTCAGTGGTGGAGCACTTGCCTAGCCTGTGGGAGGTACAGCATCCATATGGCTAGCATGGGGACCATTCTCTTGATTTCTATGGGGCACAGATGATGGAGACACATGTGTTCCTCAGGACTGGAGCAATGTCGAAACAACCGGGCATCTTCCACAAGACTCAGGAACAGTCACAAAACAAAAGCCACCTCTTGAAGCTCTCAGAGTTGGATGGAGTTTTTCAAGCTGGCACCAGGCTTCTGCCTTCACCCACACAGGCCATGGTTACAAAAGTGTCCTCTCCCAAACTGTCTCTGGTGAGATTTCTGGACTTGTCGCTCTAGGAGTGGCGAGTTCCCTGACACTGGAGAACTTACGTTTTTGACAGAACTTGTCAACAGTTTAATATAGCATTGGATGTAGAAATAAAACACAAGCCACAACCACGATTTTCAAACTCTCAGTAGCGACAGTAACATTTAAAAACCAGGTAAAATTAATAAAACAGATGGTCTACTTAAAAAGTTTCAACTTTATGGTGCTATGAAAGTGACACTCAGTAAAACTTCACACTTAGAATTTCGCCCTCCTCTTGGGCTGTTGCCAGGTATAAAGTATTTTCTGTCTTTGTTTCTTGTGAGGCTCTGTCATTGGTGTTGGGTCACACCTTCCAGCTAGTCATACAAGACGCCATTAGACAAATTTAGTGCTCTATGGTGTAGTATGTGGTCAAGCAAGGTCAGGCGGACCAGAAACATCTTTTTTTTCTTTAAAAAAATTCAATTGCATTTTTTAATTACTTGAGAATTTCGTACATGTATGTAATGTGTTTTGTAATGTGTTTCATACATGTATGTAATGTGTTTTGATCAAACCTAACCCAACCCCTTCTCTCTGATTCCTCTCCTATCCCTGCGACCACTTCCCCCTGCCCTCATCTTCACGTGCTCTGTTTAAACCCACAAAGGCCACTCCTGGCACACTTTCAACTTAGAATATTTTCAGTTTCCATTGGTTTGTTTGTTCATAAGTCCCTAGGCATTTGCATATTTTATTTAACATAATAGTTCCTCCAGATTATCAATTCCACATATAATAATATAATAGAGCAATTCATATACGATTATGTTTGAACCACTCTTAAGCTTTAAAACAATTTAATTTTTACATTTACTTTGTGTGTGTGTGTGTGTTTGTGTATATGTGTGTGTAAGTGTGTGTATATGCACACACACATGTGTAATGTAAGTGCGTGTGTGGGCATGGGCGAAGGTCAAAAGACAACTTGCAGGCCATGATTCTCTCCTTCCATCATGTAGGCCCTGGGGATGGAACTTAGATCTCCAGGCTCAGTCAGAAGAGCCTTTACCAGTTGAGGAATCTCACTGGCTCCATAAAAATTATTAATCAGCTATTTTACGTTTTCCTTTTCAGATTAAGTCTTTTAAAAATCTGATTTACATGCTACTGATCTCAATTTAAACTGCTCACATTTAAGTGCTCTGTAACTAGCGGTCTGGGGCTTCTATACTGGTTGTTACAGGTTAGTGTACCTCAGGCAGAAGAACGTATGTTAGGTGAGCTTCGAGAACACTTATCGAACCTAAAGATCCACACGACAAAGGTGCTGTTAGCAACATCTTCTCTTTATTAAACCATGACTACGCTCCAGTGCTTCATATGACCTTGTTTAAGCCCCATAGCCCTCCTATGGGCTAATTACTCTTATCCTTGATTTAGAGATGAGCCCAGAGAAACCTTTCCCTCCATACGACTGTGTTCCAAGTAAAACTGAGTAACTTAACCTAAAAACCTTCTATCCTTTGGCAGAGTATTGAATAGAAACCCAAAACATCCATCCTGCCCTCTCCAAGAGGATGGCTTAATGGTTTGGTTTTTTTTTTTTGTATAAATAATACAATGCTTATTTTTATTTTACTGCGTGTATGAATGTTTTGCCTGCATGTACGTCTGTGCACCTCATCACCACTCGAATGCCTGGTACTCATGGAGGTCAGGAGGAGGTGGGTACTCTGGAATTGGAGTTAGAAATGACTGTGAGCCATCATGTGGGATCTGGGAACCAAATCTAGGTCCCCTGCAAGAGCAACAAGTACTCTTTAACTGCTGAGCCAGCTACCTAGCCCCGGTGATGTGTTTCCTAGGTTGCTACAGTAGCAAACATACTCCCATCAGAAGCCAAACAAGGGACAGTGAGATGACTCTGGGGACTTGTTGCTGAGCCTGGAGACCTGAGTTTGATCTGTGGGATTGACATAGTGGGAAAAGGGAACAAGCTTCCACAAGTGGTCCTCGGACCTACACACACACACACACACACACATACACACACACACACATACACACACACACACACACACACAAGTAAATAAGTAAACATTTTTTTAAAAAGTCAACACAGATTCATATAAACTTACAAATAAAATTTCCATCCTTATTTCCACCTCTACCACTGTACCCCAGTGATTAACTGCTTATCAGGGCCTATCGGGTAGACTCACCCAAATGTGTATCTTGTTAATGACACAAGCAGACTTGAGCACAAGCATCTCAGCAGGTGAGAAGACCCTCCAGCAAGGTTCTGAAGGTCTCCCATGTTTCTCTGTATTCTAGAATAGCTTACATAACCTTAACATCTGGATTTTCGGTTCATGACAGTTTGATAGAACTTACCCATGGGACCCAAGCCAGGAGGCCCTGGCTAAATAACTTTGTCCATGAAACGACTTAAGCTTGATACATTTTTTTTTAGATCAAGCCTTTTGAATTTTACCTTGATTATTATTAGTCTGTCTATTCAATTTCCAAACTTCTGCTTCTTATTGCACTGAGTTTAATGATGCGTTTGCCTAAAATTTATCTCATACATTTCAAACTTAATGGTATAATATCAAAGTACCCTTATTTGTCTATTCTTTAAATTTGCTTCAGTTGACTGTTGAATTCAAATACTTGTAATTTTCGTTAATAAGATTATTAAAACTACAAATATTCTTGAGCTGTTTTGGCTATCAGGGAGATATTATTGTTCAGACCTAATTAACAATTCTAATATTGTTTCCATTAGTTGAGCAGAGTAAGTTCTCTGAAGGTGTTAATTTATTTTTGGGGAAATCTGTAGAGGTTCATTTTTATATCCAGTGTATAACCTTGTTAATACACTTCTCAAACATTTATATTTGAAGGTGACTATTAGGAAAATATTGTAAGTCAGAATGAGCAAATAGAAGAACAAGTAACATTTTAGGCAAACACATCATTAAAATCTGTATTAATCAGACCTAATTAGGGTCTCATTAGTATTTGCCTCCAAATAGTCTTTATTTAATTTTAAATTTCCCTTTTAACTGAGAGCTCTTTGGAAGATTCCTTGAATTTCTGATGTGGTCATAATTTGTTAGGTTATGAATTTGTTGCTCTCGTCTGATTTTGATGTCCCATTAATTTTATAGAGGGCACTCTGTGATTTTGACTTTTTGAGTGATAGAGATTATTTTTGCATGTGATTAATCTTGAAGTGTCTCATTAGTGATTAAAAGATCATATAGTCCCTCATTTAATTGCAAAATTATTGACTGAGGACTGCTAATTATGTTGTAAAATATTTCTTACTCTTTGTCTTGGTCTGTCAATTTCTGCTTCTGAGAGTTACTCTTAAATGTCAACACTTTTTGGGTTTTGCCTTAAATCGTTTAGTATCATAAAGATTTCTGATTGCGTTATTTTTATCTTGATGGCTTTGTCACTTTCCACTGGGAGTGTCCTTCAGCCTCTGTGCTGCTTTTAGCCATGCAACATGCTGCACTACAGAAGTGTCATTCTTTTATCTTCCTGAATTAAAAATATATTTTTATTATTTCTTTGAGCGTTTCATAAATGCATACAATGTATTTTGATTCTATTCACCCCATTCTTTCTCCTAACTCCTCCTAGTTCCACCTTCTACCTTCCCACCACTTCCCAACATCACTTTTTTTTCTTTTAATAACCCACCAAGGTTTGTTTACTACTCATACCTGTGGGAGCATCCACTGGAGTTTTTCACCTACCATGGGCCATACCCACCAAGAAAACAGACTCCCTCTCTTAGAAGTCATCAACTCTCTATAACTCCTCAGCAAAGGGCTGGGCTACTCTGTACTCCATGCTCAACTGTTACCTGGCTTGGTCTTGCCCAGGTCTTATACAGGCAGCCACAGCAGCTGTGAGTTCCTAAGTGTAATAGTCCGGTCTGGTTCTGAACAGTTTCCTCTGGTTGTCCGTGACCTCTGGCTCTAACGATCTTTCTACTTTCTCTCCCTCAACTGTCCCTGAATCTTGGTGGGAGGGGGAGTGATATAGATCTCTTATTTGTGTCTTCATGAACTTTAGTCATTTTGCTTTGGGTTTATCTTCCATGATAAGCAGGGTGCAGCCCAATTAAAACAAAAAACAATAACCAAGAGTCACAGTTTCTCCACATAGGACTCTGAACCATTCACATGATAGTTTCGGCTCTATGCCAGCTACTCTCTCTCTCTCTCTCTCTCTCTCTCTTCCCATATCGCTCTATTGGTTTCTTATTCTATTTGCATTTCTGACTTTTACTGACTTTTTTTGACTAATAGTTAACTTCCAATACAAATGTTTAAAATCTGTGCTAAGAAGACACTTCTCTCTGGATAAGAACAAAAAACAACAACCTCCCCAAAACCCCCAAACAAACAAACCCTGCAGACTTCTAGGACAAAGGGGCCCCTTCCTGAGTGCCTTTCCTCTGTTCCTTCCTTCCCGGGGCTGATAGGGTGGTAACCCTGGCTGGCACCTTCCCAGTCTCTGGGTGAGCCCTAAAGGGGGCTTCCATCTGCAGCTCGCCTGTTGGCCCTGATTTCTCTGGTCTGCTTAAAATCCTGCAACTTCCCTCCAGTCTCCCTTTTCCTCCCTCCCTCCCTCCCCTCCTGGCCCCTCCTTTTCCCTTTCCCTATCCATGCACTCCCTGCTCCATTCCCCCCCACCCCCGCCCCTTGTTCCTTCCTCTTAAGTTTCCATGTTCAGCATAGATTTTGACTTCTGTTCCCAGCCCCTTTCCTTGCAGCTCTTCCCTCTATTGCCTATATAATTTTTATTTTTATTTTGTTTTGCTGGAGCATCTTCAGGTAACCTCTCAAAAAGATGTAACGTGACCAATGTCTCATTGTCCCTCCAGAGCCCCCCTCCCCCTTCATTTTCTGCCCTAGCCTCACAGGCTAGACTGTACATCAGGAGCCATTACCCTGCATCTGGAGATTTCCCTGCGCTCTACCTACTTTCACAATATGTGAAAGCAGTCATTCCTGAATATCTGTAAGGACTGGTTCTGGGTTCCCCTGTGGATACCAAAATCAGCAGATGCTTGTCTCTTATAGACAATGGCATAGCATTTGCACACTATCCATACAAATCCTCTAGTCTACTTACCATATAGTGTAAATGTTGCGCGATTTGTTTTTAACATTGGGAATACCGATAATGAAAGTCTATACATGTTCAGTTTAGGTATGATTAGAGTACTTTTGGGCACACACACACACACACACACACACACACACACACACACACACACACACACACACACACACACCCTTTTCCAGGTAGTCAGACTTGAAGTAGGGGGACATGCCAGGGGTGGCCCTTTGTAGACCATCTTTCATTCTGATTTCTAGCATCCTACTCAAGGGCCCTGTTGCCCCCTTGTCGGTGGGCCCTTGTGAGCAGGCAGCCTTACTGAATTGGTATAGAGCCTGTGTAATCTGGTGTCTGTCTCTTTTCAGTCCTTTGTGCCAACATTCCCTTTCTTTCTTAGTTTTCAGCCCATTGTGATGAACCAAATGTTCAGTTCTGGTTATGGGCTGATTCTCAGGCTCGCCTGTGGGTTGCTGACTGTTAACGAGCAAGCCTGTGGACAGAGACCAGAGGCCCTGCTTCTTTTGGGAGACACCACAGGGTTGGAAAAGAATTCAACCTGCTAGTTCTTCAGAGGCAGCTAGGAGTGCTGCAACCCTGGGAATTGAGGGTGCTTAATAGGTTATATCCGGCTGGACTTCCTCTGGGTTTACCTTCCTTGCCCTACTAAGTCCAGTCCCCTTGGTGGAAAGGAAGCTGAGAATAGTGACAGGGCACTGCCAGGATGCCTTTGACTTTTGAAATTCAACAAGTTGGCTTTTATAATGGTTATGTTATCTATACATTTAAACACATGCACGTCATTAGCTGGTTTCATTGAAATCCTCAGGACTGTGTGAACTCTTTCTCCTAATCTTGTTTCTCTTCCCCAGGGCTTGGGGCGAAGGAAGTGCACCCCAGATCAAAAGCAACACATTTCTAGAAATTTCAATCTCTGGGCCTGTGAATACATCCCATCCAATCTTGATGGTTTTTCAAATAACCAAACATCCTATGTACATAAGAAAGCTGTGGTGGTCTCATCTTTCCGGCGTTTTCCAAGATGTTACGATGAGAGATGGATTGCTTCCTCCCAAAGCTGTCCAAAGTTTCTGGGGAACCAGCCAAATGGAGAGTTTGCTGTTGACACAAAGGTGGTCTCTCCACACCCTCGCACAGGTACCCCAAGCCTTCCAGAGGCTCTTGATGAGGCTCATGATGTCATCCCAGCAGGCGTTCATGAAGTCTCTGATCCAACACCACCCCCCTAATTGCTGAAATGCTTTTGTGACTTTTAAAGGTTGAAAATATTCAAATTCTTCAGAAGGTATGTGAAGCTATTTGCATGTGTAAATAAACTTCTAAGATTGTCATGTTAACTTTTGGGGGTGTTTAAAAGTTTTGTACTTCATATATGATAAAATTTTGATTTCGAAATTCCAAGCAATGCAGAGGTGGCAAAAAGTCACCTTGATTCTGCTCTATTTCCAGTCCTATCTTATCTAGGAGAAGGGTTGCTCCCTGCTGTAGGGTGATTTCATTTAAACTTCATGTGTGCATGTGTGCATGTGTGTGCATGAGTGTGCATGTGAGTTTTAAGGATTTACAGTAACAGGTTTCTTCATGCCATTTTCAAAGGTCTTTAGTTATCTTTCTCCGTGCTCCCTCCTGCATCCTGTCTTTCCATTCCCCCACCCAATCTAATCTTTTCTGCTCCATTATACCCCACGTCCCCTTCACACTGCCTGTAATCTATCCTATCTCCCTAAAATTCCCCTATGTCTCCATAGCATCTACATACAAGAGACAACACGCTATATTTCTAGGTCTTGGTTTTGACTGTTCTTTTTACTTTTTTAAAAAGTTGAACTTTTTAAATTAGATATGGCTAGGAAAAAGTTAGTGATTTTCACATGCAAATCTTATATTTACTCCCCCAGCTGTATTTTTAATAAAGTAGTTTAAAAAAAATAAAAATTAAGGCCTAGTAATTTTTCACTTGTTTCCCCTTTCATTTTTCTACAAGAACAATTGAATCATTTGGGAAAGTTGTAACTTGGGATCATTTCTGACACACTGCTTTGTGTAGATCTATGTATGTGTTGGTTTGTATATGCTTGGCCCAGGGAATGGCACTATTAGGAGGTGTGGCCTTGTTGGAGTAGGTGTGTCACTGTGGGCATGGGCTTTAATACCCTGGTCCTAGCTGCCTGGAAGCCAGTCTTCTCCTAGCTGCCTTCAGAACAAGAGGTGGAACTCTCAGCTCTTCCAGTTCTATGTCTGCCTGGATGCTGCCATGCTCCCACCTTAATGATAATGGACTTAACCTCTGAACCTGTAAGCCAGCCCCAATTAAATGTTGTCCTTTATTAGAGTTGTGTTGGACATGGTGTCCATTTACAGTAGTAAAACCCTAACTTAGACAGTCTACTTTTAACAGTAACATTGGTAATACTTTAATTTTATTTCTAAGTTTATACTGGTTGAACCCAGAATCACAACTTTTATTGTAGCTTTTATGTAGTTAAATTTTATATTTATTTAATTGTGCATAATCTCTGATAGTCCTAGTTTATTTTTCTCTAAAGCACTTTTGAGTACATGTATGCTGAGATGTTTTTCTAAGAAAATAAGAATAGTGGCCACAACAACACTGTTCCTTAGACTCTGGCTGTAGTCCTCCCCTACAAGGGACTATAGTCTCCCACCATGGGCTGTAGTCCTCCCACCAGGAGAGCTGGCCTTATACTGACTTTGTGTGCCCACCCCCAGATCTATGTATAGATTTTCTCACAGATTCTTTCTCTGTCTCTTAACAATACCATAGTAGGCACTATCCACTCTTGTTTCTTGTTGCTCTCCTATAAAATACACATATAATTTAACGTCATTTCTTACTAATATTTACAATGTACTCTATTTGTGTGTGCATGTGTTGTATGTGTGGCAGTTGCATGGGAATCATGTAGCACCAGAAGTTGATGCCAGGGGTCTTCCTTGATCACTCTCCATTACCAAGACATACTCTCTCTCTGGCTTTTATTTATGGGTGCAATGTTTAATTCTGCCTGATACTAAGGCTAATGACTAATGTTTTGCTAGTCCCCTCCCCTCACGGTGCTTTCTCAGGTGCAGCAAAAACACATTTTGACCCTTGTTTATGTTCCTGGCTGGTCGGGGTCCTTGTGAGTGGTGTGCATGTTCTCACACCTACTATACGAGCACAGAGACGGGGTTGTGGGGACAATTGTAAGAGACAGGACAGGTGGTTCTGGGTGTAGCTACCAAACACACAGGGACAAAGAGCTCCTAGCTTACTTACTAATGAGTCCCTGGATTCTACTCTGACCACCAGTCCAAGTACCCATATAGTTCATTCACTTCACCAATGACTTTGATCCAATTCAGCACTTAGCAGAGAGAATGATGGGGACCAGACATGGCAGAGGACCTCTATAAAAAACGTCCTCAAATGCCCTTGGTCCTACCTCTCCCCAAATTCACTACATGAATGCCTGGGTTTACACATTTTCAGTGGACCTGACCTGGGCTCTGTCTGCTTTAAAAAAACCAGGCACTTTCGATGCGGTGATAATCTGTTAAATACGTCATCATCAGATCTGAGAGACATTCTCCTTGAAGTCAACAGGCTTGAAATAGAAGAGAAAATGAAGGAACTTTCTTAATGCATAGGTCAGTGTAATTGGATGCTACACTAGGGTGGCCACCTACTCACTGCCTCCCACACTGTAGGAAATGCGGGCTAAGAGCATTTCATGTTCACAAAGCAGAATCTTACAAATGGGTTCAAAGAAACAAGAGGGACTAGCAGACCTCATTTTATGCATCATAAACAGGTAATGTGACAGTATCCTCCCTGTTTCTTTGCTGAGGGTACCTTGCAAGCACACTCCCTGGTTCTCAGTTTCGGGTGTAGCGCGGGGGGGGGGGTGTCTGGTTTTGTTGCAGCTCATTGCCTGGGTGATGTCACCGGAGCTTCCTTTGATGTCTAGTTCTGTTTCTTGGGACACTCATCTGATGCAGATACAGTTCCTGGATGCCTGAAAATCTTAGAATTGCACTACACTTAACTCCAAGTTCATGCCCCGTACACACAATCATACATGTGCACACACACACATACATGCACATTACTAAAAGTGTTCGGAACCAAATCTGCAATTGTGTGGTACTTAATGACTGTGGGGTATGTTTGTCCTCTGTGGAAACACTCCTGAAAGCTACTCTTTCTTCACTTAATTCTCTCCTATGTAAAGCAAATGACACCATCCGATTACCCACAATTCCTGATGCAGTGAGCCAAGAACAAGAGGATACTGGACTTTAAGGGAAGGCAGAACTGAAGATTCTAAACACAATCCACTTTATGCAAATAAAAGTCTCCCACAAATTGTCACCACGCTACTGAGTTGCTGTCGTTGGCTCTTGGCCTCAGAAGGTCATTCTGAGTGGAGGGATAAACAAGCAGTCAGTTACAGAAGCCCCGACTTACTGGTCCATTACATGCACGTGTTTATAGACTTCTTCCTCCTCAGTGAATCAGCCTTAGACTTGTGCCGAGCTAGAAATCACTTAGGTACTAAAAAGGCAACCGATGGCTCAGCATCCCTTTCTGAAGAGATACTGCCTGGTTCTTGTTCCAGAACAATACCGGGAAGCTCCCATTACTTCCTGTGCATGTAGCAGGCGTATGCATCGCCATTGAGTCCCGTATCTGCAAAAACAGGGTCTGGAGATCCTTGGGCAGCACAGATAATGGACAGAGGGGTGGATTTCTATATGGAATCCACTCATAAATGCTTTCCACGTTTGAACAGAGAAGTTCATTCTGACGTTTAGGATTACAGCTGTGAAGATTATTTTTTCGTGGCTCCCTTTTTCATACGCATGTTTCTATGTGTGGTATATGGGCATGCTTTGATGGATATATGTACATGCACATGGGCATATTGCATGCACACATGTGAGCATGAATGTGTCTCTGTGTGCTATATGCACAGGTTCAGATAGGTATCCGTACAGGTGTGAGCATACATGTGGAGATTAGAACCAAGAAAGGCCGGAGGTTCACTTCAGATGTTTTCCTCTCAGGCTCTCCACCTTGTGTTTTAAGGCAGAGTTCTGCATGGAAGAAACAGCTCATTATTTTGGCTAGGCCTTTGTCCATTGTCCTTACCTGACCCACACAGTACTGCTGTTACAGAAGAACCCTGGCATACCCAGCTTTTTGTTTTTAAATGTAGGTTTTGGGGCTTTAACTCAGGTCCTCATGTTTGTGCTCAAAGCCACCCCAGCCCCTGCTTAGTGACTTCTTATTTAGAGCATCTTGTGGCTTCCTTTGGCCAAAGGCATCCTTCAGTGTGTGGCCTTGTTCTGTGTCTCTTATTAAGGCTGATATGACAGTGTTCTAGAAGCAATCTTCATATGTAGGTTGACCCCTATCACAGCTCCCAGAATGTAACACATGTCACTGCTGCCTTGAAGGTCAGAAGGAGTAGACATTTACCCAATGCAACCCTCCTCCCCCTACATAATGGGTCCATATTGAGGACTTCTAGAGAGAAAGATGGGTGTGGGGGAGGAATGCTAGGCTAAAAATAGGCTCCCCATATGTTCTGCTGAGTTCAGGGAAAGATCCATGCTGTTATGGTAACACCCTAAGAACATCATATAACAAGCGAGAATAATCAATTTACTCCTTTGGGTCCTTGGAGGCTGCCCATCATCTTTGGTTGGAAATGACAGTGGGAGCTAAAGGTTTGGGAAGACCCCTTTTGGCTCTGCCATGAGATCTGAGGCTTGGAGGTCCTTCCAGCTGCTGCCTTTGGTTGAGACAGACCCACACTTCACAAACACACAGGGTAGTCGCCGCGCTCATCCTGGTGCTGGTTGAGGACGGAAAGTGCTGGGTAAGTGTGAAATGCGGAGTAGAGCCTTCTCGAGAACCCATCAAAACAAATGAAAACATCTTGTTTAACACCCCATATTTCAGCAAACATGTTCCCAGCATACCAAAATAATCCCCCCAAAATATTAAACAACAAATCAGGCCCCTGCCAGAGCCTGACTCACCAAATAAACGTAACGAAGAGAGCTGACTCATAACCTTCATCGAGGCTGTGTGAAAGCGCTTGAATTAACCGTAGCGTGTAATTTCTGCAGAGGAACGGGAATTACCTCATTATTCTGTCTCCTAATCAAAGTCAAACAGATCCACAAGTTCTGGAGCCAGGTAGTACAGGCAGAAAAGTGTGGATCCTGCCCTTGTCCTGTCTACTCTTCAAGCTCAAATAAGTGCCTCCCCAGGCACTGAGTTCACAGCACCAGCAGCATCCGCCAGGGACAATCCTCCTCCCAAAGGGGAAGGGCAACTCTGCTCACCACCCATGTGGAGCCCAGCCACGAGCAGGATCATACACGATGCCTATGGCGGAAACGGCTTTCTCTAGGGGAGAATGCAGCAATTCCTTTGGCTAGAAAAGAAACCACCATTATGTAGTATTACAGAGTCTTCCGATGGCTAGAACCTTTTTCTGAGATCTCATGACTGTCATCAGCTGGAAGTGGAGTACCCAATCCTCCTCTAGCAAATATTGATGAGGTTCTAAAAGAGTATCGAGAAGCTCCCCACAGGAGACATGTTCTTGTTCCTCTAAGGACTAACTGGCCGTGGTGGCACATGCTGGTGATCATAGTGCTCGGAGGTTAGGAAATCAGTGTCATCCTTGGAATCATAGCAAGTCCTAGGCCAGCCTGGGCTTCATGAGACCCACTCTGTCTTAAAGCAAACAATCAAACCCCCAAACAAGATAGTTTACAGCACCAAATACCCGGGAAATTTCTCAGTCTTTTAAGGAAGAATTTGGCTTTCCTGGAGCACATCAATCAAGAGTTGAATATCTTTGACCAATTAAAACAGTCTAGATCAAAGCGGACGCTGTTTGCAGTCGAATGTGAGCTGATTTAAAGCTTAGTTTCTAACTTAGCATTACCATTTCCCACTCAAAACCCCACCATGTACTAAGCCCCTTTTGAAGGCCCATCCTCTTTGAGAACCACCATAGAGCCACACCACATGTATAAATGCTAATGTGTTTAAGCATTTGGTGACTAGCTAAAATTATTTTTATTTAAACATTTTTCTCTCACAGAATATATTTTGGTCACATTTCCCCTCTCCTAACTCTTCCAGATCCATCCCATCTCCCTACCTGACTTCATGCTCTCTCTCAAAGCAAAACAGGAAAAAAACATCAAAAACAACAAAAAAGAAAATCAAAACAGACAAATTAAAAAAAATTAAATAAGTCAATAAGACAACACAAATGCCCAAACTAATAGCCTCCCCCCCCCCCACACCGAGTGCTTTTGTGTTGGCCTGGGGCAAGAGGCCTTCCTACTCTGTAGTATGGTTGATATATCCAGGGACACTCCATTGGAGAAAACTGATTTTCCCTTTTCCAGCAAGTATCAACTGCAAGTAACTTCCTGGTTAAGGATGGGGCTGGTGACTGGATTTTGAGCCTTAACTTGAGTTTAGCACTGCTCTGGCTTCTGCACTACAAGAGGAAGCAACAACAGACCTCATCCAGACCAGATGACCTGCCAAGGAGATGTAGCTGCTCCTAGAAAGAGCCAAGATTTGAAGGTAAGGATGCTACATCAGTGAGGATCAGGCGAGGACGCTTCGAAAGGTCATAATTATAATTTTATTAAGCTGTGATCAGGGAGAGAAGATAAATGTCATAGCAATGCGTTTAATATTGGATACATATTATATTACAGGATGATTATGAATTTGTGTTTCTTGTGTACTTCAAATTTGGATATGTATGAGGGAGAAAGCTGAGTTTAATTTTTTATCTGCTGGATAAGGAATTGATTTTAATTCTTTCTCTGCTAATTAAGGGAAAATTAGAAAAACAAGCTACTTACTAAGGCACTAAATACATTTTGATTACTTATGGATATAAGCAGTTGTGTTGGCTTCATTTATTTATTTACTGAAAGCCTAATGATAGATAAAATGAAGAATTAATAGTGTAATAGAGAGGGATAATGGAATTATTTAGCAGACAGAATGAAGTCTACGGTTTCCCCACCTTGCAGTGGGGAACACGAAGCTTTCTGTCTTGGGCAATCCAAGGTAGCTGTGGCCCCTGCTTGAGAGGAACAAACTGCTGGAAAACTGTGGAGGGGCCAGGTGGGGGCAGTGAGTGGGGGCAGCAGGTGGGGGCTTCAGGTGAGGACTTCAGGTGGGGGCTTCAGGTGAGGGCTTCAGGTGGGGGCTTCAAGTGAGGGCTTCAGGTGAGTTCAGTTCAATGCACCTGAAGGAGGCTGAGAGCATGTCTTGCATGCAGCTGGGTGTGGTGGCTCTGGTGGTTAATCTTTGTTGTCTCCTTGATGGTTTAGAGTTACCAGAGACACATCTTGGGGTATGTTGTGTTTCCAGACCACCCTGGATGTGGGTGGCACCATCTCATAGCTGTGTGGTTCAGCCTGAAGAGGAAGGAGAAAGAGAATCGAATGTCAGTACTCATCACTGTGCTTCTTACTAAGGCTGCTGTGTGACCAGCCGTTCCCATTCAAACCATGTTAGCATGAGGTGTGTGTGTCACAGGATGAGAAGATGTTAAGAGAGGATAGGGACATAGGGTGGGTCTTCAGCACCAGGCAGAACCCTGGCAAGGCTGGAGGAGGCCCAGCTGCAGTGGGTCTAGGTTTGTAGAGGATTTGAGGTCCTCTGGGACCTTACAGGATTGGCAGATTGACAAAGAGGTGGAGAAAATGACAGAAACTTCCCAGAAGGACAACGGAGATGGAAATATGAATGAGCCAAGGCTGGGGGAGAGGCCGTTTCCTTTGAGGTTTATTTTAACTTATAACGTAAGGGAAAGTCTGCATGTGGGTGACCCAGGAGGCCTGGAGAGGACCTTAGACCCCGGGGAGGTGGAGCTATAAGCAGTCGTGAGCTGCCCCATGTAGGAGAGGGGGAACAAACTTAAGTCCTCTGGCAAAGCAGCAAGGCTCTTAACCACTGAGCCAGCTCTCCAGTCCCAAGTGTATGGAGGTAGAGGGGCTAAGACCTCTGAAGCTGACTTTTCTTCAAGTGTCCTGAGGAGCCTAGCTAGCATTCATTAGTGCCTGGGTCCCTAGTTCACTAATAAGCCTAGGGGGATTCTGGAGGTGGGGATGCCTCAGTTTTTTAATAGAAAGTTCCCCAGGTGACCCCAGGGCCAGTCATGCTGGAAGGAAAACAAGATTCAAAAGAACTGAAATCAGAATATCCAAAAACAAAACAAAACAAAACAAAACAAAACAAAACCCAAACCAACCAACCAAACAAACAAACAAACACCAAAACAAGACAGAAAAACAAAACCCCAAAACCAAAACCAAAACCAACCAAAAACCAAAAACCAAAAAAACCAAACTGCACTCTCATGCTTGTGACAGCAGTAGAAATTGGAGAAGCAGAGGCTGCCTAAACAGCGGCTGAATAGGCAGATGTGGTGACCCATGGAGAGATCCACAGTGTACACTGTACAGCCTCAGAGAAGGAGGAACTATGGTGTCACAGAATCCTGGGGGTGAGGAGGGAGGGACTCTAAAAACATGTGCTAAACTGAATAAGATAGACTTAGACGCTTCCACGTACTTAAAATAGTCAAATTCATAAAGCCAAAGGCAAGCCTAATGGTCACTGTGTGCTAGGGAGGGAGAGAGCAGGGAGTTAGTCATCCACAGGTCAGACATTTGGGTCGAGAAGAGTAGGTTCCAGAGATGTCCTATGGAACGCGGTGCCTGCAGCCAATGATGCTGCACTTCTCACACTCAAAAGTTACGAGGGAGGACCTCATGCTAAGTATTCTTAACACATGAGAAAACCAGAGCCTTTGTAGATGTTAGGAGTAGGTGAGAGGGATGTGCCTGGAGGAGGAGATGAGCAGAGAGGAGCAGATACGATTGGTCACAATGTGTGCACTTACAGAATCCCAGTGCAGAGTTTAGAAAAGTCTTATGCCTGAATTAGTTTGGAAATTCAACGTAGACAGGGAAATTGAATATCGCTTGGTCATTCCATTAGAGAATCTGTACATTATAGTCAATAATCGTCTGAAGAATCCCAGGAGTTTAGGCTGTGCGTAGAATCTCTTAGTCTGGAAATGATGTGTGCACGATGTGGGTGTTGACCTGGGTGCCCAGAGAACAGGATGAAAGGAAGCATCAGGCTTGTCCAGGAGATGCAGGGACACTGTGATAGGACCAGGTCCTCAGGCCTGAGGACTCTGCACTCCCCCTTCTGCTGCACTGCGGACACCAGTCCCAACACTTGCACTGTCACAGATATGACTGAAAGAGCATTCTAGAATGTGTGTGACTGGGACTGTGATGAAGGCTGATTTTAGCTCACTGGTTGAGGAGTGAAGCTTTGATCCCCGGCCATTCACACACTACCTTTGTGATCACGAGCCAGCTCCCAAGGCTTGTTTACTTCTAGGGCTTTCCTGTTAGCATTAAGGGTTAGATGAGAAGTATTTTTCAGAGCACTAGATGCAGGGTTTAGGTTCTACACACAGGAATGGGCTAGAGATGCAGCTCATTGACAGAGCACGTGCCTAATGTGCAGGAGGCTTAATCCCCAGCAGAACAAGAGAAAAACTAACGATAATCAAGAGGCTGGGGCATGGCTCAGTTGGTAAAATGTTTGCTGTGCAAGCCAAAGGACCTGAACTGGATGCTCAGAACCTACATAAAAGCCAGGAGTGGTCCACACTTGGAATCCTTGCCTGAGGACGAGGAGGAGGCAAGTGAGTCCCAAGGGATTGCTGGCTATCCAGCCTAGCACAACCAGCAAGCTCCAGGCCAATGAGAGAGAGAGTCTGCCTCAAAACAAAGTGGACAGCATTTGAATAACAGCACTTGACATTGTCCTCTCATGCACTCATGCATGTGCACTCCCCACGTGAACATACATGTGCTTGTATGCACACACACATATCAATGAGGCCTTGGCTGATCTCTCCAGGACTCCTTGATAGAAGGAGCAATGGGATGGTGTACACTTGTCAAGACTTTTTGCTGTTAAATTTTCCACATGTCAAGCCCTGATGTTCCAATGTGCCAACACTATTTTCTGCTAGTTTGTAGGGAAGCGAGGAGTGTCAATTATGTGGATGGTGGGTCTGGGTCTGCTGTGACTGTGGGTCTCTTTCTGCCTTGCTTAGAAAAAATGACTGGGTCATTCCATTTACAGATAGTGTGGGTTCTTCCTCAGAACTCCTCACAGTCCTGACCATGACATGGGTGACATTAGATGTGTGTATAGGGTTTGTTTTCCTCCAAGACTGCAAGTGTGTGAAAGGTAGGGTCCAAACCAAACATTTTGTGTTCAGTTTGTCATTTGTCAGCCCTCTCTCTCTCTCTCTCTCTCTCTCTCTCTCTCTCTCTCTCTCCCTTTTCAACAACTCACTGCACTAATGAGTGCATAGGTGAGGATTTTCAGAATAGCTGACCACTAAACCCGAACCTGAAGACCTGGGCATTTTTAACCTTCAGGTTTTTGTTGTTGTATTTTTTTTTTAACAAAATGGGTGTTTCCTAGCTCAGCAAACAGCAACTATCATTTTGCTAGCGAAAGCCACAGCAGTAAGTAAGGACATGTCTACAAAGATGACAGGTTTTCACTTGGGCTGTGTTCCTCTGACGATGATAGAGTCCCATCGGTTATTTATTTAATAGCTGTGATCACAGGTAGAGGAGAGAACACATTTGCTCTAAACCAAGCATACAAAGGAATGCATTTTACAAGGCCCAGTGACCAGAGCTCACACACTGCTGCCTCAGGACCTCCAAGTAAGAACAACCACCCCAGTGGGTTTGCTGTAGAAATGGCCAGAACACATTCTGTCTGTGATGTCACAAGGTCAGAGTCCCTTCAGTGGCTCATGCCACAGACCTTGCAAAGCTGGAAATAGGCTTTGCCTGCCTCTCAAGTCTTACTTTACATTAGAAGCTGCGAGCACACGAGTGCTACATAAGGTAATCAGCTTCAGCCACATTTTGTTTTGTGTTTTTTATTTTAAAATCACTTAGTGGCAAACTAAACTTCCTTTATCCTTTCCCTTAAATGACCATGAAAAGATCAGTTGCTTGTTTTTAAACCTCTGGACAATACCAAATGAAAAACAGGCAGGACAACTTACATACTCCAGGAGTACACACACACACACACACACACACACACACACACACACACACACACACACACAGACGCACACACACTGGTCAAGTAACACCACCCCCTTATAAATGTCTGCCCTGCCCTCACCTGATTCCTAATTACTTCCTGGCATTTCTTTGTTCCTTCGCGTTTGCTTTTATAGTGCATTCAAACAAGGTAGAACTGTGTCCATCTATGAGAAAGTCAAAGACCAGGAAGTACAAAGTTTAATTTCCTGGTCCCGCAGTCTGTTGGGTTTAGAAATGACTCGGGAAGCTTTCTCACCATGGTCATCTTTCAAAACGGTGCACAACTGGCCGCTCAGATCAAATCGCTCATGAGAAAGTATAAGATAACGTTAAGCGAAAAGGAGCAGGCTACAAGGCACACTGTGGACAGCTAGACGCCTGTCGGTGGGGGAAGACGAATGCGCAACCATCCCAGCTCTGCAGGACTGGAGGAGACCTTCTGGCCTGTCTCCACGTTTCTGATCTTTACAATGATTTCAAACATTTTTTTTTTTTTTTAAAAATTCAACTGATGAAGCAACTAGTCACTGGTTTGAACACACACTGCTACTCAGAACAAAAGCCTCACTCTGGGCTTCCAGGGTGAATCAAATGCATTAAAAGCCTAGGTCTTCAATGAAGTACCTGGGATTCCTTGGCTCTCCTCTGCAGAATGATGGACTCTTTCTGATGCCCAAAGTTTCTGCCGTTAATGAAAAAGTATCCCTGGGTTGGCTCGGTGAGTAGGTCAGTAAAGTGCTTACAAGCATGAAGATCCCAACGCCTCCAGAATGCTAGGCTCCCTGACTGTCCAGCCTTGCTGAACTGCGGAGCTCCAGATTCAGTGAGACCCTGTTAAAAATGGTAACAGGAGTCTGAAGAATGAGATCAGAGGTTGACTATTGGACTTCATACTGAGACAGACAGACAGACAAACACACCACACACACACACACACACACACACACACACACACGCTCTCTCTCTCTATTCACTCCTTTCAGATAACATTTAAGGAATTGTCCATCTGCAGAGATCAAGTAGAAAAATCGACAACCAATGCGTATATAATGTTCTCTAGAAAGAAAATGGTTGAGAGACAGAACAGTCACACACTTTCCTAGCCTCCATGGAAACCAAACAAACCCATTCTGACCCAGTCTGAGTTTATGAAGGCATTCAGCGAGTGGCCTGAATGAACAGCCTTCAGATGGATCAAAGCCCTGGCTCTGAGTCTTCTACCTGGGGCCCCGTGTAAACCTTTTTCTGCTTGACTTTCTCACTCAGAGAATGTGGTTTGGTAGCATTAAGTTTAGGCCCGAGTACAGAGGGAAGTGAACAGTGGCAGGTTAGTACAGGAGTTTTGCCAAACATGAGCACCTCGGGCGAGGGACGTCACACCCAGCAGAGGAGATATATAGTAAAAGTTGACCGTTTGGGGTCAAGCGTCTGTGGGTGGAGTGTGGCAATGCACTTGGAATTTTGCTTAGGATAACCCTTGTCTTGGTCTTAAAAACAGTGAATATACAGATACATGCCACAAGAGGGCAGGTGTACATGCTGAAAGGTTCGGAAAATGTAACCTGCTTTCACACACACACACACACACACACACACACACACACACACACACACACACACAAAACCAGACCTGACTCACCAGTGGGTTTCAGTGTCCCATTTGTCACTGCTCATAGACAGGTTTTGTCTGACCCATTGCAGAAAACTCAAGCCTGGAGGAAAGCCACCACAAGAGCATTCCCCCAGCATTGACTTTAACTCTGCCGTATTTGTGTGTGTTATAAAATATAGTTTTTGCAATGAAAACACCTACAATTTCATTACCGCGAAAGATGGAGCTGCTATTTTTAAATGTTGGTGGGATAAACATTTCCCAACTCTGCGTTGCCGTGCGAATGCAGATGTACGATTTCCTCAATCTCATTTACAGAATAATGGGATCAAATAATGCTTCGTTATTTCGTAATGAACAAAGCAATATGTGAGTCTGAGAAAAGAAGCAATTACACTTATTTTTCTTTCACCCTAGACCCTCTCTCCCAATTGCATTCTGATATTAAAATGAACTTAATTTGTTGGGTAATTCCAAGTCGTTGCTTCCAGTTCTCTGAAGATGAGCGTTCAGGCTTCTCAGAACTTTAGGTTTTCTGACTACAAATTGTTTTCTCAACATGTTTCTTAGAGACCTCAGAGAGCCTCGCCCTGGCGGGGAGGTGGGGGTTGGGGAAAGAAGGCTGGGTGGGGGTGGGACCCTGGAAGTGGGTGGGGCCGGGATGGGGTTCTGTAAGAGTGCGCACTTCCTGCAGACCACGCATCTGTACTGACTCAGGCAGGCGGGTCAGGGTTAGTACAGCTACGACACAGACAGCAAAGGACCTCAAGGTCTGGCTCAAACAGTCTGCAGTTTTCTCTGGGCCAGTTTGGAGCTACAGAGCCACGCTGTACTTTAGTGGCTAAGGTTTTCCGTGTGATGGCTAATGTTGTCCGCTTATTAGGATCTAGAAACACCTGGGACTTAAATCTCTTCTGGGCATGTCAGTGAGGGAGTTTCGAGATTTAGGGTGATTGAGGTAGAAAGATCCACCCTAACTGTGGACAGCACCATCCCTTGGGCTGGGGTTCCAGACTGAATGAAAAAAAAAAAAAAACGTGAGCAGCTGAGAGCCAGTGTTCACCTCTCTGTAAGTCCTTACTGTGAAGGAAATGTGCCCTCCCACCATGCCCTCCCCCACCATGATGGACAGCATCGTCAATTGTGAGTCAAAATAAATTCTCTCTCCCAAAGTTGCCTTTGTCATGTATTTTGTCACAGCTCTGCAAACAATAGGCTAGGTATGTATCATGTGACTTTGGGCCCTTTCCTATTTTCTCTGAAGCCTGCCTTTCTCATCTATGAAATGGATATCACATTTTATTTTATTTTATTTTTCTCCAAGAGAACGAAATCATGAAGGTAAAGCACAAAAACCCCTAGCTGGTGTAAAACTATGGATCAGAAACTGGTCCATCCTTTCCCAAGGCTACGACCATGCCTGAGCTCGGATCTCCTGAGCAATGTCCGCCCGGGACAAGGCACAGCAGACACAGTAGGATTATCTGTTGCTGCCTTTTGCCTAGCTTCCTGTTTTGTAAAAATGATATTGAAGGCAACAATGGTTGATAAATGCTACGTCTCCTTCAGCAGCTGACTCCAAATGCACAGCCTCTCTAACACTTTCTGGAAGATTCCTCATAGCGTACTTACACAGTTCCGTATCGCGCCCGGTAGGTGCAATCTATTTTGTCTGAAACATTTTCACTAGGAAGAAACACAAAGTGCCTGGTGCCTTCCAACCCCACTTTCTGGGTTGACATCGAGGGCCACAGGCAGAAGGACTCCAGAAGGAAGCTGCTAGCAAAGCAGTCACGTTCTGTTTTCTCTGGAGATTTGCGTAAGTGCCCACCAGCCCATACCGGTGCCGCAGTAACAGGTAAGATGTAGTGGGATATTAACCACGCTTCCGTGTCTGAGGTGCCGGGTCGGCAATCATTTCTGACAGGACACTCCTGGTTGTGCTGCTTGCACGGAGCAGGCCTCTTACGCAGTGACTTCAAATGGAATTTTCACAAGCCTTGCTTCCCCCCAAGACCAGCGCCCAACCTCAGATGTTTTTATTCCGGCAGTTCCCCTGTTCTTGCTCGTAAAACAGAGCGCTTGCAGCTTTGTTTCCTCTCAACACGGCAAATGTTTCTTATTGTTGCGTGGTTTCAGACACATTTTATTATTACCCTTTCTAAGGCACCGATAACTTGAATAACATTTAACCCACGAGTGTACACGCACTAAATTTGGACAGGCAGTAAATTATGACAAGAAAGTCATTTGGGTTAGCCTGGACAGTCTCTTCTGTGTGTGGATGCCAGAGGTTAGCGTGGGTATTGCTCTTCATACAAACTGTCTATTTCTTCCTATTTCTTTTTTTATTACATTATTTATATAATGAGTGATGTGTGTGCATGTACACAGTCAAACACATCCATGCACGCCACAGCATGAGTATATGGGGTCGGAGGACAAACAAAGGAGTCGGCTTGCTTCTTTCTCCATGTGGGTCATGGGGACCTGACTCAAACCGTCAGGCCTGGTGGCAGAAACATAGAATCTCTGCACCATCTTACCAGCTCAACATACTACAGGATTTTTTTTTTTATGGGAGGGGGACACTACTTAATCATTTGAGCTCCAGCCCCGCCTGATTTTTTTAGACGAGATCCGTCATTGGTCAGGAGTCTATCAAGGACTTTGGACTGGTTGGAGAGCAAGCCCTAGGGATTCATCTGACTCAACCACCAGCCTTGGGATTAAAAGCATGTGCCATCGTGTGTGACACATAATGACACATTTTTAAAATTCTTCTTTCATATATTACATCCCAACTATAGTTTCCCCTCCCTCCCCTCCTCCTAGTCCCTCCCACCTCCCCTTTCCCCCAGATACACCCCTCCTCAGAAAAGAGCTGGTCTCCAATGGACATCAACTAAAGACTGTATAACAAGATACAACAAGACCAGGCACATGCTATCACATCAAGGCTGGGCAAGGCAACAAGATGAACGGGGTCCCGCAAGTAGGCAAAAGAGTCAAAGACAGCCCTACTCCCACTCTTAGGAATCCCACAAAAACACCAAGCTGCTCGGCCATAGCATATATGCAGAAGACCTCAATCAGAAACCTACAGGTTCTGTGAGGACCCATGAATCCTGGTGAATTGATTCTGTAGGCGATGTTCTTGTGGTATCCCTAACTCTTCTGGTTCCTCTGATCCTTCCTTCTCCTCCTCCACAGGACTCCCAGAGTCCGCCTTATGTTTGTCTGTGGAACTCTGCAACTCTTCCCTTCAGTTGCTGCATAAAGTCTCTCTGATGATGACCATGCTAGAGGCCCACAGGTGGAATAATCTGTAGGTTGAAGGTTTTGTGGCCAGGTTGGTGTCCCAGTCCCTTCACTTGAGGACTTGCCTGGTTACAGAAGAGGACCAGTTCAGGCTCCATGACCCCCATTACTAGAAGTCTTTGCTTGAGTCACCATCATAGACTCCATGGGGTTTCCATTGCACTGTTTCTACCTCACCCTCCTGAGATAACCTCCAAATCCAGTATTTTCTCCTTCCCTCCCCTGCTACATGATCCTTCCTGTTCCCAACCCCACTCATCCTCATTTCCCCTTCCCAGGGAGCTCCTTGCTTCCCACCCCAAGCCTCTCTGGGACTTAGTTACTCAGCCTCTCTGGATCTGTGGATATCCATGATTATCCTTGCAGCTGTATCCACCCATAAATAAGTACATATCATGTTTGTCTTTCTAGGTCTGGGCTACCTGACCCAGGATGATTTATTTTTTCTACTTCCATCCAGTTGACTACAAATTTCATGATGCTATTTTTTTTAACAACTGAGTAATTACTCCACTGTGCAAATGTACCAGTGAGGGATATCTAGATTGTCTCTAGTTTTGGGCTATTATGAATAAAGCTGCTATGAACACAGTTGAGCAAATGTCCTTGTGGTAGGATGGAGAGTCCTTTGGGTATATGCCCAGGATTGGTATAGCTGGGTCCTGAGGTAGATCAATTCTCAGTTTCTGAGAAATTGCCATACTGATTCCCAAAATGGCTGTACCAATTCACACTCCCACCAGCAGTGGAGGAGTGTTCCCTTGATCCACATCCTCACCAGCGTGAGCTGTCACTTGTGGTTTTGACTTTAGCTATTCTGACAGGGGTAAGATGAGATCTCAGAGTCATTTGGATTTGCGTTTCCTTGATCGCTAAGGATGTTGAACATTCCTTTAAGTGCTTCTTGGCCATTACAGATCCCTCCATTGAGGATTCTCTGTTTAGATCTATACTCCTTTTAAAATTGGTTTATTTGGTTTGTTGGTGTCTAGTTTCTTGAGCTTTTTAAATATATATTTTAAATATTAGTCTTCTTGGGGAAAATGTTTTCTCACTCCATGAGCTGCCGTTTTGTCCTATTACCAATGTCCTTTGCCTTACAGAAGCTTTTCAGTTTCATGAGGCCCCACTTACTAATTGAGTTTAATTAATGTCTTTGCTACTGGTGTTCTGTTCAGGAAGTTGTCCTCTGTGGAAATTCATTTAAGGATATTCCCCACTTTCTCTTCTATCAGGTTCGGTGTATCTGGTTTTATGTTGAGGTCGTTGATCCACTTGGACTTGAGTTTTATGCAGGGTGATAAATATGGATCTATTTGCATTCTTCTACATGCAGACATCCAGTTAGAGCAGCACCATTTGTTGAAGATGCTTTTTTTTTTTGCATTGTATAATTTTTTGACTTCCTTGTCAAAATCAAGAGTCCATAGGTGTGGGCTGGGATTTAGCTCAGTGGTAGAGCGCTTGCCTCAGCAAGTGCAAGGCCCTGGCCGATCCTCAGCTCTGCCCCCCCCCCCCCAAAAAAAGAGTCCATAGGTGTGTGCATTTATTTCAGGGTCTTTGACTTGATTGCATTGATCAATCTGTCTGTTTTTATGCCAATACCGTGTGGTATTTTATTACTGTTACTCTGTACTACAGCTTGAAATCAGAGATGATGATACATCTAAAAGTTTTTATATTATATAAGATTATTTTTAGCTGGGGCGGAGACAGCTCCACACTGACTGCTCTTCCAGAGGTCCTGAGTTCAATTCCCAGTAACCACATGGTGGCTCACAACCATCTGTAATGGGATCCAATGCCCTCTTCTGGTGTGTCTGAAGACAGCTACTGTGTGTGTGTGTGTGTGTGTGTGTGTGTGTGTGTGTGTGTGTGTGTGTGTAATAAATCTTAAAAAAGTTTGTTTTTAGCTATCTTGGGTTTTGTTTTCCATATGAATTGAGTATTGTTCTTTTAATGTCTGTAATGGATTGTATTGGACCTTCAATGGGGATTAAGTTAAATCTGTAAATTGCTTTTGGTAGGATGGCCATTTTTACTATGTTAAGCCTACCATGTCATGAGCATGAAAGATCTTTCTATCTTCTGATTTTGTTAATTTGGATATTCCCTCCGTGTCTTTTTGTTAGTTTGGATACGGATTGTCTATCTTGTTGATTTTCTCAAAGAAATCCAACCTTTTGTTTCATTCATTCTTTGCATTGCTCTCTTTGTTTCTATTTTATTGATTTCAGCCCTCACTTCGATTATTTCCTGCCACCTACTCCTCTTGGGTGTCTTTGCTTCTTTTTGTTCTAGAGCTTTCAGGTGTGCTGTTAAGTTGCTAGAATAAGATCTCTCCAATTTATTATTGAAGGCACTAACTGCTATGACTTTCCTCTTAGCACTGCTGTCGTCATGTCCCCTAAGTTTGGGTATGCTGTGTATTCATTTTCATTGAATTCTAGAAAGTCTTTACTTTCTTCATTTCTGCCTTGACCCAGTAGTCATCCAGTAGGGGGGTTGTTCAGTTTCCATGAGTTTGTAGGCTTTCTACTTTTCTGTTGTTGTTGAAATCCAGCTTTCATCTGTGGTGGTCTGATAGGATATCTTAAATATAGGTTCTTGGGGGTCAAATTCAGGTCCTGATTGTAAAGCTATCTATCTTGCTGGTCTTTCCTGGTCAAGATTTCTTCTCTGGACAGGACTCTTAATTTTCTTTTGAATAATCTTTAAAGAGTTTCTTGTGGCATTGTTTCTCTACCTGTGAGTCTTGACCCCTTTGGAGGTCTAAAGACCCTTTCACGGGGGTCACCTAAGACTATTAGAAAACTGATATTTGCATTCCAATTCAATCATAATTACAATTATGTAATAGCAACAAAAATAATTTTATGGTTGACATGAGAAAGTGTATAAAAGCATTTAGGAAGGCTGAGAACCAGTAGACTGGTTATCTTGTCTAAGCACTCAAAGGACCTAAGATCACTCCCACAGACCCAAGGGTTCTCTTTTACCCTATCTCCAGAGCTTCACACAGACCTGGATCACTTCTTGCAAACACAATGGGAATATTGTCTTCTCTCCTTCCATAGCATGGTAGCACATAACACTCAAATATTTGCTGAATAAAAGACAATAAATTATGTTATTTCTGACACCAAATATTCATTTTAATCTTTCTTAATAAAATTAAGATCAGGGTTGCTTTAGAGTAAGGCAAAATGCAATGCTTAAATAGAAAATGACATTTTAAATTAAAGGCATGCTTTCAAAGAACTTAAGTTAATAGGTTTTTTTTTCCTCCTGAATGACTTTAAGCATGACTTAAATATTCTAACAGGCCAATGGTTTATTGATCAGAAAAACTTGGGTATTAAATTACCAGCTGAATATTGCCCTAGGAATCCCATTTGTCTTGAGATTATAGGGTGATTAATTTGATAAATAGCCAAGATCTATTTTCATCTTTGTCACATCTCAAAACACATCCGATGTCCATTGTTCTTCTAGCCAGACATGTTCTGAAGAAGTGCATCTGACCCCATCCTTAAGCCTTTTATATTCTGCACCCCCAGCCCCACTCTCCAGCCCTCCTTCCTTCCTTCCAACCCCTGCCTGTCTGCCCAGCTCAACTGCCTGGTCCCCAGGTAGTGATGGCAGAAGAAGGGAGGGGTCCTAGAGGGAAACAGAGTCCACTGGGCTTTTCCTACCCTTGCCACCAGGTTCAGAACAATGGAATCTCCTAGGGCTTGCCCTGTGTGCAGAACGATGCTTGATAGAGTATATATGGCTTAGGCTCCGTACTGTGCTGATTGCTCTCCACTTGCTAGTTCCATATTCTACATAGCTGCCTCCCTCCTTGACTGCCACATGTTCTGCTCCACTTCATGGCTTCTGTGGCCTTTGCATGGAGACTTAAGAGGGTGGACATCATCGGCCTGCTACACTGGGCTGCAGGTTTGCATAGGAAGGGAAAGGTGTTTTCTTTCTTATCTCTTTACTCTTGCATAGAGCTGGCACTCCACCATGTCATTAGGGTAAAGACACGAGTGAGCAGATAAGACTGTGAGGACAGAAAGAAGAGCTTTGTAAGCACAGTGCCTGTGAAAAGAGCAGGAAGTCATGGCTGCTCTGTTTATAGCCGGTGGGTGCCTCATTTGGATCTAGAGGGCTCTCGGACATCTATCTGGGAGAAATGAAGACTACAGAGCTGAAGAGAGTCAACTGTGATTCACATCCCAGAGGCAGCCTGAGGTGGAGGCCCAGCTTGCAGAATGTTACCAGGTAGGCTATGGGACCAGCCTGTGTGAAGGGTGGGGATAGGAGGGTAGTGAAGAAGTATGTGATGTTGGTCAGAGATGGCCTAGCTAACATAGAAGCTCTGGGCTCTAATGGCCTTTCAGAGTTATCCCCGAGGTTGGACCAATGTAACCTAACCTTCATACTTGACACTGATCATCCTTGGCTGGAAAGGGCAGCGACCTGGATGAAGTGTCTCTGTAGTGCAGACCTTGAGGGTGTGTCAGAGACTTCACTGGGTGGTGCTTCCTTCCAGAAAAGGATGGGGCAGCACACAGCAGTGTCTGGCGTAGCATGATCGCAGGGAACTAGTTGAGAAGCCTAGGCTTCTTTAGTTTTTATGTTTTCAATTTAATTTATTTTCACCTGTAGTCTGTGTACCACTTGCTAGCCTGTTACCTGCAGAGGCCAGAAGGGAGAATCTCATCCCCTAGAACTAACATTACAGACAGTTGTGAGCTGCCATGTAGGTGCTGGTAATTGAACCTGAGTCCTCTTGAAGAATGGCCAGTGCTCTTAATCACCGAGCAGTCCTAGTTTAATATTTTGTAGTAACTGCTCTATTAAACCTTCCAGTTTGACACCGCCTCACTCTTTCTTATATATCCTGGGCCGATCTCAAGTTTGCTATGTAGCTGAGAATGACCATGGCCTTCAGATCCCTTTCATCCCCACCACATAAAGCTGGGATTATAATTGTGCCAAAGCCCCCATTTTTATTTTTAAAAGAGAAAATACCACAAGAATTTGACTATACGGTTCTTCCAACCTGCAAGTGGAAATGGGTATCTGAGTGCTAAACTAAGTTGAGTGAAGACATCACAGTAACCTGAACTCGAATTTTTACTATAAATGTGGACAACTCTATCCTCCACTCAAACCCTTCAGCATCCTCTGACCTCATTAGAGTAAAGGGCCAAGTAGCTTGACATATCAAAACTATTTTCAAGTCCTTTTGCTCTTACCTGAGTTTTACTGAGCATTTACTTGGTATTAGTACCATGGCAACTCTGAGTTTAGAAACAGGACTGAATGGATTCCATTTGCTAGGAGATTTGGATGCTCCCAGATGGCCCACATCAGAAGAGCTTAGTAGATGCTGAGTTGGCATCCTACAAGGGAGGCCAAGATCAACATGGCCTCTGTGGAAGAGCTGGGACCCTTACTACATTCTAAGATATTACCATCTAAAATGTTTGCCTGATGTCCTTTAAAAAAACAACTGCAGAACTCTATCCTAATGAATATTTGGGAAACAGTCATTTCTCATGCTCAGCCTGCATGAACAAGGTGTAAGGGAAACAGGGAGAGGCCCTAGGACTAGATGAATTCCTCTGTCTATTACCCAGCCTGAGTAGTAGTGGCCAACCCCATCTCTTACACCACCCATCTCATTCAGAACCAAATCCATCCATTTTCAGACCCTAAACAGCTTGCCAAGTTCACCCAGTATGGAGTCCTACTTGCTCTGCTCATGCTCACAGAGACATCCTTGGCCTTTGCTTCCATTGGATGATTAGTGGACTGCAGGGAGGTCTTTGGAGATCAGGATATTCAACAATTCACTGTTTTGCTTCCATAAACACTGAGATGAACTTGCCTCTTTGAGTTCTTAACATTGTACAGTTAAGGGAAGGGAGTTAGGCATGCATAGTTTGCTGAGACTCTACAAGAACTGGAGAAAATTCCAAAAGCAGTGATGTAAGAGTTGTCAGCCAAAATGCCTGCCTATAGATTGGGAAAGGATCTTCACCAACCCTACATCTGACAGAAGGCTGATATTCAAAATTTATAAAAAACTCAGGAGGTTAAACATCAACAACCCAAATAACCCAATGGGAAAAAATGGGCTACAGAGGGAAACAAAGAATTCTCAACAGAGGAATCTTAAATGGTCAAGAAACACTTAAGGAAATGTTCAAAGTCCTTAGTCATCAGGGAAATGCAAATCAAAGTGAGTCTGAGATTCCACTTATACCCATTAGAATGGCTAATATCAGAGACTCAAGTGACAGCACATTCTGTCAGAGATGTGGAGCAAGAGGAACACTTCTCTATTGCTGGTGGGAGTGCAAACTTTTACAGCCACTTTGGAAATCAATTTGGTGGTTTTTCAGAGAATCTGGAATAGTTCTACCTCAAGACCTAGCTATACCACTCCTGGGCATATACCCAAAAGATGCCCCACTGTACCACTGGGACACTTGCTTAACTATGTCTATAGCAGCTTTATTTGTGATAGCCAGAAACTGGAAACAATCTAGGTATCCCTCAACTGAAGAATGGATAAGCAAAATGTATTATCTATACAGTGGAATACTCTTCAGCTATTAGAAACAAAGATATCATGACTTTTGCAGGCAAATGGGTGGCACTTAAGAATATTATCCTGAGTGAAGTAACTTAGACTCAAAAGAACAAACGTGGTATGTATTCGCTTATTAGCCATAAAGTACAAGATACCCACGATATACTCCATATATATACCCAAAGAAGCTAAACAAGTGAGGATGCTTGAATCTCACTTAGACGTGGGAATAAAGGAGTCATAGGAGACAGATGGAGGGAGGGAACTGGGTGGGAGAGGGAATGTGAAGAGGAATGAGGTGGGGCTCTCAGGATCAGGTGTGAGGAGAGACAGTGTAGATGGTCAGATGATCATGAGAATGAATGGAAATCTAGAGTTGGCAGGGATAGAGGGCTGGGGATATCTTGAGGACATGCCAGAGACCTAAGATAGGGGAGGCTTTCAAGAACCAATGGGGGTAGTTTAGCTGAGAGTCGCAGCATTGGGGATATGGAACCATAAGAGGCCATCTCCTGTAGCTGGGCAGGAGCCATAGGGACACCAACCCACCCAGAAAACCTTCGATACCAAATTTATGCTGCCTACAAGAAATACAGGGATGAGGGATGGAGCAGAGACTGAGGTAATGGTCAAGCAATAACTGGTCCAACTGGAGTTTCATCCCATGGGCAAGCACCAATTCCTGACACTATTAGTGATAGTTTGATTTGCTTGCAGACAGGAGCCTAACCTGTCTGTCCTCTTGAGAGGCTCCACCCAGCAACTAGTTCAGACAGATGCAGAGACCCACAGCCAAACACTGGATAAAGCTTGGGGACTCTTATGGAAGAGTTGGGGGAAGGACTGAGGGCCCTGACGGGGATAGGAACTCCACAGGAAGACCAACAGTGTCAACCAACCTGGACCCTTGGGGGCTCTCAGAGACTGAACCACCAACCAAAGAGCATTCATGGGCTGGACCTGGCCCCTCCCCACATATGTAACAGATGTGCAACTCAGTCTTTATGTGGATCTCAAACAGCTAGAGCAGAGCTGTCCCTAATGCTGCTATCTGTTTGTTCCCCAAACTCGGCTTTCTAGCCTCAGTGGGAGAAGAATTGCCTAGTCCCACAGAGGTTTGATGTGCCAGCATGGGGTGGGGGGGAGGCAGTATTGAGGAGGAGGGCCTCCACTCTTTCTGAGGAGAAGAGGGATGGTAGGAGGGACTGTTTGGAGAGCTGTGAGAGGGGATAGAGATCAGAATGTAAAGTGAATTAAAAAAAGGAATTGTCAGTAAGAAAAGAAAGATATCAGACATGGTGTCAGAGCCAGACATGGTGTTACACATCTCTGATCCCAGCACATAAGAGGCTGAGGCAGGAAGATCAGGAGTTCAAGATTAGCCTTAGCTACATTGTGAGTTCAAGGCAGACTGGTAGCCTGGTCCACATGAGAATCTCCCAAAATACAAAAGAAAACAAAAAAGAAAACTTCTGACTTCACACATGTGTCAATCCTGTAGATTCCTGTGTGTGCATCTACTCTGCATTGAGAACAAGATGATACCAGCAAATCCATCCCCAGACCTCCAGACCCAAAGCACAGAGTTGATTGTAGATTCATACTGCCTATACAGCCATTCCAAACAATTTACACCCAATTCTTCCTTAATGTGTTGCTAAATCCCTGGGTACATATTTGCTGATACAACATTCAGAGCGAGGTTTCGAGTACTGGAAGGGACAGAAAGTGCTTTTCTTTCCAGACTTACTTCAGCCTTGTTTATCAGATCCTGCAGGGGTCTACACCTCAGTATCTTAACATATGCATAGGACTGAGTGGATTAGAGACCCAATCAAATTGATGAGTTCATATTAAAGCTTCGTTGATTGGTTGGGTGATGGGCTAGTGCATGAGTCTTTTTATGTTCATTGGTGTGTATGTGTGTCTGTGTGTGAGGGTGTGGGTTCATGTATGTACATGTGTGAGCACATATGGTGCATATGTGGAGGTCAGAGGACACCTTCTTGGAGTCAGTTCTCTTCTTCCAGGTTTTGGGAATTGAACTCAGGTTGTGAGGCTTGGCAGCAAGCACCTTTACCTCCTAAAGCACCTCGATGGCCTCCTTGTGCACAGTTTGTGGGAATGGAAACTGGTACACCTGCCAGGGAAAAGGGCATGGTGCTTCTCCCAAAAGTTAAAAGTACAACTGCCCTGAGATTCCACAAGTCTGCTTATTCCAAGAGAGGTTTTCGGATATATACCCAGACGATGCTCATGAGGCCATTGGCATGGTGACTTTGTCCATCACCAAAAGGTAAGAAAACGTTATGAAGTTTTGACAGGTGGACAGGTAAGTAACATGTGTTCTGCGCCATAAAGGATTATTGCTCGGCCTTAACAAGGAAGGGCGTTCTGACACTTCTAACATGGGAGAGTTCTGAGGACACCATGTTAAGTGAAGTAAAGTCCACAGATAAGAGGTCTCTGTGTGACTCCACATGTACCAGGTTCCTGGAGCAGCCAAGTCCACAGGGATGGGCAGCAGAAGGCTGGTCAGCAGCATGTAAGGAGGGTGACATAGAGAGCTTTGTTGCCATGGGGACAGAAGTTCCGCTTTGCAGGATGAAACAGTTGCGAGTACAGGTTACAGCGATGTGGATGCACTGTTGAAGTGGACCTTGAGAGATTGTTAAGCTGGGAACTGTGCTCAGCAGTAGCACCTGCCTGGCACGCACAAGGCCACGGGCTCCATCTTCAGCACTACGCATATACAAAATGGTACGAGAAAACCTTTTTCACAACTGAAAGAAATAGTGCATACTTGCCTTCTTGCAGTCATGGACCCAGTGTGCTGTGAGTCCCTCTCTATCTCTGCCTGATGCTCATCCTCCACGCACGGTGTCAAACAAACTGAAGCTCAACACACCTTCCCTGATGTCAGAGACAACCAGGGAGCAGTCAATGCAAGAAGGGAAGAAAGAGTGAACAGGAAATCCACAGAAGACAGATTACGAATGGGTGGTAGCCCAAGGAAGAGATGGTCAGCTTCATTGGTAGTCCAAGGAGAGCCCATGGAAGCAAGGGGGCCTTCTGCCCACCACAGGGTCAGTCAAGAGTTTAGTGTCACAATTTAAATGCCCACTGCTGGGGAGGATTGGTTGAGTTGGATTAACTTCAGACAGAATTGACTCATTTCTTTCTATATGTACATGGTCATGTGTGTATACATGTATATATGTATAGGTTCATAGGAATATGCATGTGCAAGTGTGTGTTCATGCAAGGTGCCGTCAGCCTTGGATGCAATTCCTCAGGTGTCATACTTCTTTTTATTTTTTTAAATTCCAGCCCTGATCTTGAGTATTCCTTTCTATCTACTAGTTTGGGGATTGCTTTGGTTTTGGTCTTGGTTTTAATTTTTAAAATAAGATTTTTTTTTAAATCTATGAAAACATCATACAATGAATTTTTGTTTGTTTGTGACAGGGTTTCTCTGTGTAGCCCTGGCTGTCCTGGAACTCACTCTGTAGACCATGAACCGACAGAAATCTGCCTGACTCTGCCACCCAAGTGCTGGAAGTAAAGGCGTGAGTCATTACCACCAGATCACACAATGAACTTTTGTCATGCTTATCCCCTAACTCTTCCCATATCTACCATCACGTCCATACCCACCAACCTGGAGTCTGCTTTTAGTTTTCAGTCAAGTCCAGTTTGGTTATCCAATTACACTCATGGAGCCTGCTCTGGCATGTAGCTGGCCAGTTGTTTTGCTTTTGTTTTTCATTTTATTTGCTTGTTTGTTGAGACAGGGCCTGGAACTAGCCAACTGAGCAAGGCTGGTTGGCCAGTGATCCCAGGAATCTGCTTGTCTCTACTTCTCAGTCATAAGGATTACAAGTTTGTCCGTACCACACTTGAACTTTTTTCCATGAGGTCTGTGATTTGAACTTGTGTCTTCATGCTTGCAAGGCAAGCTCTTTACCAAGTGAGCCATCTTGCCGGCACCAGTAAGTACATTTCTGTAAGGTAATGTGACAGCCTATACTAGTTGCCTCTAAGAATTTCTATTTTCTGAACAAATGAAGAACACCCTGGGAGACAGACAAAATACCAAATCAAAGAGTTAGGGCCCAAGACGTATATTGCATGTAGAGTTATTTACAACAGCTTAGAGCCTGCAGCTAATGGATGCTTGGGGACAAGGTGGAAATCAGAAGGGTATCGAATAATATATGCATTTGGTAATATCGGGTTTGTAGAAATGACATAGAAATCACAGAGAAGAGTCTACCAAAAGTGACCTGCGGCTTCTGCAGTGAGGTGCTTATTGCGGGCTCTCTTAGCCGTGCCGCGGCTTCTAAAATGTTCAAAAATGAGCATTTGCTGTTTTTGTAATTAGAAAACCTTTGATTTCAAAAAAGTGAAATATTACATCTCCATCTGATGATTTAAAATTAAAGTCCACAGGGCTAGGGAGCTAGCTCAGCAATTAGGAGCACATACTGTTCTCGTAGAGGACCTACGTTCAGTTCCCAGCACCAACACTAGATGGCTCACAACTGCCTTTACTCCAGAGTGTAGGGTGAGGGGAGGAGAGGCGGGGGTGGGCACAGGATCTGACACCTCTGGCCTCTCTAGGCCCTGGGCACCCGAAATCGCATGCATGCGTCTATGCACCCCCACATGCACTTGCAAATAAACCTTCTAAACTTAAAGTCAGTTCTGGAAGCAGATGGCCTGGCGGTGGCCCACTCTGATGCTAGGGAATGTCAGAGGTAGTATGCAATGTTAGGATGAGGATGGACGGCAGATGTCTAGAAAGCGGTGCTCATACACTTTGAACCCTTGTTTCAACCTCTGTCAGACATCCATAGTTGGCGCAACTCTCCTCCTTCTTCCCCTCTTCTTCCTCTTCTTGAGACAGAGTCTCATACTGCTAGCCCAAACATGCCTGGAACTGGAGCTCACCATATGGCCTAGATTTGCCTCGCACTCCTGGTGAATCTCCTGCCTCAGCTTCCCAAGTGCTGCTCTCACGTCTTTGGAGCTTTTGCTCTCCCTTGGCACTGCGTGTCTTGGGGCTTCTGCTCTGCGATGGGCTCATCGTATTTTATGGCTTATTCTCTTTCTGTGATCTATGCCATTCAACTCGGCCAAAGCAGGACCTCCTCCAAAGTGATCCCCTTAGCGCTCTCACGCAGAAGAGACAAGTGAGAATTTATTGCAATCATCGCTTGGTTTGCATTCTCTCCAGCCTGAGGAGCACGGGCTGGAAGGCAGGACACACTCACTGCCTGAAGGGTCACTGCGGTAGCCATCTGGATTCCTGGGTTGTAGAGCTAAGCAGTTAGCTCCATTGAAAAGTGCAGCAATGAGACCATAGACGGACAGTAACTAGTTCAAGTCAGGGTCCCAGTTCAGGGGCAGAGCTGGGACTGGTCCTGGCTTACCTGATAGCTAGCAGCTGACATATACACAGCAACCATTGCTATCTCACTCACTCTCTTCCTGTAGGGCTGTGACCTTTGCTTCTGACCCCAGCATTAGATTCATTGCCTTGGTGCACTGTGAGGCCAGAGCTAGCTAGACCAGGGGCTGTTGCAGTCTGCTAGGAGTTCCCTGAGGAAAAGCAACCTTGAAAGAATGTTAGGAGACTATTCAGGCAAACTTTCAAGGTTTAAGTTGCAAAAACTTACAATTTAGGCAGAATGCTGCTATCTTTTACTTAAGGTTTATGCAACTTTCTTTTTCTCTTTTTCTTTCTTTCTTTCTTCCTTCCTTCCTTTCTTTCTTTTTTCTTTCTCTCCTGATTATAAAAGGCCCACATGTTCTGACAGTTTTAGCTAATACCATAAACAAATAAAAAACCATCAAGTTATATTAGTAGAAGTACAAGAAATTCAATTTATTTCAGGTACTATGCTTGGTGGCTGCTAAGCACAGGAAGATTGCCCCCAAACCTACTGTAGGTGGGAAGACAGGATGGCCAGTGGCCAGCAGAATCCTGCCTGGAGGCAGACTCACGAAGGAGTGGCTGGGCTGCCACCGTACAACCATAAAAGATTATACACATATGTGTACATACTTATATGTGTGTACATACACGCATATATGCTTACCGATATATGCCTGCAGTGTGTTTACTCAAGCATATGTCTGTGTATGTTTGTGTCTGTATGCACACTGTATGTTAGCTCTCACGTGTCTGAGTATATACACTTCTGTCTGTGTGTGTCCTAGCTGAGCTAAACAGCTATAGCAAGGGCTGGTGGGAACAGAAGTCCTCAGGTGTTCTGCGTGGGAGCACAGGTGCAGAGGCAGGTGCCTTGCACTCTGGTGCACGCTGGAGTATAGAAGTGAGAAGAGGAAGAGCATCAACCTCCATGGGGCTTCATGATGGAGCAGGACATGATTCTTTATGACAGACGTGCGTATCTGGAAGACATGGCCACTGCGTAAAGTGCTAGCGAGAGATGTAACTGATGCTCTGTGAGAGTCACAGGGGATCCAGTCAGGCGAGGTTGGGAGAGGTACAATGTATCATCTAAGAGCTGAGTGAAATTAAGAAATGAATTAAAGTAGAAAACCAAGGTCTAAAGGAACAGAAAGAAAAGCATAGAGGAATAGCTGTGTGTGAGAATAGGGCATCTATCTATCTTCCTTCCTTTCTTTCTTTCTTCCTTCCTTCCTTCCTTCCTTTCTTCCTTTCTTTCTTTCTTTCTTCCTTTCTTCCTTTCTTCCTTTCTTTCTTTCCTTTTTAAAACAACATGATACTAAAGAAAGCATTCCAGGGAGTAGCAAGATGGCTCAGCAGGTGAGGGTACTTGTCACCAGGCCTGGTAACTGAGTTCTATACCAAGGATCCACAGGGCATAAGGAGAGAACCACCTCGCCGTGTAGTTGTGGTTTGACCTGCACACACGCTGTGTCATGCATGACACGGGCACATACAAGAACAGTAAATACAAATGAAAATGTAATAAAATTTCTTTAAAAGAAAGCCCTGCTGGATGTGACCCTATTACCACCGAAAGCATCTGAATTTTGATACCAGCAGAAGCAAAAGGCAGACTGCAAAGGCAAGCAAACAAAACCAGAAAAAAAATCCTGCAGCAAACAAAAGCAAGAGTTGCAAATTTCACATACAGAGAGCTTTGTCCATCAATAAATATCTCCTCCCTCTAAAAAAAATGGATTTAAGACAGGGAACTCTCATACGCATGCCCAAGGAAGTCAATACAAAAGGCCAATAAGCAGGGAAAATGCCTTCAGTGGTAATCAGGACACATGAATTACAACAATCGAGTGCCTTTATTTCTTTATTTCTTTTTGCTGATGCAATCAGCAGAGATTTAGTGCAGAATTTAGGTGGGAATATAAATCAGTGTAACCTCCCTAGAAGGCAATTTGACAGTGTCCATCAAATGCCTCACAAGTACTCTTAGTAATTTCACTCAAAGAATCTACCTTTGGGAAACCAATGTGCAGAGAGTGGGTCAGCGTCTCTCACAATGGAGTAAAACTGAGGACATTGTAACTGTCTAACAGAATGAAATGAGAGGGAGAGATAGGCAGACATTACAATTTACATCATTGAGGACACTTAATGATGTGGGAGAATGGTCCCAAGCTATAGTCAACGGAGTTTATACAGGTGGAAAAGTCAAATCAAGTGGTCAGAGATATAAACCAGTTGTGTGTGGAAACTTGATAGACTGCCTGGGACTGGGCTCACATTACATCTCGAAGGAGAATGGGTGGAGAAGTCAATGGGAGGCTCAGGATCATCGATTATCCATGTGAGAGAATAAAATAGAGTGACATAGTTCACCCCTGACAATTGGATTCCAGGTGCAAGAGCAACAGGCGAAGAGAAAAACTAAATGTTCTAGAAGGAAAAGCGGCATGATGGCCACGTGACCTCAGACAGAACAATGTTTTCAGTGACAAAGAAGATTGTACTAAGCCTGGAGTTTTTTGGTTTTTGTCTTTTTTTTTTAAATAATGGTAAATTTTGTGCATGTAGTCCCAGCTGACAAATACTGTTCAGGAATTGGAGGGGAGGGAATGGGGCAGATTGGATTCGAACGTATTATATCTATGTGTGAATATGAAATAAGTATTTCAAACACCTGGAAAGTAGCACAATGAGTGAATTCAAGGAACTTAGGAAAAAAGAAGAATTGTCTCGGGACGTTTGAGGCAATGCGTCCTCCACCTCAGTGCATATGGGATTCACAGATGGATGTGTGAATCGATGCTGCTGCTCCATGGACCACATCTTTAGTAAGAAGGATATGAAGGAGTCTTACGGGTAAATAAAAAAGCATCTACACCTTAGACTAAGCCCAGAGAAAGGCCCTTAGAAAAGAAAAACGCATTACATCACTTAGGAGGATGGGATTGCCAGTCTCCATTGCTAACCAGGTTGGCTTAGAATCACCTAGAAGATACATTTCTAGGTGGGCGTTTCCAGAGAGGTTTAACTATGAGGGAAAGATGACTCTGAATGGGACCAGGGCAGGAAGACTTGATCAGCTGAAGTTCCAGACTGAATGAAGCGGGGGAAGGGCAGGTCCAGAAGAATGCTAGAAGTCCCTATTCTTGGCTTAGTGGTCAGTGGCAGAACCAAGCCACTTCTGTCACCATGCCTTCCCACTACGATGGACTGCATTTCTCCAAACTGTGAGGGAAAAGAAAACCTTCCAGCCTTAAATTGGCTTTTGCCAGTGACTCTGCCACAGCAACAAGGAAAGTAATGGAGAGAAGTAGGTTTGTGGCTATGTGGTTCGCTGGATTTGGGAACTGCGGTGTGGGAGGAATGTAGAAGAGTCCAAGGCTGCTTGTGAGGTAGCCCTAGGAGTGCTGTAGGCTGAACTTCACAGCCACTTCTGGTAGGGATTTGGAAGACCAGAAGAAGATAAATATGAAGTCAGGGATCACCAGGCTCCAGAAGGGAACAATGGTTCTACAGGGAATTGTAGACTAGAGGGCATTGTATTATGGGGGAAAAGGTTCCTCTGCCAAAGGATGGAACTCTTCTTATCTAATGTCCTTAAGCTTCTTTTTGGTCAAGTCATTGGTCCCAGCAGTAGCCCAGCACAGATAAGGTCCTGTTACAGACCCAATAGCGAGTTCATGGCTTAAATAAATAGGGCAGGTGCTCTAGGCTGTTGAGGGGGAGTATAAGGTTCTGTACTTCACACCTTTGGGGTCCTGGCTGGGGGCTCAGAAACATTGTTAAGCTGTATTAGGAACCTTTGTAGTTGAAAAAGGGAAAGAGGATAGTCCTGGGGTGGTTTCCACAGGCTAGACCAAGAAAGTATGTAGAGCTTCCATTAATATCCATTGGTTGGAACCCTCAGGCCACACAACTAACTGCAGAGAGGCTGAGAGGTGGAGTCAAGCTGTACTGGAGAAAAGGGAAAGCAGTTGGGAACCAGATAGCAATCTTGGCCACACATCTTCTGAGACACTCAGCTCAGTAGCAATCAGGGAAATGCAATTAAAGCCATTTCCATCACCAGACTGGCAAAACAGATTATCAAGACCATCACAGCCAGCCAACGGCTTCACGGAGAATGTCCCCAACCCCCTCTCCTCCTTCTTAAAAATCTCTATTCTAAGCATGCACTGCCTCTAACACACCATTCATTTACTCGTTAGTAGTGTTTACTGTTTATCTTCTACACTCCCACTGAGCAAAGCTAACAGGGCAGGGCTGTGTGAGCCTTACCTTAGTGCATGCCCAGCATCCACAGCAGAGGGGGCACTGTTTGCAGAAGACAGAGGTTGAGACGGAGGTGGTCCAACCCACCTTTCTTCACCAGTCCCCAGCACCCAAGAATGAGACTCAAACCCTCAATCGTATGGTCACTTCTAGCTGGCTTGTCCCAGCTTAAGTCCCATCTATGGGCACAAGCAGCTCTTGTCTTCACCCTGTATGCTTGGTTATTTTACAATGATGTTTTCCCTGCAGTATAAATAGTATGCCATTTGATGTGCGATTTGATGCGTTTTAACAAGAGCAGAGCCTCAGTGAAGGCACCGGGTATTGGTTACTCTGCATTGCTGACAGAACACCCAGCACGGGCGTTTTGGAAGAAGGAAGAAAAGGGTTTGACTCAGGGTTATCAAAGTTTCAATCTAGTGTCTTAGGGCTTTATTGTTGTGAAGAGACAACATAACCATGGCAATTCATATAAAGGAAAACATTTAATTTGGGGATGACTTACAGTTTCAGAGGTTTATTTCATTACTCTCACGGCAGGAAACATGGTGGCATACAGGCAGACATAGTGCTAGCAAAGGAGCCGGGAGTTCTATTATCGACCTGCAAGCAGCAGAGGGGACTGTTGGTCACACTGAGTATAGCTTCAACATAGGAGACCCCAAAGCCCACCCCCACAGTGGCAGACTTCTTCAAACAAGGCCAACCCTCCTAATAGTGCCACTCCCCATGAGTTAAGCACTCAAGCACATGAGTCTATGGGGACCATTTCTATTCAAACCACTGCACGTGGTCTGGTCATTTGACTTCGTTGCTCCTGAGGCTGAGTAGTGAGTCTAAGTATCAGGAATGGAACATGAGCTAGTGTAGAGTAGGAGGGAAAGAGGGAGAGAGGGAGAAAGAGAAAGAAAAACGATTGACTTGAGTCCTTCAGTTCAGTGTCTTCCTTGCCTACACCATGACTTGTTTCTTCCAACCAGGCCTCACTTTCTAGTTTCCACACTTTATAATGTCATTAAATTATGACTCTATCCATGAATTAATCCTCTACTGATTAAGTCAGAGCCCTCATGATCCAGTGACTTCCTAAAAGCACATCAGACAGTATCTAAGCCTTTACGGGGTGGGCTTTGTATCCTAAGCACAACACATCGCCATGGGGAGAGAGAGACCGACAAACCCATAAGAACTCCTCTTAAGGGAGCAAGCTTTGGACGGTGGATCATACGTCAACAGGAAAGGGAAAGTACACACCCCTCTCCCTTCACTCAATGTGAATGTGTTTCTAGTCTATTTTTCTATCCTCAAATCTCTTTATGTGATCTCCTAGGGGTTTGCAATAAAAGAAGGTTCTTCTCCTTTCCTATTAGACTGTGAGATCTTCAAGGACCCTGATCCATATGCCTGTTCTTCATGGCTGCTCCAGGGCCTGGCACAGTTCCCTTCCCATGGCAGACGCTGAATAGAATGTAATTTCATGAATAAAGGAGTGTGATCATATCTGAATGGTCAAGAAATTTGGCTTCTCCCTCTGACTTAAATCTAATATGGAAAACACATATGACTAAGCATTAGGGATGTCAAATATGAGTTAGGGTTATGGATGAGGCAGCTGCCTCAGAGGGCACCCTCAGCGGCATATTGTCATTCAGTACCTTTCCTCTTACTGTGATCAAATACCCTGACCAAAGCAACTTCAGGGAGAAAGTTTTGGCTCATAGCTCCAGGTTACAGTCTATGCTGTGAGGAAATCAAGGTGGCGGGAACTTGAAGCAGCTGTTGACATCAGATCCAGTCAACAGAAGAAAGAACTGAATTAACATGTGAGCTCTCGTGATCAGCTCACATTTCTATTCAGTTCTGTATCTCAGTGGAGAATGACCCCTCCTACAGTGGGTGAATCATTCTACTTCACTTACGTAATCACCACAGGTGTGCCCAGAGGCCCCTCTCCTTGGTAACCGCTGATTGCCAAGCTGACACATAGCATCAACTATTACCCGCATTCAGCAAGGACTTGAGAGCACCTACTTTGTGCCAGGCACTGTACTGGGTGTTGAGGAGGTGAAGGTGTATATGAACAGGTACCATCCACATTCTTGGGGAGGGAAGGGGCTTACCATTTGAGTGAGTGCTATGGGATAGTCAATGACCTATACCATGAAGAGATCTAACATACGTCAGAGCACTACAAACCTCCAGGTGCCGGGCTTGAACGTTCTGCTATGTTTTTCTACACACAAATAATCCTGTTATCTCAGAAGAATTGCTTGGGAAAGAGAATAAGCGAATCCTTTTTTTTTTATTTGCTATCAAGGTTAGAGTTGTTCTGAGAATCACCGTGTCTATAATAGCGAGCTCTTCTGCAATAAACACGGGAAGGCAGAAATGAGCAAAACCACCAGGCTGTTCCCTTTCATAATCTCTGACTTCAAAACCACAAAATAGACCTTTCAGATAAACCAACCAGCCTTGGAATTACCCGAAACTCAACCAGGGACACTTGCCTGAGAACACTGGAAATGACAGACTGCCTCCCGCTCCTCTTTGCATGACTTTATCGCTTAGAAGGAAGCGCCCTGCCTTATAAATATTTCCCATTATGGAACTTTTTGGTAAGCTCCTCTAGTAATTTCAGATCTCAGCTAGGTTTGTTCTCCCTGCTGTCCAATACAATATCTTCCAGGGCTGAGGCACTGAAGTGATGGAGAGAGAAAAGAAATTAAGACAACTTCGCAGCATTCCATAGCATTTGCATGCGAATCGGGCTGTCCTGCTGTTTCATAAATTTGCTATGGAAGGGAACCATGAGGACCAAAGTTCACATCTAGTAAGGCACTTTACCCATGCATCGTGAAGGTTGCTACAAAAAAAAGTGATAATATCCTCGCAAACATAGGACTAATGAGAACATATATAGCACATCTGAGAGCACTCCGATGTGTAATTATTGTGAGGATTTCACAGACACATAAATATAATGATCCTCAGCTAAGTAAATTGCTAGCTACCAATGAAATAAATAGGGTCCCTTCAGAATTTGAAATAATTTGGAGTAGGAGGGGGTGGGAAATGACTCACCTTAGCTGTTATCTTAGGAACAGTAATAGAGGAATCTAGCTGCCAACTCCGGTGCTTTTACATTGTTCTTCATACCCTGTAGAGTGTGTCAGAAGCGCTTGGTCCCCGCTGACTTCCAACCGCCCATTTTGATAAGCTACAGCACAGCGCTGGGTAGGAGCAGCTAATACTGTTTACCGCGGTAGGCATCCCAGCCATAATATTTCCCCCAGAAACACTGATGTTTTTAAAGGTCAGGTTGCTACTGATTTGACAGGATAACATAAATTCATCTTTCTAGGAGGAAAATGGTATACATGACTCGGTTTAAAGGTTAAACTGCCTCCCCCCACCACTGGATAGGTCAAAGATACAGGACTTTAATACACAAAGTATAATTACTTGTTTGGACAGACAGGTGGAAGGAAGTGGTCCAGACTTTAGGCTTTTGTAGGGATGTTTGAAAACCTAAGAATCTATTGACATGTTATTTCTGAATATAGTTCATTGTAGGGGAAAAAAATTCTACCATGCTGCTTGGTTAAGATGTTCTGTCTCTGCCTTTCTTAACTATGGGATTCTATAAATTGATTTCAGTGCGCTGTTATAGTCTGAGGCTGTTTCCAGTTAGCAGTGTTCACAAGCCTAGCAAACGCCCCAATGCAAAAACAGGAGGTGGTAAGGGCTTTGTAGATGAATAAAGGGAAAACACACACACACACACACACACACACACACACACACACACACACTCACACACCCCAAATGTAGTACAGTGTGTGTGTGTGTGTGTGTGTGTGTGTGTGTGTGTGTGTGTAGATCACAGAAGTCAGGAGTCAATTCTATCTTTCCACCGTACAAGTCTTAGGAATCAAACTCAGGCCATTAGGCTTGGTGGCAAACGCTTTGGCCCACTGAGCCATCTCCTTGGCCAATGTGATGGTTTGTATATGCTTGGCCCAGGGAGTGGCACTGTTAGGAAGTGTGGCCTTGTTGGAGTGGGTGTGGTGTGGTGGGCATGGGCTTAAGACCCTCCCTCATCCTAGCTGCCTGGAAGTCAATTTTCCACTAGCGGTCTCAGATGAAGATGTAGAACTCTCATCTCTGCTGCACCATGCCTGCCTGGATGCTGCCATGCTCTGACTTTGATGATAATGGACTGAACCTCTGAACCTGTAAGCCAGCCCCAATTAAATGTTGTCCTTATAAGACTTGCCATGGTCATGGTGCCTGTTCAAAACAGTAAAATTCTAACTCAGACAGCCAAGATGTATTTTTTTAAATCCACAGACTTTTTTTTAAAATAAATTAGGAAAAAGGTAGGTAGAAACTCTGTCATTATAAAATAAAAATAGACAAATCAGACCCAGAAAATTTCATTCATTCATTCCTTCATTTAGTCATATAAATTATTTTCCTTTGTATATTTAAAAGAAAGTATTGAAGCTTATAACATTTGCTGAATCGAGAATAACCAGATAAGACTTGGTCTTAACCTTATAGATTCTATAGCCAACCTGGGAAGAAAAATTAAACAATCTCATGCTTAAGAGGGGAACTTGAAGTAGGGAGTAGACACACTGTCTTGTCTAGCAAAGCTAGAATCTGACTGTGTTTCTGTTGTGGAAATGCATCCTCCTATACTCTCCATATGACCTCATGACCACACCAGGACACAAGTAGACTAAGCAAGCAGTCAAGGCTTATTTTAGCAGATGAAAAAGCGAAAAAAGTAGAAAACAAGAACACCCTGGAGAGGGGCAGGCAGAGCTGAGAGGATATTTCTATTTCTTCTGTCCTGACCCACCCCAAGGGTGGTATACTGGTCTCCTTCCCTAGACTATTAGAAAGTTTTCTTAGAAACCATTCTAATTTGGTTGTGTATGTGTTAACTACATTCACAAGTAAGTATATTGGCTGGTTTGTTTTTTGTCAGCTTGACACAAGCTAGAATCATTTGGGAAGAGGAATGTCCCAACTAGGCTGAACTGTGGGAAAACCTGTGTGACATTTTCTTGAACGATGGCAGATGTGGGAGGGCTCAGCTCACTGTGGATGATCCCACCATTAATCTTTGGTGCTATAAAGAAGCAGGCGGAACAAGCCATAAGGAGCAATCCAGTAAGCAGTGTGCCTCCATGGTCTCTCCACCTGCCTCCAGGTCCCTCTTGAGTTCCTGCCCTGACTTCTCCCAGAGATAGGAGTATGATCTAAGATTTGTAAGGTGAAATAAACCCTTTCCTCCCCAAGTTGCTTTTGGTCATGGTGTTTTATCACAACAGTAGAAACCCTAAGATAGCATAAAAGCAAACTGCTGACAAAGTTGAAAAGTTTACTAGGGGAAGGGGAAACAACACCTTTTGTATGATCCTGGGCAATTGGGATGGCATCATGAGAACCATCAGAACCTGAGCAGATGAGTTTTATGTTTCTTCCCAGAGCCATGTTCTTCCCTTTGCCCATTCAGCTTGGCCATCTCACACCCAACTGTAAGCCATACCTTCCTCAACATTACCCACCTTGCTGCTTTATCAATATCCGTTCAACTCTAGCATTTGGTTTCACTGGAACACTACTAGCCTCCGCCTTCCCCATATCATAACATGTTGAGTTTTACAGAGCACAGCATTTACAACACTTGGCTTTCTCCACCACTTACCAATTCTCCCACATGGACCTTGGTCTTACCAGACATCAGCAGATACTTTTTAAGGATCTGGAGGAGGCCTGGACTGAAGCAAAGGCAGGTCAAGTTAGACCCATTCTCTATTGCCCAATGACTCATTTCTTTGACTTCTTGTTTTTGATATTTAGAGATTTTATTGTGTGTTAATGCAATCAAATAAATATTCGTGTACACAATAAGAAAGACCTCACCTGAATCTCCTCCAATTCACTTGGAGGAGATGCAGCAGCTTTCCTGAACCTACCCAAGGCACAGGGAGCGACAGGGTGGGGTGGAGACACAACCCTACCTTTTGGTTCAGAGCCCTGGCAGCCCTACTATCCTCTCCTGCTTGGTTGAAGACAAATTAGCCACAATGTTTGCAAAAAAAACCTAAGAATGATCACTAGCTCAGTTGCTAATGTTGTTTCTCTCAAACCTCTGGGCCTCCATAGTCCACATTGCCCCCAACGCTACCATCTTCCAAGCTCCTACTAGGACAGGCCATTAACCCCTGCTGACAGCATTCAACCACTTTCCTAGTCCAAAGTCCCAGAGTCTTCCAAAGGCCTTCCAAGGCTAGCATGGGTCAGACTCATCATAGCAATAGCCTCAACCCCCCAAACCAACTTCCGTCTTAGTTACTCTTCTATTGCTGCAGCGAAGCAGTATGACCAAGGCAACTTACAAAAGAAAGCATTTCACTGGGGCTCACCATTCTAGAATAGAATATATGCATTTAAAAAAAATGAATGTATGGGGGTCATTCTATGTCAAACTGGCACAGTATGAAAGTGCTATTTTTCCCCAGGGGAGATAGCATTCTTTATAACAAGTTGATATAACCAAGAGTTTCGGGACCTGGAGGAACAGCTGAGCCTGCTCCAAGCCTCACTTCGGCCTTTCCCTCCTCCTCTCTTCATCCTTTCTTCCCTTTCCCATCTAGTGATAGCAGCAGGACAGAGTTGGCACTCACAGGTGTTTGTGGAATGAGTGATTCAAACACCATTCAGTTACATGATGCCCTGGTTTGGGGTATATCATGAGGTTGTATATCCTGGGGACGAGGAATTGATTGTGGCTTCCCCAGCTCCCGAAGGCATGAAAGTGAGGAGGAAGGGGGTGATAGAAAGAGGTGGGGATCCTTCCTGGAGCCAGGTGTAGTGACCCTAGTGCCTGTAGTCCCAGCTATGCCAAGGTTTGAGCTGGAGGGAATCACTAGAGGCCAGAGTTTGAGGCCAGCCTGTATCACAGGGAGACTTCATCTTTAAACATCAACAAACCTGTCTTCTCCAGTTTGGATGGGGGGCGGGGTTGAAGGGCAGGGCCTTTACCCGAGGTAGAAACTGCTCATGAAATATGGTCTCTGTTTCCTTTTGTTCTCTTTCGGCCACATGGGAGTCATTCCTACCTTTTGGGGCCCTGCCTAGAACAAATGATTGGCACTTGAAATATCACAATGAAGACACAAGCCCTTTCTAGAGATACCAGGCAGGAGACATGTGCTGGGCTACCCCCCATTCCCCAGAGTGAAATTGTCACCATGTCAGTGTTGACCTCTCCACTCGGAACCCCCTTACCCTCCTCTTTGATGAGTAAGCAAACTGAGCCACAGTGAGAGGCATGGAGGAGCAGCCTCAGTGAATACCTTCCTGCCCTCAACACTGCCCTGGTCTCGCAGGAGTCTGGTCTCTGTCCACTGGTGACATGGCTCTAGGACATATGCCTCAAGTCTCCTGCAGAAGGACAAGGGCAAGGACAAGGACAGACCTCGGATTCCCTTAGGTCAGCTGCTGCTCTTGGCACCAAGAAAACATCACACCCAGGCTTGCTCAGCCTTTGAGTGTCCAGAGCATTGCTCTCCCACACACCAGCAGGTCTGAGTTTTCAGACAGCCTCCCAGCCCTCTTCCCTGAAGGCCTTATGCCTGTGCCATGCTCCAAATACCCCAGGGTCGTGGCTCACTTTCCAGTGATCACCATCCTCTCCCAGCACTCCCCAAACCAACCTGGCAAGTAGGCGAGTGCCAACATGCGCAGGTAATATTTCAGCCGGATGATTCACATTACAGCTAATGTCTAGCTAATATCCTCCAGAAGGATAAACACGGAGATCTGCATTGTTCTTCAGTGTCTGCCCCTCAGACAAATAGGAGATCGTTTTCCTTAGCTAGCCATTTTTGGGTCCATACTGCTTAGAGATTGGGAGAGAGGGGATCTTCGAGGTGAAAACCTAATATCAGCAGCACTTCTGGTCATGCATCCCCGGCAAGTCCCAGGAAGTCCCTCCTGTCCTCATCACCTACCACTAACTAGAAGTTCCTTACACGAAGAACACATAGAGTTGCTTTAGCTGTGGGTATTGACAGAATGCTAAAACCCAAAACAGCAGGACGTGGGAGGTAGCAGATAGCAGCATGTTTAGACACCCTGAGGAGGTTCTGTGTCTCCCAGTCTTCTGTCTCATCCACAGAGCTCAAGAATCGGTGCTGCTTAGACAGCTGTTTATTTCTGTGATAGCATTCCTGACAAAAACAACCTGAGGGGGGACTTGCTGTGGTTCTCCGTTTCAAAGGTTTCAGCCGTGGTCCTGACTCGCGTTCCTGGGTTATGGTGAGAGAACATATGCCCGTGACAGGAACGGGTGGGACAGAGGGAGAGACTGAGAGAACGTGAATATACCTCCACAGGCATGTCTCTAGGGACCTGTCCCCATCCCCTCTCTCCCCAGTAAATATCATCAGCCGAGTCCATAAATGAGTTTGCTCATTGATTGGGTCAGAATCCTGGTGAGTCACCTCCCATCACCAGATGAAGACCAAGGCTTCACAGTACACAAGGCTTTTCAGGGTAACTCGTATCCAAACCATAAAAATCACATATGCCAGCTCATCTGGCCAAACAGGAAAGCTGAAGCGTAATTGCTTTTGGACTCCATGAATATATGGTGTTCCTTAGCAACTGCTCCTGCTTGCAGAGGCCACTGAGCCAGGCGTCTGTTGATGCAGTTCTAGGGAAGACCCGGATAGCAACAGGCCGTGGATTCAGCAGCTCGCATTGACAACCAGGTCTTTGTCCTTCTTCATATACATGGGCTTCGTGCACACTTAATAAACCAATGAAACATCACACGGTTAGCTTAAACATGGGAGGGTTACCATGCTGAGGTCTGTAACTCAAAGACCGTGATGGAGAGGACTGTGCTGGGACCCCAGGGAACTGCTTGGTATCCCTGGGAAGGGACTTGGCTGCTGTAAAAACCTACTACAAGTATGGATTATGAGCTCGAAAGGGAACTCTTTCCTCTTCCTTATTGATTTTTGTTTCTATTGAGACAGGATATCATGGAGCGCAGGCTCACCTCAGATTTGTTCTGTAGCCAAGGGTATCCTTGAACTCCTGATCTTCCGGCCTCCACCTCTTAAATGCTGAGATTGCGTCTGTGTGCTCCCCTGTCTGGCTCCTTTTCCTTAATTTTAAGTAGTTCGAATAGCTGAGGTAATGGACAGTCTACCAGAGGGGTTCACATGTCTAAGACTTCCAGTCAATGCCCATTCCAAAATGTGTGGGACCACAAAGGGCTTCTGTACAAGCACAACAAAATGCTCTGAGGACAAACTCACCAACAAAGTTTTTATCAAGTTGTTGGACACAGGGAAATGTCCAACAGAGAGGGCACAATGGGGCAGAAACAGACTAATGAGCTCATATCAAACCGGATGCTGCTGCTCCAGGGAGGTATGGTGGCTTGTCATTCACATCTGCTGTCCTCAGCTCGTCCTGAAGGACATGGGGATGAATCTCCATGGTTACCCATGGAAACAGAGTTCAAGATACCTTTTCAAGGGCCATGATGTGGGTGTCTCCCACTCACCGTTTCTGTTTGCTGGGACTGTGGGTGGTATTTTTTTTCCATTCACCAAATCTTTAATGTGGTGATATTTTATAACATGACAACGTTTTCCTTATTATTTTTCACAGGGAAAGTTCAGGAGGCTGACCCTTTCTAACCATCAAGTGAGTGATTCTTTAAGAAGGAGAAGAAGAGGGGAGGGGACATGGGTAAGAAAGGTCCACGGGGGAATCTTTCCATTTTGGAAAAATACATTGGTTGTGGTTACTTTCACGTTTAGCTGTTTTGCTGATGGTTTATTCACAGGACCAAAGGAAGCATTGTTGCACTCCAGCAATGATAGAATTTCCAAGACAGCTTGATGTTGGATTATTTCCTAGCAAAGATCCAAAATAGTCCAAGTAAAGTGTGTTTTTTTTCATACAATTCTGAGCATGCCCAAAAATGAAACAGTGCTCAGCTACTCTTCCTGGCTGGATTTGATTTCCTATAATGCATCTATTGGATTTGCTAAGAATCTCTAAGCAAAATCTACTGATCAGCAAAATATGGAGTTAAAAGAAGTGCTAAGGAGCATAGTCATGCTTTTTTTTAAAAAAAAAAAAATTACTGGATATTTTATTTATTTACATTTCAAATGTTATCCTCTTTCCTGGTTTCCCCTCTGCAAACCCCCTATCACAGTCCCCTCCCCCCTGCTACTATGAGGGTGTTCCCACCACCTACCCACCCCCACCTCACCACCCTGGCATTCTCCTATACTGTGGCATCAAGCCTTCACTGGACCAAGGGCCTCTCCTCCCATCGATGCCAGATAAGGCCATCCTCTGCTACATATGCAGCTGGTGCCATGGGTCCCTCCATGTGTACTCTTTGGTTGGTGGTTTAGTCCCTGGGAGCTCTGGGGGTCTGGTTGACTGATATTGCTGTTGTTCTTATGGGATTGCAAACCCCTTCAGCCCCTTCAGTCCTTTCCCTAAGTCCTTCATTGGGGTCCCCAGGCTCAATCCATTGGTTGGCTGTGAGTATCTGCCTCTGTATTTGTCAGACTCTAGCAGAGCCTCTCAGGAGGCAGCTATATCAGTCTCCTGTCAGCAAGCACATCTTGGCATCAGCAATTGTGTCTGGGTTTGGTATCTGTATAGGGATGTATATGCCCAGGTGGGGTAGTCTCTGGATGGCCTTTCCTTCAGTCTCTGCTCCATACTTTTTCCCTGCATTTCCTTTAGTCAGGAGCAACTCTGGGTTAAAAATTTGGAGATGAGTGGGTGGCCCCATCCTCTAACCAGGGGCCTTGCCTAACCCTGGATATGGTCTCTACAGGTTCTCTCTCCCCTTTATTGGGCATTTCAGCTAATCTCATCCCCAATGGGTCCTGGGAGCCTCTGGCTTTCCTGGCATCTGGGACTTTCTGGTGGCTACCCCAAGTTCCCTGAACATGGTTTTGTTTTTTTTTAAATTGATTTTCCCAACACAAAAGTTAGGCCAGTTTAGTGACAGTTGATCAGTTCTGACCTCTGTTGGCTTGGGGAGAGGTGGGCTTGTCACGAGTCCTAAGGACAAATCTTCCCATGACCTGTGCTTTCCTAGAGAGAACTATGAACTGGCTGCTAAGCTATGTGCAAACTGAAAGCAGATAGGGACAAAGACAGAAAGAACACTGGCCTCGATGTCACTGGCATAGGGTGACATCACTCTCAAAGTGCCCGGTGAGCCTTTGTCATTTTGGTGCCTCTAGTGTTGATATCATACAGGATTGCACGGGTTTGCCCAGTCACAGAAGGGCAGGTCCCACCTAGGCTATGACCTCCACAAAAGTACACCATTATTGACCCTGTCAGCTTCCCATTGCTCTTCTAGCCAATCAGCACTGACTTAGGAACTCTTAATTTCCCAGTGTTATGGGAGGTCACAAGTTTTAAAATCGAGTCAGTCCTGCTGTGCCCCGTTGGGAGGTTGTGGGAGATCCCATCTTCATGACTTTTCCAGCTTCTACAGTTGCCAGCATTTACTCCTCAGCTCATAGTCACCCTCATCATCTTCAAAGCCATCGGTTCAGTATCCTCAAAGCTCAGTATTCCTCTCCTCTCCTCTTTTCCCCTTCCCCTCCATACTCACCCCTGCATATGATCTTGTGTCTCCTTCTCTGATGTTAATCTTCTTTCAAAAGGATCTTTGTGAGAAACTTGAGCCCACCTGGTTGGTCCAGGGTCACACTTGCATGTCAACATCATTAATCACAACTGTCAAGTTCATTTTGTGCATAAGGTTTTCACAGGTTTCTGGGTTGGGAGACTGCTTTATTCAACCTGTACAAGCCCATTAATATGAGGTGCTCTGTTTTGTTGCTGTGTTTGGTTTGGTGTTGAACCTACCTTGCACTCCTGGGATAAATGTTTCCCATTCATGACGCTGTTGTTATTAGTTTTTTAAGTAATTGTTGGATCCGGATCACTAATGTTTTAATCAAGATCTTGATATTTACCTTTATAAGTGAGATTTCCTCTTTTTTTTTTTAAGCAATGAGTCAGGCATTGTTCTAAGACCTTGGACAGTTCATCAGGAGACAAGATAAAGTCAGCGACTTATGAAGTTTGTATCCTAGATGCAGAGACAATATGTGCACAATAAATATTTACAGCCAATGTTATTCACTATGTGGAAAAGTAATTTGGGAATGGAAATGGGGAGTAGCATCACCTGAGGAACTGAAGGAAAGCATTGCATAAGCTATGATAGCCATGGCAGAGGCCCTGAGGTAGGGTCACTCTGTGCTGTACGCAGCAAGGGGGCTGTACAGGAAGCAGCACAAGAGAGAGCAAAAAAGCATGCAGGGACTTGGGGAGCAGACAGGGAACTGTCACCAGGGCAGTGACAAAATCCTACAGCCCAAGTAGGTCTCTGTGGAAGCAAGGCAGAGATACACAAAAGAGGAGACAACGGCTGGGAGACTGGTGCAGAAGACTGGTCAGCCATCTTCATTTTCCAGAATGTTCTTGTTTGGTTTTGATTCCACATTTGCACAAGTCCTGGAACTTTCCCTCTTTGTTTATTTTGGAGGGAGAAGGGTTTACTTAGGAGAAGGGTGATCTATTTGTGATTCAAAGGTCTGGTAAAACTCACCTGTCAAGGTAGTGGAGCCTGATTCCTTTCCTGGGAACACTCTTTCTGATCCACGGATGTATCGGGTCTGTTTTGACTTTCCAATCCATTCTTTGTACTTTATATTTCAACAAACTATCAATTTAACGTGCTTTTAAGCATTGTGCTTTGTTGAACAGTTTTTACATCAATGCATTCTTTTGATTTTTAAAATCCCAGTTGTTTCTAGGATTGTATATCCTGTTTTAAACATAACAGTTTGTGCTGCGGCTGACTTTTCTTTTTCTCCTTTTATCCCTCCTTCAGTCAACCTTGTCAGGTATTTATGTTTCTTTATTTTTTACGGTGTTAGTTTGTGGCATCTCCCTATTCTTTCATTCTGTTTATTTCTTACTAATTTTGTAATTTCCTTCCTTCTGCTTCTTTTACTGTTGTTTGCCAATTACAATTTTTTCAATAATTCTGGCTTGCTCTCTCTCTGTGGCAGTGTTGGACATAATCCAGAATTGCCCGGGAGATGGCCCTTTGGGAATGTCTGTGGGGCATTATCTTGATTGTGGTAGGGTGTCAGGACCCGCCCACTGTGAGCACCATTCCCTAGGCTGGGATCCTTGACTGTCTAAGTGGAGAAAGTGAGCTGAGCAGCAGCCTGCGTTTATCTGTAGCTGCTTCTTGATATGTGGTTTTGATGTGGCCAGCCGCTTCAAGCTCCAGCCGTCATAATGAACTGTACTCTTAGCTATGAGCCATAATAAACCTTTTCTTCCCTGAATGGCTTTTCTCCAAGTATTTTATCACAGCAACTGAAGAAGCTAAGGGCTGGCACTTTCAGTCTCATTCTTTATCCTGGGGACACGGGGATGATGGAAAGTTGAATGATCAGCCAATGATGTTATCTATCAGGCAGACCTAAAAGAGTTTCCAATAAACCCTGAGAAGGACATGTGTCTGAGAGCTCCTGGACTGCTGGGATGTCCCTGAAGGAACCTGTACTTAGAAGACAGGGAAGCTCTACAGCCCCGTCCCATGCCTCACTCTATGCCTCTCTTCCATATAGCTGCACATGTACACCCCCAGTAACAGCCTTTGTCATGAATGGGTAAAGCTAAGCCAAGGTTCTCCCAAAATCCTGCTGTAACCACTACATTATACCCAAAAGAATGGGATGTGGAACTCCCAATTCATAGCTACAGTAAAGCACAGTTCGGGGCGACTGAGCCTCAACTTGTGGGGTCAGATGACATCTTCAAGTAGGAGGTATGAGAGGCAATTGTATTAGAGGAGTGGCTTGAGAGGAAAGCCCTGTGTTTCTGTGTCACATGACCACAAGATTAAGCAGCCAATGCTTCATCTTCTCCCCAAATTTCCACAGGAGGAACACCGAAAACACACCATTTAAATAGCTATATTTATCCATTTAGGGAAAGAATCATGGTGCTTGTGAATTTGTACTTAGAGGGAAATCATTATCAAGACATCAGTACCTCCAAAGACTATGGAGGTATCTAGGGACAGCCTGATGCCTACCTGACTTCATGTGGACAGTCTATCTGTCACCTTCATCGTTGCTTCTCTTCTGCTAGCTCTCCACCAAAAAATTTTTTTCCCCATTAGGGATTAGGATGTTCAAGTCACAAGCTTCCAGAAATTCAGCATTTGTTCAGGAGCCAGAAAAACCAACCAGTGTTCAGGCAGGCTGGAGGACCATTGTTTACTTAGCTCGGAGATCATCCACATCTCTCAGTGTACATGTTTGTAAACAAAAGAAACAATAGCAGGTTCACTGTGGAACGCTAATTCACAGCTCTATTGTGTGGGACAGGCATTCCTTAGGACTTAATTATAACTGTCAGTTTGTGAGCATGTTGATGAGCCCTGGCCCTGCTCAGGAACGGAATCTCGGAAATCTTGCTGACTTGTGAATGCAAAAATCTGTCCTCTCTGTTAGGCTTTAATGATTCTCATGACAACAAGCGGTTGCTGGTTTGAGGACAGCTAAGTTGGCATGAGCTGAGCAAACAAGATCTGCAGGAATGCGCTTGCTACCTGATGCTCTGAATTTGAGAGGTATTTCCCTTTAATGTGGCAACCGTACATGTGAATCATAGGTGCATGGTCAAGGTTAAGGCTGAGATTTGCTCTGCTATAGGAACATGGGTTTCCTATGGACTTAAGTAAATCGGACCATCTGAAGAACCAGACAGAACCTCAGTGGGGTTCTCCAGTGCATGTACTCAGAGAGCAAAGGCATCCAGCCTGCCATTGACTGATTACCTTAACCAGGGCAGACACCTGAGTATCTCTTGGTGGGTGGGGTTTCCCAGCATGCACACATGAAGTGTGAGGGGTCCAAGCAATTACTGACCACCCTCACGGGAGATCTTTAAAACAAATCCATGTCACCTGAGGTACCTTCCCTTCTGGGCCTTGCTGCTTCCTTGTTATTAAAGATAGAACTAAGTGGCAAGAATTTGGAGTAGCTTGAGAACTGGGCTGTCTTATGATAAGTCTGGTCCTGGTAGCCTAAGTCTGCAATCCTAGCTACTTGGGAGGCTGAGATGGGCTAGTGACAAGTTCAAGGCCTGCTTGGGCTACAGAATGAGTTTAAAGCCAGCCTAGGAAACATAAGGAGAACCTATCTCAAAATTAAAGATTAAAAAGAGTGCTGAGGGTGTATCTCAAAGGATGGAGGGATGGAGGGACGGAGGGACGGAGGGATGGAGGGACGGAGGGACGGAGGGACGGAGGGACGGAGGGACGGAGGAATGAGGGGATGGAGGGATGGATGGAGGGTGTCGATAACTATTGCAGTAGTTCAAGCTGCAGTCTTTACCCTTTTTCTAATCAGAAGTAGAGAGGCAGCAATGATCATTTGAATCTATGGCTGCTATTTGCATCTACTGAGGGCTTCAGGCAGTGCTGTTATAAGTGTTTTAGCTTTGCTAACTTAGGTTTTAATCCTCACAAACAATCATAAATGAAGCCAATTTCCGCCAGAGAAGATAATCATCTGTGTGCAGCCTTAGTGCCAGGCCTCGGGGAAGGAATGCAGATGCAAACCCTCCCCACTCCAGCTCTAGTGACCTCCTCCCTGGCTTCCACCTCATGCCATGTCATGTCCTTTCTTAGTGCAGCATAGTTTAGGCCAGTCCTACTGCGGGAACCTTTTCTCTCTAATCCACAGGAGGGGAGAAATCCAGCTCATTAAAATGACTCGTGGGAACAGAACTGGAGAGAAACATTTAGTCTGTGAAGGAGAGCAACTTTTTGAGCAGTTCTGTAACTGAGCACTTGTGTATGCACATGGAGGAAGTCTTTGGAGGTAAACCGTCAGCAGATTGATGCTAACTGCAGAGACGTGATTGCAGTTGACAGTTGCTTTTTGTTTTTTTGTTTTCTGTTTTTTGGGTTTTTTGTTTGTTTGTTTGGTTGGTTGGTTTTGTTTTTTTTTATACTGATCATAGTTTTGGTTTGGAATTATTCCATTTCAGAAAACTTATTTATATCAGCATCTCATACAAAACATACCGAAACCAAGAGGATTAAAAATACCTTGTTCTTGTTGCTCATGACAGTTCCGTGGATCAGCTACCTGGGCTGGCTCCTACTGGTCTTACCTGAATTGTTCATGGGTCCTGCTGAGGTAGCTTTGTGTCCAATCTGCTGTTCTGGAGGGGCTGGAAGGCCATCCTGAGTATCTGTTGATGCCTCTCGTGGTGTCCTTTCTGTCCCAGGTCCCACTTGGGCTTTGCTATGTGATATAATAGTCCAGGAAGACTGGGATAGTAGCTACGGGGCCTCTTGAGGCCTCAGTTCACGTGTGGTCATTTCTGCCACATCTATTGCTCACAATGAGTCACGGGCTTGGGCAGGTCCCAGACTCCATTGGACCTTTGTCTAGGAACACAGGCACACTTAGACGAGAAGAGGTCAGCCGATGGGGCTTCGAAGAATGACTTTGAACTCTGCAAAGAACCTTCTTAAGTATTTACGTCTGTGAAGCAGTAACAATGATTTGAACGTTTGCATTGGTTATTTTTTGCCAAGTACCATAATCTATTATATTTGGACTTTAAAAATTGATAGATGGTTTTTAATATAAAAATAAGCTAACTCGTTGGAAGGTCTGAATGTATCTTCTAAAATGTTGTTGGGATTCAAATAGTTAATGAGGGAGTACCAGGATGAGGCCTTTATATGCCTGAGCTTCCACTAGGACCAAAAAGGCAGAGTGACACACTGCTCAGGGCCAAGCAGGGAGTCTCCCCAGATCTGGATCTCTGGGACACTGGAAGCCGTAATACACTGGAAACAGCCAGGAGGGGAATGTTTGAGCACCTGCCAACAACTGGGCTTCTGAATGATAACCAGAGATGTACGGCCCTTCATCTAACACTAAATGGCCTATGGCAGCGGTGGGATGGAGTAGTACCCTATGGGACACCACCAGCCCTGCAACTCAGGTCTTAACTGTTGTGTGTAACTGTTTAAGTTATCTAATATTTATACTAATAAAGACATGAGAGGCATAAACTGAGGTAAAAATCTGCTTGCTCAGCAAAGTAACTTTCTTTTCTTTTCTTAATTACATACAAAATATCTATCTATAAGCCTAGTCCTACAATAAACTTCCAGCTCTATAGAAGTCTCTTTCCCTCTGTGTCATTTTACCTGAATAGTCTACCTTTTCATTGAGTTCCTCCAAACCCAAGAAGGCTCCTTAGCTCTTTCCTAGAATCCTGTTTTACCTGGGTCCTGCCAGCTGCTTCTCTGTGGTTCCTGCAAGCCCAAAATGTCAATCCCTGTCTCTCACCCGGAACTCCTTCCATAGTTATGTCATCCCTAAGAACAGGAGCTGTAGCTCTCAGTGTATTTAGCTACCTTACTTTCTTTTCTTTGAAAAGTCAAGTACATTGGAGACTCACTTTCTTTTTAAAATGCTACTATCTATCTATCTATCTATCTATCTATCTATCTATCTATCATCTATATACTTATCATATATATAATCCATTTAATCATATGTATATATATGTATATATATATATATTCTATCTATGGAAGGTGTGGGAAGTCTAGGACAACCCTGGAGAGTTGGTACTCTCCTATTGTGTAGTTCCTAGGAATACAGCTCAGCTCAGACTGTCATTCATAGCTGAAAGCCACCCCTCCCCAACTCAGGTTTGCTTCTTCCTAACGTGGGATTAACCACTTGTTTGGCTTACATCATCTGTTACTGGGAATTAAAATCCTGGGAGCTACAGTCTCTGCCAGTCCCTCAGCCTAAGGTCTGAAGAAGAGAAGATGACCTTCCCTACACAACAAGGGGGTGGGCATGCATTTCAAAGGCACACAGAGAACTTCAAGTTTGATTCTTGTGTTCTGCCGGAATGCATGCTTGCAGGTCCAAACTGGAGGTCAAAGGCACCAACTGTCTCTCCAGACCTGAGTGAATTTGATTATTTCATGAGCTTCTTGAAAGGCCAGTTTAGAGCATAGAAGATGGTTCCGTAAATAAAGCAACAGCCACACAAATAGGAAGACCGGACTTCATATCTCTAGAGCCACTCCCCAAGCAGACAAATGTGGGGGCACCTGCAGTCCCAGCACAAGTGGCACAGCCATGGGATGCCCAGGGCAAGCTGGCTAGCTCAACTGGCAGAAATCAGCATACTCAAGTTCAGCAAGAGACCAGTCCAATAAATCAAGTGGACAATGATGGAGCAGGACACCTGACATCAATTTTGGGTCTCCACATGCGTGTGCACCCACACATGTGAGTGTAGAGCATTGCACATCGAAAACCGATTCTGTTCAGTGAGTGAGCCAGCAGCATGCACCTGTAAGCACAGAGCCATTTGGTCATTCTGACGAGCAATGGACCAGCCCTAGGAATTAGTGGGATTAGAAATCTGAAGGTTCCTTGCAATGTCATTCTTCAGTGCTGACTTCACTTCGGGTTGCTAGGAGATAAATTATTTTTTAAAGGGCCATTTGCATAGAGACCAGGACAGCATTTTAATAACGTCAATATATAGCCAAATGGACTGAAAGTGCCAAAGCAACAATTTCTCAGTGGATAATTAAGCTTCCAAATTTAAATGTCATAAAAAGAGATGGGCTTGCATTCCACGGAGCTCGGGTCCACTTCGGGAGCTAATTATTTCTCAAGAACAACGCTGGGTCATGTTAGCCGTCATCTTGCTAATCTAGCAGTATTGAGCCACTGGGAGGTGGTGCCCATCCTACCACACAGTCAGGGATGGTGGAATTGTGGAATCCCAGGACACTTGTTTCCTTTATCACTAGTGCAAATGTGATGATTTGTCCAGAAGCCAGGAGCTCAATCTTCTCCCCTTGCCGCTTCATGAGACTTTCTCCATCACCTGCCTCCCCTCTGCTTCGAGTCTCCCCTGGGAACCTAAGCGCTCTGTTGGGGTTGCGTCTGGTTTGCTAGAAGAGCTTGAAGGAGGCTGGGGATAGGGAAGAAGGGAAGACAGGGGGAAAGATTCAGACTTGGAGCATGGGAGGCTGTCTTGGAGCAGACGCAGCACAGTCCAGGCAGCTCCATAGATGCCCCTGGGACACTCTGCCTCATCCTTTGGTTGTAATCCACCCTCTCTGGTCAGCAGTCTTTCTCTGGGAAATGCAATCCAAACCTGTCTGGATTCTCTGGACAGGATTACGATAGGTCATGGATGAACCAAGTGTTCATGCCAGGTCAGGGAGTTGATTAGCAGAGGTGGAAATGGAGTCCTTTCTGGCCCCTGCCCAGCCACTTGCTGGATAGGCTTCAGTGACGCTGACCCTTGCTGTCAGAGCTGTAGCATCTTGCGTGCATCGCCTTCAGAAACTCTAGGCTCTGAAATCAAATCCCCCCTTTCCTTCCAGCAGTCTTCCCCCCCCCATCTTTATTAAATTGGGTATTTCTTATTTACATTTCAAATGTTATTCCCTTTCCCAGTTTCCAGGCCAACATCACCCTAACCCATCCCCCTCCCCTTCTATATGGATGTTCCCTTCCCCATCCTCCCCCCACTACCGCCCTCACTGCAAGAATCCCATTCACTGTGGGTCCAGCCTTGGCAGGACCAAGGTCTTCCCCTTCCACTGGTGCCCTTGCTAGGCTACTCATTGCTAACTATGCAGTTGGAGCCCAAGGTCAGTCCATGTATAGTCTTTGGGTAGTGGCTTAGTTGGAAGCTCTAGTTGCTTGGCATTGTTCTTCATATGGGGTCTCAAGCCCCTTCAGCTCTTCCAGTTCTTTCTCTGATTCTTTCAACGGTGGTCCTATTCTCAGTTCAGAGGTTTGTTGCTGGCATTCGCCTATGTATTGCTGTATTCTGGCTGTGTCTCTCAGGAGAGATCTACATCCGGTTCCTGTCGGCCTGCACTTCTTTGCTTCATCCAGTTTGGTGGCTGTATATGTATGGACCACATGTGGGGCAGGCTCTAAATGGACATTCCTTCAGCCTCTGTTCTAAACTTTGCCTCCCTATCCCCTCCTAAGGGTATTCTTGTTCCTCTTTTAAAGAAGGAGTGAAGCATTCGCATTTTGGTCATCCTTCTTGAGTTTCATGTGTTCTGTGCATCTAGGGTAATTTGAGCAATTGGGCTAATATCCACTTATTAATGAGTGCATACCATGTGTGTTTTTCTGTGATTGGGTTACCTCACTCGGGATGATATTTTCCAGTTCCATCCATTTGCCTATGAATTTCATAAAGTTGTTGTTTTGATAGCTGAGTAGTATTCCATTGTGTAGATGTATCACATTTTCTGTATCCATTCCTCTGTTGAAGGGCATCTGGGTTCTTTCCAGCTTCTGGCTATTATAAATAAGGATGCTATGAACATAGTGGAGCATATGTCTTTTTTATATGTTGGGGCATCTTTTGGGTATATGCCTAAGAGAGGTATAGCTGGGTCCTCAGGTAGTTCAATGTCCAATTTTCTGAGGAACCTCCAGACTGATTTCCAGAATGGTTGTACCAGACTGCAATCCCACCAACAATGGAGGAGTGTTCCTCTTTCTCCACATCCTCACCAGCATCTGCTGTTGCCAGAGTTTTTGATCTTAGCCATTTTCACTGGTGTGAGGTGGAATCTCAGGGTTGTTTTGATTTGTATTTCCCTTATGACTAAAGATGTTGACCATTTCTTTAGGTGTTTCTCAGCCATTCGTCATTCCTCAGCTGTGAATTCTTTGTTTAGCTCTGAACCTCATTTTTAAATTTCCTCATTGTTATTTGTCTCCCTGCAGTCTAACTTCGTGAGTTCTTTGTATATTTTGGATATAAGCCCTTTCCCAGTCTGTTGGTTGCCGTTTTGTCCTAACAACAGTGTCCTTTGCCTTAAAGAAGCTTTGTAGTTTTATGAGATCCCATTTGTCGATACTTGATTTTAGAGCATAAGCCATTGGTGTTTTGTTCAGGAAAATTTCTCCAGTGCCCATGTGTTCAAGATGCTTCCCCACTTTTTCTTCTGTTAGTTTGAGTGTATCTGGTTTGATGTGAAGGTCCTTGATCCACGTGGACTTAAGCTTTGTACAGGGTGATAAGCATGGATCGATCTGCATTCTTCTACATGCTGAGCTCCAGTTGAACCAGCACCATTTGCTGAAAATGCTATCTTTTTTCCATTGGATGGTTCTGGCTCCTTTCTCAAAAATCAAGTGATCATAGGTGTGTGGGTTCATTTCTGGTCTATTTCTATTCCACTGGTCTATTTGCCTGTCTCTGTACCAATACCATACAGTTTTTATCACCATTGCTCTGTAATACTGCTTGAGTTCAGGGATAGTGATTCCCCAAGAAGTCCTTTTATTGTTGAGGATAGTTTTAGCTATCTTGGGTTTTTTGTTATTCCAGATGAATTTGCAAATTGTTCTGTCTAACTCTCTGAAGAATTGGATTGGAATTTTGATGGGGATTGCATTGAATCTGTAGATCACTTTTGGTAAAATGGCCATTTTTACTATATTAATCCTGCCAATCCATGAGCATGGGAGATCCTTCCATCTTCTGAGGTCTTCTTCAATTTCTTTCTTCAGAGGCTTGAAGTTCTTATCATACAGATCTTTCACTTGCTTGGTTAAAGTCACACTGAGGTACTTTATATTATTTGGGACTATTATGAAGGGTGTCATTTCCCTAATTTCTTTCTCAGCTTGTTTCCCTTTTGTGTAGAGGAAGACTACTGATTTATTTGAGTTAATTTTATACCCAGCCACTTTGCTGAAGCTGTTTATCAGGTTTACTAGTTCTCTGGTGGAACTTTTTGGGATCACTTAAGTATACAATCATATCGTCTGCAAATAGTGATATTTTGACTTCTTCCTTTCCAATCTGTATCCCTTTGATCTCCTTTTGTTGTCTGATCGCTCTGGCTAGGACACACAAACACAGAGAAGCACACAAATACACATAACTAAAAATAAAATCTTATAAAGAAAAATATTTTCTATACTTCTGTGTGATGACTTGGGAAAGGATCAGACAAAAGCATGAACAGCTGGCCAAGACTGAAAAGCAGAAACCTATATGTGGTGTTCAGGAGGCAGGCAGGAGGCATGAGTAGGAAGTTACAACGTATGGGGAGCTAGAGGCGGAAGGAAGTGAGAAATGAGTTCTGTCCAGATATGGTGGTTCATGCCTGTAACCACTAGCATTCAGGAACCTGAGGCAAGAAAGTTGTGAGTTTGAGGCCAGCTTAGGCAAGCTGATGAGTTTGATGTCAACTTGGATTATGGAGTAAGACAGTGTCCATAAGAACTTTAAAAGATGGAGACTTCACTGTAGGGTGGTAGACCATGGTGGAACATAGAGATGGTGGTCTCTGTCTGGCAGGAAGATGTTGAAGGTCTAGATGAGAGGACCTAGCACAGGGCACTCTGGTTTTGAAAGGCTGCTCTAATCTCGTGGAGATAATGACTGGGGACACAGTGGAGAACAAAGAGCATGGTTTGTAGGAGTTGATAACCAAAGAAGTTCTAAAGGTAGTGCTGGCAGTGCTTACAGCCTGGTGGGACAGGGTAAGGCATAAGAAGTGGGTGGCAGACAAAAGCCTGCCTTGCTTTGGGAAAATGGGTCCATAGGAAGTTGAGGAATCCCAGAGCCAAAGCTGGCTTCAAGTGGAAATAGCTTTCTGTGCCGCTGAGAATGTTCTAGTCCTTCCTGTGCCACTGAGAATGGTCTAGTCCTGTCCCTACCACCTTGGGAAAAAAGCAAACCCAAGTCCGAGAACAGCAGAGGATTTAGTTCTGTTAGCCGGAGACAGTTTAATTCTAGCTGACATGTTATTTCTGTGTCAGAACAAGCTACTCACTCACTTTCCTTGTGTGACCAGGGATTTGTCTTCATCATCTGTGATAGTCACACTGAGCCAGACCAGAATTTGAGTTGAATGTGAATTTCAATTAAGCTGCTCTGAGCCAGGGGGTTTGACTCTGTGCATTACCCTCCAGATGTCCTGGGCACCACCAAGATGGACGCACAATTCAGGGAGAGACGGTAGAGAAAGAGAAGCAGAAGAATGAGTGCAATGCAGAGATGCAGAACTGGAGACATGAGGGTGGTAAGGGACAGCCTGAGGTGTGTAACCACCGATGCCATCTGAGGCCATGATGAGGTCCTGGCCCCTGCTGCTCCCAAAGGCCATGTCTGGGTCAGTAGTCCTGCAGCAGCTGGGGTCTGTTAGCACCAAAGGCCATGCAGACATCACTAGTCTGGGCTGTCACCTGAGGCCATGTTGATGTTTGAGAGCTGTACAGAGCTAGTCCTACCCCTCATCAGCTTCAGCCCTTAGAAAAGCTGGCCCCAACCCTATCCTGGGCATCCTGGGACAGCTATCCCCACCACTCACTGGAAGCAGCACTCAGGAGAGCAGGCCCCAAACCTTTCCCAGGAAGCACAGTTGAGCTGAGTTGGCCCCAGGCCAGCCAACCTCAAGGGCTTGAGAGCAGGAGAACTGGCATTGCCCCTTGCCAGATGAGCTAGCAGGGCAGTGATGGAGAGCACATCCTGGGAATGTGGGTGTGGGAGAGCGGGAGAGCCGACTAGTGGAGCTATCATCTGGGCCCAGATCCAGTACTTTGAGTTGCCCCACCCCAATATCTACCTCATTTTTGAATTTCTGGAACTGCACAAAGAGGCTGGTCCTACAGAGTCAAAGCTGTAGGATCTCCATGACACAGGGCAACAATAGGATATCTAAGAGGAATCCTGGTGAGTGATAGTGTTGCAGAATCCAGAGGCCTCAAACCAGACCAATGACTCAATGCAATGAACATTTGTAAGTAAAGATGTGTGGACAAAGGGTATATACTGTGGGACACACTATGACACACTATAGTTCCTGTGATAAGATGGCTGTTGATGTTTTTTATTTTTATTATTTTTATTTTATTTTCAGGGAGATGTTGCAAGGGTGACGGTTAGATACAAAGAAAGGGGGAGATGAGTGGGATGCGTGATATAAAATTCACAAAGAATCACTACAAATTTGAAAAACAATAACAGAGTCTAAGGAAATAACACAATGAAAGTCTGGCTTACATTTCAGAGGTTTCACCATTGTTAGCATGGCAGGAAGCATGGTGTCATGAAGACAGACATGGTACCCACGAGGTAGCTGCGAGTTCTATATCTGGATCTGCAGGCAGCAGGAAGAAACAGTGACCTGCTAGGTCTGGCTTGAGCTTCTGAGACCCCAAAGCCCATTAACCTTTGTGGGACACTTCCTCCAACAAGGCCACACCTACTTCAACAGAGCCATACCTCCTGATAGTGCCACTGTCTAGAGCCTGTTTTTCATTCAAATCACCATCAGAAATTTGCAAATAAAAACTAACCAGGTCCAGACCTTCAATGGGTGTCTATATATCTGTGAAAACTTACAAGTTGAGCTAGTCAAGCTTCCACTGCAGAGACTGGAGAGAAATAAGATAAAAGGAAAAGGGGCTATCTGGAGCCATTGTCTCAGAAGTCTTAGTACCTGTCTATCCTCTTGCTTTGGGGGCCGTGATGAGGAAGGATACAGTGGCAGAGAGAGCATACAGCAGATATAGCAGGCTGTCTAAGGAGCCTCCTGCCCTGCTTTGGCCTGGACTTCTGCTGCTGCCTGCTTCTTACTGTTTCCCTACGTTTACTAACAGGGTTGGATACCAATATGGCCAAAGTGAGACCATAATGACATCACAGTCACTGGCCCCCGTTCAGAGGTGAGCACAGGACACAGCACAATCACACCAAACCTTTCCCATGCATTTGAGGCAGGAGGGGTTCGTTTTAGGCTCACCGTTTGAGGGATATAGTCCATCATGGTCAGGAAGGCATGGTGACAGGAGTGTGAGGCAGCTGGTCACACTGTGTCCATGGTCAGGGAGCAGAGAGATGAGTGCTGGTGCTTACATTTCTGTGTTCTTTCTACTCAGCCCAGGGCCCCAGCATAGGTACCAGTTCCACTCGTACCTGGGATGGGTCTTCCCACTCCAGTTAAATTTCTCTGGAAATGTCATTATAGATGGCTCTTCAGCAAGTCTAAATATTGTTAAGTGACAGTCAAGATCAACCATCACAGAACCTAATGTATATCACATATATGTACTATATGTATCTGTGTATACATATATTAATAAATATATGTTATATATAATATACATGTTTCCATCAGAACCTAATATATATCATGTGTAATATACACACATACACGTATACATCTACATATATCATGGTTGACCCTATGCATAGGCCATGATAGGGTATAATTAGTAAATTAGGCACAGAGCAATAATACAACACACTATAACAAAGTGGGATTAGCATGAGCTCTCTATCCTTATTAAATATCTTTTTAAAAATAGTTGTTCTTATTTTTTATATGTAAGACTATTTTGCCTGCATGTAAGTACTCATGCAGTGTCCGTAGAGGCCAATAGAGAGCATCAGATCTCCCCGAGAACTGGAGTTACAGATGGTTGTTAGCCATCTGATGTGGACGCTGAGAACCAAACTTGGGTCCTCAGCAAGAACAGCAAGATTCTTAACCACTGAGCCATCTCTCTGCACTTTGGACATTTCACTCAAAGGAAGTGCCTCATGGCCTCGCTCTATGACAGATCCAAAATGCCACTCAACTGCTCTTGGGCACTGGGGGCAGGTTGAACAGAACAAGGTTTACTTCATGCTGTGACAGTCAGCCTAATAGCCAAGAGAGTCACCGAGTGACTCACAGGCAGGTAGCATATGCAGAGTGGATTGTCCAGATAACGGATGAGTCACATCCCAGGCAGGACTGAGCCAGACGGCACAAGGAGTCATCACATTACTCAGAATCCTAAGCAATTTAAAACTCATGATCTCTGGAATGTTCCACTCAGTGCATTGTTTGACTATTGGGAATGGAAAATTCAGCAAGAAAATAAAGAGGACCTCTGTGTTCATAGTTTCCCTGATGACTCAGTTCAAGCTATCCGGGAGAAAATGTTTTTATTCTATCTGCCTTCAAGGGGGCAGGTGTTTTAGGGTGGTCGCATGGGCAGGGAGACTGGTTTATCTAGTAGTCTATTCCTTCTGTTTCTCTCTCAAGGGAGTAGGATGTGTTTGCCTTGTTGCTTCATTCTATGATTAAAGACATAGATCCCAGGAGTCAGATGGGACCACTCATTCTATCCTGCAGAAGCATCTACAGGAGTTCTTTGAATATCTAAACACATGCCACTTGATCAGAAATTCCAAAGGGTGACAGCACCTGACAGGCATGAAATTCAGTCAGTGAAATGCAATTACAAAAGACCACATGAACATGCTAAAATTGTCTACAGAATAAAATGCTGTGACCACACATGTGTTTCTTCATTGCACCTCACTAGTGTCTCCTAACTTTGTGCTATTTTGACTCTACCTTGGGCTGGATAGAGGAGTTGAAGAAACAGAAATCTTGAGGGACTTAGGAGCTAAGACATTGGCCCAGGATTGGGGTAGGCCAAAGATATAAGAAGTCAGCTGTACTGAGTGATGTATAACTACCTATTGAGTTATTGGAGACATAGGACTGTTCTTGGTTTGTGGCTTGAGAGATGGGTTCAGCCTGAAACTGGAATGAAGGGTGGGCTCTGATCTAACAGGAATTGGTGAATTAAGGCAAGAAAACAGAAGCATCATTCTGCCCATCTGTGGTGGTTTGAATGAAAATGGCCCCATAAGCTCATAGTTGGTGGAATTGTTTGAGAAGGATTTAGGATCTGACCTTCTTAAAGCTTTGTGATTTGTGACATTCACCATGTGCTCCCTGACTTCTGCTTGCAGTTTGAGATGTGAGTTCTCAGCTGTCCCTGCCACCATGCCTTTACTCTGTCATCACGAACTCTAGCCCTCTGGAATGCTAAACCCAATTAAATGCTTTCTTTTATAAGTCACCTTGTTCATGGTGTCTTATCACAGCAATAGAAAAGGAAGATGCCAACCATTGATCTGTTCATCCATCTATCTGTGTGTATATGCATTCATTCCACCATCATTCATCCAGCCATGCATCCAGCCATGCTTCTATGCATCCATTCACAAACATATTCCAAGCACGTGGCACAAGCTGGTACCGTGTACCATGTCTGGGACATTGGCAATGTTGCACTGAACATGTTGTTTCCACCTCCAGGAATTTCAGGAGAGAGGGGGACAAATACCAGAAGCTACAAGTAGCAGAGAAGGAGTTCAGTGTTGAGTTGGTGCTCTGAGAGCACCAAGAGGAGATAATGTCAGAGAAATGGAGAAAAGAAAGGAAGGGAGGGGTGTGCAGGGGCAACAGGAATGACCTTCTTGAGAGAGGGAACTGTGTTCAAAGCCCTGGGTACATGAAACAAGGAGGGTAACCTCTGAACATTTGTGAGGAAAGTGGTGAGAAGCTGCAGAGGAATCAGGATCCCAAATTTAAGGGCCTGCAACCCGGTGCCAGTACAGTGTTTACCACCGAGAGATGGGGCCAAGTGGAAGGTTCTTGAGCAGAGATGAGCCATGGGTAGATCTGGGTTTAGGGACAATCCTGTCTGCTACACGTGACACAGAATGGAAGAGCAGAAGAGCTGTTTGCCCACCGTTGTCTCCATCTTCCCTCCTGGTCGCCATGGTCCTCAGTCCCATCCACTTCTGCAGACAGGGGAATCCTCCCTCCAGAGAGAGCAGTGCTCATCCCAGCTATGACACCATGACTGATGCACAGCACTTCCAGCACCCGAGTTCTGTTGGGAAGTGAGTGTCCTCTGCCCCTCCCCATTTCTTCTGCCTCCTGGCAGCTGAGCTGAAAGCAAGAGAAGTGAGAAGAGAGAAAATACTTGGCTTCACAGGAACAATATTACCTGATACTTATGATACAAGATATAAAATAGAATCCCCTCCCAATTAAAGTCATTGATTAAGGACCATCTACACAGGCTTTAAAACTATAATAGGTCTCTGATGACTTAGCATCAATGGCTGCTTCATGGGGAAAAACTAAAAAGGCCTAGCTTTGCATGAAGTGCATATAAACCTTCAGTTAGTCCTTGGAACACCCCTATTTCTGCAGTTCATAAAAGGGCAAAGATACATGTCAACTGTTAAATAATCTCAGGGACACAAATATTATTATGACTATGGGTACCCTCCAACCAGGGATCCACACTATGATTCCTCAAGGATATTACACTATTATATTTGACTTAAAAGACTGCTTTTTCTTAATTCCTTTGCATCCTGATGATAAGAAACATCTTATGTTCTCTGCTCCTACTTTAAGTAATCAAGAGCCAATGATCTTTTTTTTTTTTTTCTTTTTCTTTTTTTTTTTTTAATTTGAGTTTTTTTTTTTTACATTTCGAGTGTTTTTCCCTTTCCCGGTTTCCGGGCAAACATCCCCCCCCCCTTCCCCTTATGGGTGTTCCTCCCATCCTCCCCCATTGCTGCCCTCCCCCAACAATCTAGTTCACTGGGGGTTCAGTCTTAGCAGGACCCAGGGCTTCCCTTCCACTGGCGCCTTACTAGGATATTCATTGCTACCTATGAGGTCAGAGTCCAGGGTCAGTCCATGTATAGTCTTTAGGTAGTAAGAGCCAATGATCTTATTAGTGAAAACTTCATCACAATGAATGATAAATAGCCCCATATTAGGCACCACTTATGGTGATGTGACCACCACAGCCAGCAGAATAACCATCAGTGGGAGGCAAGAGGGCAGCTTGGTTCAGCACAACTAAGTAGCTGGTGTTGGTTCAAACTTTGGGAGTCTGACAACAAGTAGTTTATTTCAGGCATATTTAAGAACAACACAATTTGGTGAGAACTTTCCTGATGATAATTAACTCAATCCCATGTGCACAATAAAACTTGCTTAAGTACCCTCGAGGAACAAAGAAAGCTAAATGAAGATCGGGCACGAGTACATCAAAACTCTTTTTAAAGTACATGTGACCCCTTCCATAAAGATGGATTCTGTAAATTGATTGAGATAAGGGAGAGTAAGTGTCTGGGAAGGTCAAGTGTGGCCTCCTACCACACAGACAGCGCTGAGGTTGCCGGGCTATTCACCACATCTGCTACTGACCTTCTGATGCAAGTTATGTATCCCTCCCTCTGAAGGGACAATACTATGATTAATATTCCAGGCTTTCCTGGTGCTCATGGGCAAGCACAAGGCCCTCCATACTTCCTGCAGTATTCAGTGATTCAGTGTCTGTCACTGGGCCCATGAAGGGCGTCTCCTAAGATTTAGAGGGTCCTAGACAAGATGAAGAAAGAGGCCTTTGTACTGCATATCCAGCTTCTCAATATTTATCAAACCAAGAACTTACTACATACCATGTCCAGTTCTTCTATCTCAAGAATGGTGCCTTCTTAGGAACAAATTTTTAAATGTTTAAACAACGTGTTAGAAAATCAAACATGAAAAAGGGGTGGTGGCTTATGCCTCTGATTCCAGCACTAGGGAAGTGGCAGCACGAGGATTAGTTCCAGGCCAGCTTGGCTAGTCACGACCTTGTCTCAAAAAAAAAAAAAAAAACTATTAAAAACCTATATTAAATGGATGTGCGGTCTAGGTATGGTGATGCATGCTTTTGATCCAAGCACTGGGAAGGCTTAGAGACTGGTGCATCTTTATGAGTTCCAGGAAGCTAGAGCTACATAATAAGACTCTGTTTCAAAAATAAAAATATGTTAAAATACATTTGACAACAGTTTTTACAGAAGAGGAAATTGGAAACATTTCAGAGATGACCAAATTTAATTATTTCTGAGCATTTCACTGGTGGCTCCATGATAGATTAATGAATAATAAAACAGACATACATAATTTAAAAATGGTGAACTTATGCCATAAATCTGTATTTCTTATGTTTACTTTAAAGATTTCAAGGCTGTACAGAAAATATTCCCTATTGAGACTAACTTGGGAGCCATTTATTTTATGACGGCCTTTTCTGTGCTTACTAGCTCTTTTTGTTTCCTTGTCTAATTTTTTTTTACCATTATTGGAATGCTCTACATTCTACATAAGTATTTTTTTAAAGACTTTCTTTTTAACAGTTTTTTAGAGTTTATAGATGCTCCATTTTACTTTGCTTATAGTTTTATATTAGCATCCTAGTACACCAAGGCCTAAAATGTCTTTATTTTTACTTTTTTATTTACTTTACATCTCCATCACAGCCCTCTCCCTTCGCTTTTCTCAGTCCCATCCTTACAAATCCCTTCCACTATTGCCCCTTCTCCTTCTTCTCAGAGAAGACGAGCCCCACCCTGGGGCATCTAGTCCTAGTAAGACTAGGCACACCCTCTCCCACTGGGGCCCAGGCAGACAGTCCAGGTAGGGGGAAGGGGATCCTATGGCAGGAAACAGAGACCAAGACAGCCTCCAGCCTCTGTTCCACTTGTTAGGAGACCCACGTGAAGACCAAGCTGCACATTTGCTATAACTGTGTAGCACATCTAGGTCCAGCTCCTGCCTGCTTCCTGGTAGGTGACTCAGGCTCTGTGGCCCCCACGGGCCAGGTTAGTTAGACTCTTTGGGTCTGTTTTGTGTTGTCCTTGACTCCTCCAACTTGCTCATTTCTTTCTTTTTAAAAAAATTATTTTTATTTTTTTATATTCTAGTCTTTGCTCCCTTCCCAGTCCACCCTTCTTTTTAACATTTAAAAACAACTTTTGAATGTTTAAAAAAGGCAGACTACAGTGGCTAGAAAGATGGGCCAGTGATTAAAAATAGTCCCCTGCTCCTCAGAAGATACAAGCTGGGTTCCCAACACCCAAAACAACCTGTCAGACTGGCCACAGGGGATGAAATGCCCTCTTCTGGACTCTTTGACACCTACGCAGACAGACAGGCAGGCAGACAGACACACAGACACACACACATACACACACACACACACTTAAAAATGACAAGTTTTTTAAAAAAAGTCAAGCACCCACGTTTATATCATTTTCCCCTCTTTGGGAGCTTTTGATAATATTACTCCATGACTAAGAACAGAAATCAAAGAACTGTGAACATGATAGTTCAAATTAAAAATTAATTACATGTTTTACCCATTCATCTTTTTATGGGGTCTTCTGCTGATTTGTTTAACTCCTGCTGAATTTTAATTGTTCTAATCATTTGAACTTAGCTTCCTTTCTTGTTGTCTGCCAAGAGAGGTTCTAAGGTCAAATCTACTGTATGCTTAATTAAGATGTTCCCTCTTTTTTTTTTTTTCTTATCCAAAAATATCCTTTATGCTTGCCTGCCTCACCCTGTGTCAAGTTGGGACTACATGTTCTAACAAGTCAGACTATGAACTATGCCTAGGATGTTCCAAATGAAAATACCGGCTTCTTCCGTTCTTTTCTCCATTAGCAGACTGACAGTATAAAGAGAAAGAGTAAGTTTCCTGCAAGGTATCTGGTGAGAGATTGTCTTTGCTCATTTGAATCAGACTGTGAGGGACAGAACCCTCAGTCTGTCTACAGGGTGTGCCCAGAGCCATTTGGGGCCTCATCCGAGTTGAGCAGAGTTCCTGGGAATCTCACCTTTCCCATTGGAATTGATGAATTCATCAAAGCTCTCTTCTCCTCTTCTAAGGTCCCGGCCTGGGTCCCAGTGTCTGCTGAATCACACACTTGTTAGGAACGCTCATCTTTCTCAAGCTCTTTGCTTTGATCACTAATTGAATCTTCGCATCATGAGTACTGTGAGGGCTTCAGCTGACCCCTTCATGTTACAGATTTCATGAGAATAATGTTCTTCATTTTGATCGTTTTGATCAGTAATTAAAACCTTGGTAAATGGAGAGTCTCTACTATCTTACTTGCATGTTCCCTGTGGACCTTGTCTTCTGTAGGACTGTTGTTTCTAGCTCTAAAAATTCCAAAAAAAAAAAAAAACTCCACTTATTTAAGGGGTTCTTCTTCTTTTCAACTTCCACCCATTTCCTTTACTCTTTGCTTCACCCAAAACTAATTTCTACCATAATTTTCTCTGGTAAGGAATGGTCTAAAGATTAAAAATGGGATGTAGTTGTATTTAAAGGAAACAAGCTTAAATTTTTAAAAAGTTAAAGCAAGTATTGTATAAAAATTAAGTTCCTGAATCAACATGACTTTCAATGTTTTAAAACTTAGTTGCTTTTTATTTGCTTTAATGTGATGGGTGTTGAACCCAGGACCTCATGCACATTGTGCCACTAACCTACATATCCAGCCCCCAAATTAATTCTAAAACACTAAGTTAAAATTAAAATTAAAGTAAAATTAAGTACACTTTCAAGATGAAATCTTCATTTAATTTTTAATTTTAAAATTTTAGCTACGTTTTATTAAATAGTTTGAGGGGAAAAAAACTATCATTTCTATCATTCGATGACCATACATCACTGCTGTGACTTGAGTGTGAAGTGTCCCACATGAGCTCACGCGTTTGACCCCTTGATCCCCAAGTGCTGCAATTTGTAAGAGGCAGAATCTTGCTGGGGGAGGGGTAGGCCACTGGGGTGTGCCTTAGGGTTGTAAATTATAATTATTTGTTTATTACTTAATGTGTGTGAAGGCCAAAGGGCAACCTGTGTGAGTCGATTCCCTCCTTCCACCATTTGTGTCCAAGGATGGAACTGAAGTTGTCAATCTTAGTGACGCGTGCTTTACCTACTGAGCCGTCTCACAGACTCGGCTGGACGGTCTAGCTCAGCACACTTCCTGTTCACTTTCTGCTCCATTCTGTGATGGAATGTGATTTGCAGCCTTACCACGATGGACTGTACCCCTCAAACCATAAGCATCGGGTTTCTCAGAAGCCACTACCTGTGCTCCACTGGAAACCAGCTGTGACTTTGAAGAGACAGAGGAGTTCCGTCAGAGTGAGAGTGGGGTGCTTCCTTCCCTTAGCAGCTTCTTGTCAGATATTTTGTTTCAACAATGAGAACCATGACTAATATAATAGCAGACACAGGCTTCATTTGCCCTGTATCTAGATCCACATATGCACAAATCTGAGAGCAGCGTGAACTGTTCAGCTGTTGCAGGACATTCACATACAAGATGCAGCCATGACAAATACTGTCGTGATTCTTTGGTTTCCCCAAGTCACAATCTAGGCCATGGAGACACAGAAGAAAGTGGGATTTTAGAGCTACAAAGAAGGATACTTAGTGATGCAAGAATTCAGTTTGTCGAATGCAGAAGCACAGATTTGCATGTAACCAGTTAGTCATTTATCTTACCTAAGCACGTCTGCACACAGCCTGCCTGCCTGTTTCTTACCTGTGCGGGGCAGCTCTCTAGTCTTCCTTGGCTCACTTCCTTTTTGTTTGGAGGGACAGAGCAAGAGATTCTGAGAGGAGTTCCCTTGGGCCCGAGCTGTGTATCCCCTGAGGGGACATTTAGGGTTGCAGGGGTCATGATGCCGTACTACCTGTCAGGTTCCCAGTGATAGAGTACTGGCGTGCTTTCCAAAACATTCTCCCTGTGATGTGAAGCTGTGCAGTACGCTGGAAATTCAGGACCCAGGACAGAGCTCTCCTTGCCAGGGGCCACTGTAAATACCAGCCCCACAATACTTTTAAATTTGGTAGAGACTTGGGTTTTAATCTACTGGCTCATTATTCAGACAAAACATTTGGAGCAAAGTGCTGGGGCTATCGACTGGGCACACTGAAACACTTCCAGGGGGAAAGAGAATCAACCACTCGCACAGGGCAACCTTCTTGAAGGATATGAAAGATTCCCAGAGAAGAGGGAGAAAGTCCTGCTACTCAGATTTGTGACAAGGCTTCAACTGCACTGTAGGGCATGATTTTTGAGGATCCAGGACACAGTAAGTCTGTTCTAGGCAGCATTGGGGACCTCACATAATAGCTTGTGAGCACCAGCAGGCTGTGGTCATACCTGGTACCTGGAAGGAAAACCTTTCCAGTATGGTTTTGGGTTCAGCATTTGGAGTTTGCAAATTGATCAGAGGAAAGACGAGTTAGCCAGAGAGACACAGATTTCATCACATACAGAAGCATAAGTATTGCCAAAGAGGTGGTAAGAATTGGGGCTTATATGCCGCCTTAATATGAGGTGGGGAGTTAGTGGGTGTGGCACAACAAATAACTTCAGAGGGATCAATGGCACATGTGAAAAACTAATGTGTTTTTTAGGATTTATTTTTATTTTATATGTATTGGTGTTTTGCCTGCATGCATGTCTGTGTATCATGTGTGTGCCTGGTACCCTCAGAGCCCAGAAGAGGGTGTAGGACCCCTAGGACTCCCCTGTAACTAGAATTATAGATGGTTATGAGCTGCCATATGGGTGCTGGGAACAGAAAAGCCAGTGCTCTTAACTACTGAGCCATCTCTCCAGTCCCTAATACTTATTTCTTAAAAAGAGGTAGGAGGGGGAAGCTGAAGAAGGAGGAGGAGGAGAGAAGAAGGGTGAGAAAGGGGAGAAGGAGAAGGAGAAGGAGATGGAGAAGGAGAAGGAGAAGGAGAAGGAGGAGAAGGAGAAGGAGAAGAGAGGGGGGGGAGGAGGAGGAGGGGAGGAGGAGGAGGAGGAGGGGAGGGGAGGAGGAGGAGGAGGAGGAGGAGGAGGAGGAGGAGGAGGAGGAGAAGAAGAAGAAGAAGAAGAAGAAGAAGAAGAAGAAGAAGAAGAAGAAGAAGAAGAAGAAGAAGAAGAAGAAGAAGAAGAAGAAGAAGAAGAAGAAGAAGAAGAAAGGTGCCCTTAGGGGTGAGAGAGCTAATAGTTTTGGGAGGATGTTTGCTTAGGTGTGACACTGACTGACCTACCAGAGAAGAGAATGTTCTAGTTCCTTATGGGGAGGTGATTTATGACAGCTAAATTCCTTTGAGATTCTGCTTTTAATGAGGATACAGAATTTTAGGAACACAGACGTCTGCAGCTGAAATTTCACAGCCTCGGTGGTTCACTCTCAACCACCTCAAGTCAGAGACTGCTTGGCATGAGGGAGGGCAGAAAGAGAAATCTCCTAGGAGACGGGCTGGATCCCACCAGGGGGTGTCGAGAGGGGGCTCCTCACAGCTTAAGCATGTGCTTTGGCCAATGCAGGGGGTGGAAACGGGGAGGATCCCAAAAAAGTTCTAGATCTGTGGCACAACAGAAGCACCTGGCTGGTTTCCAAAATAGTGACATTAGAAACTCTAGTGGGTGCAGCCAGACATCCATGGTTTGTCAAGCTCCCCAGGTGATTAAAAGAGCCACGTTGTGTGGCCAGGCCTTAGAGCAAGGATCTCAGAATTTACCCCTCCAGGAAGCACCCCACTCTCACCCTAGCCTCACTCCTCTGACTCTTCAAAGTCACAACTGGTTTCCAGCAGAGCAGAGGCAATGGCTTCTGAGAAGCCCATCGCTGAGAAAGACAAATGCAGAGTGAGCATGGACAGAGAGGAGGACAGTTTGTTTGTCCCTCAGCCTCTGTTCTCTTTAATTCCACTGTCTTGGTTGGAACAGGTCTTCTAGTTTCCTAAAGTCAGAAATTGAAAGCAAGAATCTGCTACTGTTTAAGGATAAACATCCTTGAACCCCCAGCTCCCATTGCTCGCCAGAGACGTCAGTGCTCAGCAAGAGTCAAGAATGAAAACACAAACTGTTTTCTTTTGTTTTCAAGAAAGTGTCAGTTGCTTTTCCTAATTACAAAAATTATACAGGCTTATTGAAAAAAATAAATCAGACGTGATGGACAGATAAAAGCTAGAAAAGGGCCAGTCTCTGAGTATCTAGTTGTTTTGTTTGGCTTTCCATTTAGGGGGAAAAAACCCTCATAAGCAAGGAGACAAACACCTGGGACGAAAGGCAGCGCTGTTGTCAAGCGTCCTTTGTGCCAGCCCATTAGCCTTTTGACTTCCAAACTTTCAGGAATGTTCTCATCTCACCTGGTGCGATCACTACTTAATGGCAGTGATTAACTCTCTAGCTTGAAAGGCAACTAGTTATTAATAACAGCCTCCTGCCACGTTACCCTTCTCCCTAACAATGCACTCAAAAGCCCCAGTGTTCTCTGGGCTCAAGCCGTGGCGGGGCTTTAAGGCAGGTGGCTGCACAAATGAAGTCATCTCCAAGCCCACACGGAAACCCAAGCAGTCTCTCTCCGTTCGTTAAGCTTCAAGAGTTGTGTTGCACCAGAGACTTTCCGGCGATTCAACTCACTCTCTCCCTGGCTAAGTCCCCTGCAAGTTTTGCTCTTGAGGAAATGTGCAGTCGTAAATCTGTTTAATGGGATTAGGAAATGAAACAGGGTGGTTTTCAAATACCGAGTTGGCACAATTGTGGGACATCTGGGGAAGATATTAAAATTCTGTGGATTCTTGAGGTTGCCAGGCGAAGGATGGAAGAAATACATAGAAAGTCGGAAGAAAGGAACAGACTCCCGTCCATCTCGGATGAAAGTGATACAGCCTAGGGGCCTTGATTGGTTCACTTTCTCTGCCAGTTAAAGAGCCGAAAGGCAGGAAAAACCTGGAGTGCAATAGGTGTTGTCTTACAAGAAAACAAAACAGCTGCTGGATTTGACTTAGTTGGTGAAGTGTTTCTCCAATAAGCACAAGGAACTGAATTCAGATCCCCAGGTCCCACATAAAAATAGTCAACTGTATCAGTGCACACCTATAATCCCAGGATTGGGGAAGTGGAGGCAAGTGGTTTTGGCTGGCCAGCTAGTCTAGATGAGTTCCACTGGCTGGGTGGTTCAGTGAGAGATTCGGCCTCCAAAAATAAAGAACGGTGAGGAAACCATACAATGCCGACCTTTGGTTCCACACGCATGCTCATCTGCACACACACACACACACTCCAGAACAGAACAGAGCCTAACTATCTTTATCATGTATCCTGTGCACTGTTCAGGTGTCAATCACGTTCTGCTTATGACGGGCTTGGCTATGTTGTCAAGGTGATTTTTCCAAGTCCAGTTGCATTTCCTGAACCACCCATGACCCTCTGAAGGGCAGTTCTTTGACCTTTCATAAACAACGTTAATTTTCATAGAGGAGCTGATCCACTGACTCTGGATTGTCCCCATCTTGCATTTCCGAGTGGGTTCCACATTTCAGATGCTCATCAGAATGTTCTGTCGAGTTCTAGAATACAAAATGGCCCCCATTGAGCCATTTATATTTCTCTCTTTTTTTCCCCCTCAGTCACTATCTTGCATTTGAAATGTGGATAAATCGATTGGAGCCATGACACAGCTATGCTGGTTTTGAAAATAAGTTGGAATCAGGATTCAAAGTGTATCCCTGGTGGGAAATGGGGAAGGGCTAGGTATTTTTAGATCTACTCTAAGCATAATTGCCTGGATAGTTCAGGTGGAAACAGGGTCTATTCCCACCTAAATGATCCTGGTGACTCAGGCTGTGAACTGCGGCACACTCTGCAGACTCTGATTGTAAATGACTCATACAGCAGTCATCAAGTAAGAGCTAAGAGCTCTGCAAAAACTACTCCCATCAGAGCTTGATTTCATGTAATTTATGCTGATCAAACCCCCATCACAAAGCTCTCCCGATGTACTGTTAAGTGAAGAACATGACACAGAACAATGCAGAAGAATGCGCTACCATTGTGATCACAGCAGCAGGAGGCAGACGGACATCCATATTGAATCATAAGTGCTTTGTTATGTCTTGGAGGAAAACAGGTGACAACAAGAGAAATGGTTCAGTGCTTGAGAGCACTTGTGTTCTTGCAGATAATTGGAGTTTGGTTCTCAGCACCAAGGTCAGGTGGCTCAAAATCTCCTGCTCCTGCATCTCAGGTGGATCTGGTACCCTCTTCTGGCCTCTAAGAGTAACTCATACACACACATGCACGCACACACACACACACACACACACACACACACACACACACAGAGAGAGAGAGAGAGAGAGAGAGAGAGTCTTAAGAAAGAAGACATCACTTAAAGAAATAACAAAAAAGAAGTTACTAACCTTGATTTCCTGCTGAGAAGGGTGAGCTCTTGGATGGAGTAGGAAGGGAGACAAGGTTTTCTACTGATGTTTGAACCACAGGAATGAATCGACTAACAGAACCCCAATACTTAATTGACAACCTGTAATGCCACATAACTGGTCGCTAACGTGTGAAGGAGGGGCACATTTGGAGACCCCATTAGCTTCTTAAAGGAAACTCTAGAAGAGCACCTGGCCATCCACCTGGGCTGGCAGGAGCAACCCAACCACCAGGAAGGCAGCTGGCAGGTCTGTAGACGCACAGTGCTCATTTGCTCCCTCTAGCTGTGATGGTGTGTATGGCAGGTCCAGAGTGCAGGGCTCTGACACGACTTACCTAACATTCAACCAGCAGAGGAGGCTATCTTCAGAAGACTGTGCAGAGCTGTAGGCAGACGGGCACCTCTCATTAAAGAAAAAAATCAAGCAGGCAGCACTTTACTGTGGGTTAAAAGGTAAGTCTAACACTACCCACATCCCACTACACTAAGAATTAACATTGTAATGTACTGGACTTATTTAAATGGATGACTTGTACGGTATGTGAAATCTATCATAATAAATTGCTTTAAAAAAGCATATCCTAGAACCCTTCTTTTCTCCTAAAGTCGTGGAAGCTCCTCAGACCTGGGCTTGCCGCTTTGGCAAATGCCCGAGAGAAACAATGCACACACGTGTAGCAAAAATGATCCTGGTTCGTGTTCACAGATGTTTCCGTCCATGGCTGGCAGGTTCCATTGCTATAGGCCTGAGCTGAGGGAGGACATCACAGAAGCAAGAAGCATCAAGGACCAGAGCCACTCAGCTCACAGCAGGAAGGAAGCAGAGAAAGAGAGAGACAGAAGCTAAGAGTCCAAGAGTTGGATGGCCATGCCATGTCCAGGAGACAGCGTCCCACTGAACTCCTCCTTATACTCTTTTTGTTCCCTCTTCTGAGATACTTACTGGGCACTGGGGACAGGGTTGATATGGCTGTCCTATTTGAGTCTGAGCACTCATCAGTCACTATTTAAAAGATCATTTCTTAAAGATGATATAGAACTGATACACATGCTAAGATGCACCACTGCTGAGTATCAGGGGAAAAAGGCAAGTGCACCCACTGAGCAAAGTAGCAAGTGCTGGCAACAACTTGAAGAACTTAGAATGAGGGCTAACCATTGTAAACTGAGGCAGCTGCTGTGGAAATCAGTGGTGATGTCTCTTAAGAACTAAGAGTAGGGACTCACGAGATGGCCCAGAAGATAAAAGTGCTTGTTGCAGAGCCTGATGTCTCCACGACCCACATATGGGGCTGGAGAGATGGCTTGGTGGTTAAGAGCATTGACAGCTCTTCCAGAGATTCTGAGTTCAATTCCCAGCAACCACATGGTGGCTCACAACCATCTGTAATGGGATCCGATGCCCTCGTCTGATGTGTCTGAAAATAGCTACACTGTACTCATATACACCAAGCAAACAAACAAACAAACAAAACTTAAAAAGAAAAAGAAGGGGCATGTAGGACTGAGCAACATTTAGTAAAAGGAGCATTTTTACAACAAAGAACAGACGCCCCATAGAAGAACTTGGGGAAGGTGAACTTAGTGGGAATCTCAGCTCACTCAGGTGCCCCGTGCAGGACTGCAGTCAGGGGGGAGCCAGTGATGCTCTGATCACACTCAACAGGAGCACAGGCAACAGCAGCAAGAGGCGCTCTCTCGTTTGCCGGACATCTTACTAGAGATTATGCATTCTTCTCTGTTGTAGCTATGCACTGCTGGGAATAAATATCCTGATTACGGGAACTATATTGCTGATCTATTTCATTTAATTTCCAGCCGCTTGGTATCTGATTAAACTTCTCTACCCGCCTTTCTGGGATAAACAATATAAACAATTTCAGTGTTTATTAAGCTTTTCAAACACGCCATCAATTCCCCAGCCAGAATACCTTGCTTGGTTACCATGGATTTGATCCCGGTGCAGCTCCCCACGGATATCTGCCAAAACATTCTTGGATTCATTCGTAATCCGTTTACTAACTTCCCTTTGAAGGATAATTGTTTGTGTAAAACAGTAAGGATATTATTATGCCTCTTGGTGGCTACCTAGATGTATTGGTAAATTATACAAAAGCAACAGTAAATAATACAATGGTGATGGAATGTGAGGAAATAGGGAAAAAAAATCTTATCCTTTATGTCACTGACTACCTTGTGCCAAATTCCAGAAGAAAACTGAAGATGCTCATGTAGATGCCTTATTTATCTATGACCGTCAAATGTCTATGGCATTTGTGTAGATTGAGATGGGTATTTCATTTTTTGTATGTAGTTGGTATGTATCGGGTTGTTCTGTGTGGGCTGGGGAATGATCTATGACAGCTATCCTGTTGAAGGAGGGTACTGAGTATTTAACAAGCGCAAGTAAAGAGCAAATAGCAAGTGGCCGACAGAGAGGAGCAGCAGATAGCTGCTACAAACACCAAAACAAGGGGGTGCAGCCTCAGCAGAGATGGCTGCGGTCAGAGAGCAAACGGAGGTTACGGCATCAAATGGGGGAATTAGAACCCAGGGCAGAAAGCAACTGGGGAAGCTGAAGCTATCCTCTGGGGCTCCCAATAGCGCTTTCGCTCCGAGGATGAACTTGCAGCTCTCCATTTCTCAGGGATGAGCAATAGGAATATTTTTTAGAAATGTTTCACCTTTCTGGCTGCTCTAGGTGACAGGACATAGCTACCCATAGCTTCTTGTTCTTCCTGTCTCCTTGTGGCAGAGCCAAGGGCCAGCCTGACCCAAGACAAAGGTGTTTGGAGGGTACTTTGAGAGCTTAAACAACGCACAACAGCCTACCAATATGCTGTGCACAGTAATAGCTCGCACATGTGTGTGCACATAGAGTGCTCGCACAGATGGAATTCAAATAGGATGTTTCTGGGAAAGTACCAGGGACAGTAGTGAGACACAGTGCTGCACAGTACTACATCTGTGTGAGCAAGGCTGCTTCTGGCATAGGAGAGTCTGAGATGCTGTTTGACCAGCCTGTGGGACCCAAGCACTGTATGCCTCAGCGCTGACCGACCTCCCTTGACACTAAAGACCTCCAGATTTGATACATGGACTGAAATACAAATTACCCCTCCTGAAATAATAATGAAAACAAAGAACATTCCATTCCGGGTGGCATTTTGTTGCCACGGCTAGACTCTGATCTCTGTAACATCTTGGGGCAGTCTGCGGACATATTGAGAAATCAAATTACCCACTGTGTTTTTCTTTCTTTCTTTTTTTTTCTCCCCACTTTAGCCATTTGTTAGAAAATGCTATAAAAATCCAAGTTGTCTCTCTTGATCTTTATCAGAGACTGCAGTCGCCTTTGATCACCTCTGCATGTGACATTTGTGCATGGCTTCCCCATTTAATTATCTGACTTTCACTAGCTGTTATAGTTGAAAAGTTAACAGTAGTTTTCGCTCTTAAAGAGCTCCTATTTTCTTGCAGCAAGTCTTTCATATTAAATATGTCATTCCCTCACCACACCTAGTCACCCAGGTCACCACGACGGCCTCAGCTAACTCCCACATTTGTGTTAACTCTATGAAGTGGCCAGAAAAAAAAATTCTGGTAAGGAACTTCACAACTTTGACCGGAGTCTTAGCTTTCCAGAGCCTCATTGGAAGACACCACACCACTCTCTCTGGCTCAGCCTGACTGCCTCAGTTTACCCTCAAGCATCTCTTTTCTCCATGACAGCTGGCCAGTAGAAGTGAGGGGTGGTGTTAGGAGGCTCACTTCCTCCTCTCTTTGCCCTGTCTCAAGTTGAGAATCTTTCTAGCTCCACGGATGCAGAGACTCTCACCACTGTTTCCTCTGGGCCTGTGGTAGGTGTCACATTCTCAACGAGGAAATTTCAAACCATCATGATCTGTGGGAAATGGTCGACATTTGTATGTGCAAAGCTCCGGGTGGTATCTTCTGAACATTGCCCCCATTTTGCCCATAAGAAATTAGCTTGACAAAACTGGTAAACTGAGTCTGGCGGCATGGATAAAGGCTACTACATCTGTGGTTTGATTTTCATCATTCTGCTCTGGTCCTGAGCAGGTCCCTCTGAGCTGCGTGCTCAAACCTTTCTTAAAACCGACTGTCACAGCTGACGAGCGAGTGCAGGTGGACTACAGTGCCCACGTGGAGAGGAGGCTAGAAAATGCACTCACACCTCATTTAGAGCCAAACACTTGAGAACACACTCGAGACTGAATAAAACACTTGAGATGAGGCTGCAAACAGACCCCAACTCCCTGGTCCTGCACCACACCATTAAGTCTTCTGCACCGCCTCCCTGCAAATAGCACATCTAAAGAGAAGTCTGAAGACCCTGGGGTAGGGGACATGTGCCCAGGTGGGAAGGGGCTGAAAACAAGAGCATCCCTCTCCAGGAGTGGCCTTTAACGATCGCTGTTACTGGGAAGTGCCTCTTGAGAAATGGGGCACACAAAAGCGTGTGTTGATTGCCGTAGTCCCTTCCTCTGTGACACGCATCACAACCAGGGGTAAATAAGTGTTGCTAGATATTTATTGTGTCTTTTTCCTAGTGGACCTCTCACCTCTTTCTAGCAGGTATGTGACTGCCTCATTAGTCACAGGGCCTCTCTAGAGCCTGGAACATACAAGCACTTGTGAATATTGATCAGGTAAACAGGATACATACACGGGATGGAATGTTTATGGCATGGGCTGAGAAAGATGCTCAGGGGGATAGTGAAAGGAAACACAGGTGCCTGGTAGAAAAAGGGATGCTGGTCCTAGTGAAAATGCAAGGCCCGGTCAGAGACACGAATCCCTCTGAAGCAAGCAGCTCTGCTAGGGCGGGAGAGGTTGCTCAGGCTGGCAGCTGCTTAAGGATTGTTTACGAAGCAGCCACAGAAAGGTCCTGGGCAGAGATGGCCACCTCTGAATCCTCATGGGGAGATATCAGGGAAAGGTAAGGAATGAAGAAGGAGGGGTGAAAGAAAAGGAAGGGGAGGAAAAAGGAGAGAGGGGGAGGAGGAGGAGGAGGAGGAGGAGGACAAGGAGGAGGAGGACGAGGAGGAGGACGAGGAGGAGGACGAGGAGGAGGAGGACAAGGAGGAGGAGGACGAGGAGGAGGACGAGGAGGAGGACGAGGAGGAGGAAGAAGAGGAGGACAATGTGAGTGGAGGAAGGAAGAGGAGATGTGAGAAGAAAGGAGATGGGGATAAGGAAAGGACAAAGAAAGGGGAAGGGGGTGATGGAAGGAAGAAGAGAAAGCAGGAAGGAAGGAAAGAAAAAAGAAAGCAAGGGAGGGAAAGAGTAAAACAATGGGAAAGAAAACAAAACCTTTTCTTTCATTAGTAGCAAAAGCCCGGAGGCCAGGGGACATAGCTATTTCATAAAACATCACTAAAGGTGAGCAGTGGGAGTGGCTAATCCCCTATCTACCCGGGGCAGGGCCTTGCTGTACCCAGAAGGAGAAAGAAAGATTGACAGGTGAAAGATGGGCCAGGCAGGAAGTATAAATAGTAGCTCTGGGTTATTTGTAACCTTCATTTTATGGTAAGGATGACTGACACGTGGATGGCTTGGATTAAGGGAGCCTCTGATCTTTAACTTGCAGGTCACATGGAGAAAACTTTGAGAAAATGCTCCGACATGGAGATGTCAACTTGAGTGACAGCCCTGCTCGAGGAGCCCTGTGCCGGCTGCCTCCTTTGCATGCCTCGCTTCACAGAAGTGACGACTGCCATTTGAACAGAGAGACATCTTCCCCGCCCGGGGTCAAGAAACTGACAGAGCCCACCCATTAATAGAAATAACTGTCATTTAAAATCAAATGCTTGCTGGAAAACTTCAGCCATCTATTAGAGAACATGGAACCTGCAAAGGGGCACCCATGAATTACTGTTCTGGACACTGGCACCCAGATATGGACAAACTGATATAGGGAGACAATTACATCCTGAGCCGGGCCTTCAGCTGGCTTTGTGGCTTCCTCCCGTGGAACATGATGGTTTCTCTCTTAATTTACAGCCCTCCTCAGTGCTAATTAGGAGCTTGTCCTATGTGACAACGTGGGGGGGGGATCTGAGGGAGAAAGTGAATGACAACACAGCTTCTGCTTTGACAGCCTCTTACCACAAAAGGTCTTTGGGTGGTAAAGGCTCTCTGGAGACGGCTCCTTCCTAGACAATAATAGAGCCTGGAGCCTCTGCTGAGTTTCCACGGAATCACAACTGCTCCAATGGTACATGGAGGCACTCTGTTACCCAGAAGCTTAGTGTAGCGCGTGGATGGCTTCCCATGAAAGTTTAACATAGACCTAAAGAGAGGACCTTACCCTCCACGCAGATGACTTCCCTTGACATGCTTGTGGGAAGTGGTCCTCGATGACTGTTCTTGGAGGCATGACACCTGTGGCTTGTGCCAGGCAAGCGGTATAAAAAACAAGCCCAGTTTTGTGCCCTGTTTCACAATCACATTTGATTTGAGTTTTAGAATGGTGGTGAACTGGGCTTGGTGGCACAAGCCTGTGACACCAGGCAGGAGAATAAAGAAACCATATTCATCTTCTCTTAGATTATAATCATGAGTTCACGATCAGTCTACATGTGTCCTTGCCGCAAAGGATAAAGTAAAATCAGTGGTAAGGGCTGGGGAGATGGTTCAGCTGGTAAGATGCTCATTGGCCATGAGGACCAGAGTTCGGATCCTCAGAATCCATGATAAAAAGCAGGATGCAGCATTGTAGCCCTGCAATCCCAGGACTGGAAAGGCAGAGACAAGAGGATCCCTGGACTCATTTGTCAGCCAGTGTAGCAACCAGCTATCTCCAGATTCAGTGACTCTGTTTCAAAATATAGGATAGAGAGAGATTGAGAAAGACACCTGTACTTCAAATGAACATGCACATATGTGTGTGTGTTTGTGTGTGTGACAAATACACAGACACAGACACTTATACACAGACACACAAACACACACATACACATATATACATGCACACACACAGAGACACACAGATACACACACACACACACACACACCATAAAATGGGTAGAAGCATGACTTGATCTTCATACAGCAGATGACTGAAGAGCAGGTGACTTAAGCATTTCCCCCAAGAGCAGCTATTCTGATAAGGAATGGAGTCTTCAAATCCAAGTCCTCAGACTCCAATAACTGGAACAGTTCTGCAAGGTAGGGATAATAACCAACTCCTAGATGCTGAAAAAACATTACCCAAAGGATGTACACAGTCAATAGGAAGTAAAAAGTAGAATCAACCCGTGTGTTCTGCACTGCATAGAGTTTTCAAAGATTAAATCCATCTACTACTGGGCAACAGATTTCCTCAAGTTTAGAGACTTTAAATAGCACCCACTTCTTATCTGACAGCTCCTTAGGCCAAAGGCCCCTTGTGCTTAGCTGGGTGATCCTGAGAGTCTAAGGATTGCAATCAAGGTGCCAGTTGGCACAGCTCTTCTCCACAGACCCCTACTTGCAAGTTCACTCGGATCTCTGGCATTAACTAGGTCCCTTGCAGTTGGAGGACTGGAGTCCACGAACCTTTGAGCCCATGCTCTCAGTCTCTAAAAGATCCCTTCCAGACTTAGCATCAAGTTCTCCCCTCTCCTAAACCAATAGCAACCCACATTCTCTGAGACTTCCCCTTGAACACGGTGTTGGAGTCCAAGATCACTTCAGAGTCAGTGCCCTACATCACTCTGGTCCTCAGATGGCTGGATTTCTCCTCATATATCCTAAGTGAACTCAGCACCCACCCCTTAGTCCTACAAAGATTAGTGGAGACCAGTCTATGGTGATGGACCCGCAACATGGAGGTGACATCAGGGACACAGTATGGATGAGGGAACTGTATAAATTACATCAGAAGCCACCATGTAGAGCCTATTGGCCATGTAATTCCCTGAGGTCCTTCTTCTCAGCTGTCTACTTAGGGTTCTCATTCTGAAAGGGCCAGCTACCTCATCAAGGGAGTGAGCGACAGCTCTCATCATATTCCTCTAACTCCAGATTGACCCTGCTCTTGGGAGCCCCTCACTCTAGCATAATCTCTCCCAAATGGACATAAGCCATCACTCAACAGTGACCTTGACATGGTAGCGGAATTATACACACTTGACTCCTGACAGCATCCTTGTAGTCTCGTCTAATATGGAACACCTTACCCAGTGTACTAGTTAAGGTTCCTCTCTCTCTCTCTCTCTCTCTCTCTCTCTCTCTCTCTCTCTCTCTCTCTCTCCTCACACACACACACACACACACACACACACACACACACACGGCTGGGCATCTTAGCTAGTCTGCAGTATATACTGAATCTTGAAGATGTAGACTTTAATGTCAGTAAAGGAATGGACTTACTAGCCAGGTGGGACCAAGCAGGCAAGAAGCTTCCTTTTTTCATGTCTTTCAGGTTTCCAGCAGAAGGTGTGGCCCAGATTAGAGGTGGGTCTTCCTAGCTCTAAAAGTCTGCATCAAAAGTATGTGTCTTCTGCCTGAAGAGCCAAATTAGAAATAGATCTTCCTACTTCAAATTAGGTAAAAATCCCTCGCAGGCATGCCCTCCACTTTAGGGTTTTAGTTATTTCCAGAGGTAGTCAAGTTGACAGCCAAAAGTAGCCATCACACCTAGTGAAGGCGTCCTTGAAGATCAACAAACTGTGCTCAAGGTGTGGCCTCGCTTTCTCTTTCCCACGGAGGCCTGGGAACTCTACTTTCAGGACAATAATGATATTTAAACGCCTTCCCCACACCCAGACAGATGTGTAGTCTGTCCCTGGGAACGTGGTTGACTTCTTCCTGTACCAAACAGAAAACTGCGGGTAATTTTAAGTGATGAGTTGTTCCTTTTATATCCCTCTAGACTTTAGAAACTATACACAGTAAACCATCCTCAGAGCACCCAGTTTCAAACATAAAACTGGGAGATGGGAAGAGGTAGTCCAGGTCACACAACCACCATTACCCCCCACCCCAGAGGACCACGTAGTGAGTGACATTTAGATGAGAACAAAACTTCCTGGGGGTCCCTCATGGAAGGCGGAGCCTCATGGAAGTAAGGATGTAGCAGAGGGGTATAGTGGAGGTGTCTGATCCCCACAGCGCCCGCCCTTTTACACTGTCCCCACGTTGAGGGAGATGTCACGAACTTGGCCAATCACTGGCTGCCAGCTGCTCCTGGGGGAGGGGAAAAGAACACATAACCTTGGGAATGTTTAGTCCCTGTGGCTGGTGGCAATTATCAATGAGCGCAGAAGCTATGAGTGGCTCGGTATAAATGATGATTGCTTTGGTTCTAAGGAGGGGATGAAGGGGTGATTGGCAGATGGCTTAGTGGGACTAGCACCTGTCACCAAGCCTGACAACCTGAGTTTGATCCTCAGAACTCACATAGTGTAAGAAGACACACACACACACACACACACACACACACACACACACACACACGTGTAATTAGAAAATGTTTACAGTGGAGATCTGGGCAGAATACCTTAGATTTACTAGAGGTGCTCGAAAGGCTATGCGTTAATACAGAGGGAGAAATCCATCTAGGAAGACCTTCTGGAGAAGGATCCAAACCGTTTTTAAAGCTAGTAGAACATAGAGGAATGATCATCTTAATAAGCAACAGGACCCTGAGGCATAGAACCTCCCCCCCCTCCTCTGCATAATTCACATTTACACTGTTTCCCCAAAGGTTGCCTATCCACCATCCTCCTGTGTCTGGAAAGCAGGAGGCTTAGGCTTTGTCGACGTAGGGATGCCCACAGCTCTACCAGGGCATGATCTTTGTGATCTTTGGGTCTATCAGGAAAATGCATAAGGAAACAAGAATAACAAAGAGGTTAATTAACGGAGCCCACAGGTTTCTTTGTAACCTCCTCCACTTCACTGTGTCAATAATAACTGGAGAGCAGACTTTCCCCAGGATATTCCAGAGCGTGACTAATTGCAATAACAAAGAACACATTTTCCCCATTCTCCGCCCTCTCTCTGATTTGGAAAATAGATTTTTGCCCTTTTCCAGGTATGTGATTCAAGACTGGTGAGCTGATCCTACTGTGTAGACGTGACAAAAGCTCATTTGCTGAGATTTGGGCACCCCAAGGGGCTCCTTGGTGCTTTTTAGGAGCCCAAGTCAAGTGACACCCTGCAAATTGTTGCTAGGCTGCACTGGGAGGGCAGGGAACTACCAGCTGTGACTTCACCAGACAGAAATGCTGGCATGGGATCATTCAGGAATTGCACATGCACGGGGTTTTTTTTTTTTTCCTGAAAGTCAATTTTGCTTCTGAGACATTTACATTGTTTCCCTAAAGGTTGTACAAATACATTTGCACATTTATTTCTATCTAGCTGCTGAGACAGGAGGCTCCGGGGATCAGAGGAACTTGAGGGTCTGATGAGGACCAGGCGGTTTCCAAGGCCATGCAGGGAGTGATCGGTGTGTCTGGAACACATTAGGGGCATGTAAGGCAGTGTTTGCCATAGGCCTGTCAGCCCCAAGGACCACAGAGGATCTGCTATGCATTGACTGTGTGCCTTGGGCGAGGTGCTTGTGGCAGATTACAATAACAACCATAATTTATTTGACCTCTTCTATCTACTCACTGTGATAGGTCCCTACCAGGCTGACCTCGGGCCTCCCTTTGAGCACTGGGACATTAGTAAACCCACAAGTGAGGGCTTGAGAAAGTACTTACACATGGCAACTGCCTGTCCTGCTAACCAAGCCACCCACATGTAAAGGGACGCAAGCCAGTCTACTGGGAGGTAAGAAATGTGTGGCCAGCTATCCTGGTCATTCAGCTGGTAGCCAGCCAACTACCAGACAGGAATGTGAACTTTCAAGAAACCTGCTAGGTGACCTTGAACATAGTTTCCTAGCTGAGATCAACAAAAGAGAGTGCGGCCGAGACCAGCCCACACCCCTAACTTAGCATCGGGAACTAAAGAGAGAGTAGCATGGAGTCACACTCTTGCCTTCTAGAGTGCTGTTCTCACTCATGGGCTGAGGGCTAGGCCATGGGACTTGCCCTGTCCAGCTCTCGGATTGCTGCAGCAACCATTTCAATGCTTCCTCGAGGCATGGCACTTCCTTCCTGTGCTTGTGAGGAAGCGGGAACGGCATCTCCTTGTGTGCCTGGGCTCTGCAGTCTTGACAGAGCACCACAAGATGTTTTCTTTCTTCCTCTCAGAGAAACCACATGGTGACTCCGCTGTGAAGTACTCGTTCCCATGCACCCACAGGGTTTTTATAAAGCTAGTTGCAGCCTTGGAGAGCCAGCGCTGTGAGGCAGAGGAACTTCTAGGCACAGCTAGTAAAAGATGGAAGCTTGCCTCGTCTGAACATGGCGTCCGTCAGGGCTCTGGTGGCCTCCTCACACTTAAGTCTTTTGCAGATGACCCTGTGGGCAGGAGGCTGCATAACCTATTGGCTCGGAGTTGGGCAAAGTAAGAAGTGTGCCCATCTCATCTTTGTTCTGGAATAATGAAGGCAATTGATACTTCAAAGGACTTCAGTGCCTACACAGATGTGACCAGGTTCAGTAGATCACATCTGGGAAGAAAAAATAAGAGACCCAAGAGTCAGTGTTTTTGTTGCATGTTAAAAAAAAATTCTTGTCAAATTGGTGGCTACTGTCTAGGGAATCCTAATTCCAGGTCCTAGTCTTTGGTTGGATCTTGAAGACTCTGACCTAACCAAGGAATGTGTTGGGATGGCGGTAGAGTGGTAGAGACAAGAAGTGTGCATGGACCCTTGAAGATTGTAGGAAGTCGGTATATAAAACGAAGAGGAGGAGCTTCATCCTAGCTCTCTCCCTCCCTCCCCTTCTCTCACTCCGTCCTCCTTCCCCCTCTCTCTCCTCCTCTTCCCCCTCCTCCTCCTTCTCTTCTTCCCTCTGCCTTTCTCCCCTTCTCCAGTGTGAACAGATTTCCCCACCCCTGTCTTCCACTGTCTATTTCTGCTTGACCACAGGTATGAACGTAATGGAGCCGGCCGACCATGCACTGAAACCATGATCCCCATAACTTTTTCTCCTATTTTATAGCCTCAGGTATTTTGCTTTGGCAATGAAAAGCAAACACACAGAGATTTTTTTTAACTTCTTCAGGATCCATAAGACCACTTTGCCTGACCTGTGGGGGGTGATTCAATAAATAATTGATGGGTGGATGGATGAATGAATGAATGAATGAATGTATGAATGAACAGGTGAGTGTATGAGTGAGTGAATGCAGTAAAGAGATGCGCATGCGCGTGTTTCTGTCTTCTAACTCCATACAGCTCTCAGAGGCCTGTTCATGGGGGAGGAAGGTTCTGTGCTGTGGAAACTTCTTTGAAAGCTCCTTATAACTTAATTGCACTTTAGTATGAAGAAGTTCTGCCAACACCCCCCTTCTCATGGTCTTCAGTGGCTAAAAAAACGAGAGCTTTGTTCTTCCCTGTGTGGGAGGACTGGCTTGAGCCCTGCAGTCTACAGTTGTGGGAATAATATCTTTATATGCATTCCCGGTCTCTCCCCCTCCCCAGTTATCCTTTCTTCCTTTTGAGTTTAAGATGTCTTTTATGTGTGCCCCCACAACCCATGCACCACGTCAGAGTCCCCCTCGGCCTTCCAAAGTTTCCGGCCGAGACTGCGTTTGCTGTAAACACTTAGGAAATTAGTCAGTGGTCTCATTTGTCAAGGGCCTCCTTTCTCCTCTCACCTTTTTCCCTTCCTGGAGAAAAATGTTTATTTCTGTATGTTGAAGGCAGTAGGAAACAAGAAGGTAACAACATGTCCTTTCTAGATATTTTGACCACAATCCATGAGCATAGTGCTAAATGCTTTTCTAAAACATAATCGTCCTTAGAAATCAGCACATTGCAGAGCAGGGATGCATGCTCTGGCCACAGAGATCTGCCTCATCCTCTCAGTTAACGTCCCAGCTGCCTGAGCTTGCTTCTTAAGATCTCTGTCTGTCTTCCCAGGGAGGTGAAAAGGTGACTGAATGTCCCTTCCTTTTTTGGGTGTGATGATGTTTACTTGAAGAAGGGCTGATGGACACCACCCACCAGCAGAGGTTCTCTTAGCACTGGGCAGTGGAGCCCCTTTGTTTCAGTGTGGCTGTGGTCCTTGTACTGACTTACACTCTTGGTGCTACAGGGGAAAGCAGGAGCCAGGCCCTCGCTGAGAGCAACAGCCAGCGTTTGTTAGAGAATGGCATGGCAGCACAATTCCATCACTCACAGGGCCGAGGCAGGAGAATCAAAAGTTCCAGGCTAGCCTAAGATACATAAAAGGACAGGTGGGCAGGCAGACAGACAGACAGAGAGAGAAAGGAATGAATGAAGTGAAAGGAGAAGGGAAAGAGAGAGAAGGAAGGACACAGAGCCTCTAAGTACAACTCGACCCTGGCTCCCAGCTCTCATTGCCTCCCTGTCCCCTTACACAGCAGAAGAGTCTCCTAGACACCCTGCTTCTTGGTCCCAAATCTCCTGCCTACTCCTGCACTGTGGTCCTGCAGATGCATGTCTGAGGACTCTAAATCTTGGGGCCCAAAGAGCTGAGAGACTACATTTCTCAAGGCTCAGAACTGTGATGAGACACAGGAGGAGGGATCCCCCTGCTAGTCTCATTGCTAAAGAGGTATTCATGGTCCATGTGCCACCTCATGACCACCCAGACTGGGGAAGAGGAGGATGCAACTGGGATTTTACTCTGCTTGGGGGTCCCTCCCTTTCTCTGTCTCTGATTCCCCTGGGGCTCCATTATAAGTCATTCATAAGTTACCTGTGCCAGAATCGCTAGACTGGGCAGGACTTGACTTAAGACAAGGATCTGTGAGACTAGCTATGTTAATGGGAAGCAGGTGTCTTATCTGGGATCTGCGTTAGTAAGAGGGAGATGCCTTCGTGACTCTGAGAGCACCACATGTAGACTACCAGGCTTGATACTTCTGCACGACTTAGGAAGAACTTGCAAGACCATTCACGGGGTAGATGTCTTATGTAGGCAGCTCTGGCTATGGAGAGCCTTAAAGACTGACAGAAGAGCTGCATCACCTCAGGACACATACCCACTCAGGCATGCTACAGTCCTTCAAACCTGGGGTCGAAGATGCTTTAACCAAGGCTCTAGAGCCCAATGAAGAGTAAGCACCCATCACAGAGTCCAGGAGTGCAGTGGGCTAGATGAAGAAGTGTTGGCCATGGTCTCCTGTTCATGGGGAACATTAAGTTCTGGGGGTGACAGTTTGTGAAGGCCCAGTTTGTGAGGCATGCAAGCAGTATGATGCTTCTCCATTAGTGCCCATAAAAAAGAGCTCCTCATGCCTGGCTCGTGGACCATCAAGTTCAATGAAGGAGCTTCCTAAGCCCATGCTTATGCAACTACACTCAACGACACAAAGTATAGGGAGGCAGGAAGCATAACCCAGCCAAAGGCAACAGCTTGGAAGGCCTTGATGCTACCCAGCACCTGGCACCAGCCCATGTGCACCTGCAAGTCACCTGGGCTCTGCACCTGCCTTTGCAGCAGCCTAGAGGGCAGAAAGCCTCTGTCCAGCTTTATTCTTTGCAGAGAGACATAAAAAATGATTTGGGCTGTGGATTTAAACCAGCGTCTAAGCTTTATGAGAAGTTTGCAGAATTGATTCCTACTTACTAGGGTCCTTGAAAAATTCCTGAGTACCTCAATACAAAAAGAAGGGATTTAAAAGTCTCAGGGGCTGGGGAGATAGTTGAGGAGGAAAGATGCGTGTGTAAGCAAGAGAACCAGAATTTGGACCTCCTAGAACATATATAAAAATGGGGTGTGGGTGCATATGCCTGTAGCGCTGGGACTTGGGGCATTGGACAGACACAGGAAGATTGCTGACTCTTATGGCTGCTAACCTACCAAAAAGCTGACAGACTCTGGGGTCAGGGAGAAACACTGTTTCGAGAGAATAAAGTGATGGAAAGTGATGGAAGAGAAGACTCAACGTCCTCTCTGGTGTGTGTGTGTGTGTGTGTGTGTGTGTGTGTGTGTGTGTGTGTGTGTGTGCGTGCATGCGTGCGTGCGTGCGTGTGTGTGTGTGTGCGCGTGTGTGTGTGTGTGTGTGTGTGTGTACAGACAGACAGATGAACAGATGGATGGGCGGTTTACTTGAGGTAAACAAGGCACACACTTTAGCACCATTGGCAGGCATAGAAGTGAATACTTTCAAAACCCAGGTTACATTGTTCAGGGATACTAAAGAGGTCCTGGCCTTCTGAGTTCCTGTCACCTGCTCTCTGCCTCTCTGTCACATCTGATATGTGCCTGTCATTCCTCCCAGTCCATTGTCTACTGGAACATGCTGGGCTGCCTTCTCAGGACTGATGAGACTGTGGCTTCATCTTCCTGTGATCCAAGGTGTCACTCAAAGAAGCTACCAGCCAGGGAGAGGCTGGACTCAGGAAGGGAACACATGGGTGGATGGACATAGCCCCCCTCCACTCAAAGAGAGAAAGAGTCACTGGTGCTGATGACGACAGGGCAGTGTTCCTTTCAGACAAGGGGAGGAAGTCAGTTCTCCATACCGGAACTTACTCTTCTAGTGACCGTGTGCAGCTCCCATTTTGTAGAATATTTCCATATCAGAAATGGGCACTAGATAATGTCAGCACCTTCTGTTTCTCTGCATTGGTGGCGGCAGTGGTGGTGTTGGTGGTGGTGGGGGTGGTGGTGGTGGTGGTGGTGGTGATGGTGGTGGTGGTGGTGGTGGTGGTGGTGTGCCTTTAAAAAACGGAAGGTCAGAAAGGCAATGCCTCTCAGAGATGGATGAATGGCTGCAGGTCTCCTGTTACCACAGGCTTGTAAGAGCAGGATTGACAGCTGTTTCCATGCTCCCCAGCTGGGAACGGTTTGTTTAACAAACACGGCAGGACACACATGAGGCCCCGGCTGCCTGTTCTCATTCCCACATAGCTCGGCATGCTGCCCACTCACATGCAGCATCTTCTTGCCCTTGAGCAGAGGTGCCAGGGACTCGTGGCTTTAAACTGACATTGAATAGAGACAGGACAGGCCTGGCTGTTTGCTTGGTTGAAGTTGCCTCAGGACCCTGGCAACCTAGAGCCCAGCTTCTCCTTACTATGCACTCTCAGAGCTTATAGGGAGGATTTGGACAAACAGGATGAGGAAAAGTGTGTGCTGAGGGTTATGGCTCAGGTCTGGTGTTAAATTAGCACTTTAGATTCTGTCCCTCATGGGAACATCTGACAAGCCCTCACAGGCTTATAGAATGGCCATGTCCTGGACTCTGAAGAGGAAGAGGGGCTCCAAATTTGAATGGCCTATCCAGCGTCCTCAGTGGCAGCAGATTTGGATGACACCCAAAGAACAGGACTCAGGGTGTGTGGGGGCACGTTATTCAGATGAGCAAAAGCTAATGGGTAAGTTTAAGTCTCGAATTAGTGTAGGGACTCACCATATCCCAGCTTCAAATGAGTTTTATAATAGCCAATACTGATGTGGTAAGTAAAAGGTGGCCACACACTTTTTGACACTTCTTCCATCAAGAAAAAGTCTCACCCCCTCCCCTTGAACTTGGGTAGGCTCTGTGTCTACAGAGTCTGGGGGGAAGTTATACTTGCCCTGGTGAGACTGGGAGCTTCTACTTCCTGCCTCTGCAACCCATGGCTCACTCATTACCATGAACTGCTCTGTGAGAAGTCTGACCATCCTGGGGCAGAGACCCAGGGACAAACTCCCAAAAGCACTCAAGGAAGCCAGAGTGTTCATGGGGTTTAGCTTCCCAGGTGACTCTGTGCTGAGCATATGGGACATAAACGTGGACTCGCTCATTAGTTGCTGTCTTAACACTACCACCAAACTCTGCTGTACCTTCTCAAGGCGGAAAAACCGGCCAGCTAAGCCATGGCTCACAAAACTCTGAGGGACAGCAGGATGGCTCACTTCCAGTCCCTTGTTTAGGGATAGTGTGTTCTGCAATGGATGAAACTAAAAGGCCTGGGTTCTCGTGTCTCTAACTTGGAGAGACAACCTTGAAGGCAACTTGTTCATGCAAATCTAAGAATTTGGTGCCATGTTCACTGATTTTCCTTCACAGGAATCTATCCCAACCCAACCCAGCACATGGTCAACGTTCTCAGATCCTCCTTTGAGCTTTAATTAGGTTCACCTAAGATTAGAACAATCCGAATGTCAAACATGATGGAAATTTGAGCTATAGCACAATCCAACAGTATCATTTTAAACTTTAAAAAAAAATCTTGTTTGGTCTCTTTTCTCTTTTTAATACTGGGAGTAGAACCCAGGGCTTCTTGTAGACTAAGCGAGAAACTCCATCATTGTGCCACACTAAAAAAAGAGTTATTCCCTCTGTGAATGTTTTAATGACAGTGGAAAAGAACTCCAAATGGTGTATTAATGTTTGTTGATATTAAAAATATACAGATATGCAAATGTGTCCAAACTAGCAATCACGGCTGCCAGTAGATAATGGAGTTAAAGTTGATTTCCCCATAAGCCTTCAATTTTTCTACTTGCCACATTTTGACTTATCTAAGTTTGTTGTATTGTGTGTGTGTGTGTGTGTGTGTGTGTGTGTGTGTGTGTATACAACATGCATCTGTGATAGCATGTATAAAGAGGTCAGAGAACAACTTTTGTGAATTGTTTCTCTGTCCATCTTGGGTTCCAGGGATGAGACCCAAGCTGTTAGGCTTACCTGGCAAGTGCTTTCTCCCACTGATTTGTCTCATCAGCCTTCAAATTATTTATAATAAGACTGTATTGCTTTATTTTAATGAAATGTATGTGCTTTCTCTCACTGTAACATAATACCTTTGACAATTACCTTACGAAGGGGAAATGTTTAATTTTACCTCACTGTTTTGGAAGTTCTGTCCCAGACCGAGTCAGCCCATTGCTGGGGCCACCTATCAGGTCAACAAATGAAAAGTGAGAAAGAAGATAAGCCTGATACTGCAGTCACCTTCAATGGCATACCCTCAAAGATGCCCGGAAAGCACCACCTCTCAAATGTACCATCCTGGGGGACAAGCCTTCAACAGGTGACTTTAGTGGGGGACATTCAGCACCCAAACTATAGCACAAAACAGGCAAGGTAAAAACAAGTGAGACCCAGCCTTGGAATTAACATGGAATGAGGCTGAGTCTTTGAGGTAGAGAAAGCCTTTTGTCAAGCTGTCGTCTGTACAGATTGACATGCTCACGATGTCACTCAACTCTCCAAGGACACCAAGAATTTACATTTGACCCGTCGAGCCTTCCAAAGAGACCATATGAAGTCCTACTGGCTCATGGGATCGAGTTCAGTGTGTCCACCTTCAAGGGATTCTGCAATAATCTAGATGCCACCCTCCAATCTCTAATTCGTTTCTCAATGTCCAACGCATTTGTCTGACCTTGCTGTCCGATATTTAGTTCCTGGGAATCCTGTCAGGTCTTCTACTTGGCACCGAGGATATAAGTTGATAACTGTGGTTCTTCGCTTCAAGGACCGTGTAAGCTCATGTCACATCACTTGGTGCTTTGTAGCTTGTTCCATGGGGTTTATCTCCCCTGGAAGCCCAGGAGGGACCTCAGAGTAGCAGCATCCTTGCCAAACTCTCTTCTCTGTTCCCATGGCACCCAGCCTGGCACTGGGCCCCCATGAGGTATCAGTGGAAGGAGCGATGCATTGGATATCCTGCCCACTTCTGTCGTGTTGTTCAAGTCAAATGTGCTAAAGAACACGCAGGGCTGTGTAAATGCCACACTGGCACATAAACAGAAAGTACTGGAGTTATTAATTACCCGGAATGTGAAAAACTGAGCATTTTCACAGAAGGGGGGAAAGCATGCGCTCATCCACATTTCTCTGAGAAGCAGCGCTGCCTGCTAAATAAGGTTTCCTTGTTCCAAAAAGTAGGAGTGGAGGAAGCGGATCATCGCTCTCCAAGATGTCAGCAGAAGCTCATCAGAGCACGCATCTGTGGCTTCCGCCTCCGAGGCTCCTGCTATTGTTCTGTTTGGCGACTTTAACAGCAGCCTGAATGAAAAGGGGGAATTATCAAGCAGCAAGCCAAGACAGGTGAAAACCTAAGCGCTCTCTCATGCCCAAGATAACACTTACTCTTCCTTTGTATGTGTGAACGATTGCAAAGGCACAAGCCCTAGGTCTAATTTGAAGACCGACAGCTCGTAAGAAGATCACTTGCCTGGTATATGTGGGGCAGTAATCCTCCAACCATGATGTGCCCAAGAGTCATCAGACATCATGAAACAATTCGTTCGGAGTTGTGCAGTGGTGGGCATGAGATCCCAACCCAGATCTCAGGACCTTAGACAGAGTGGGATGTGACCACCTGAGGTCTTGTAGGTTCTCTGAGAGAGGCAGGCAGTACAGTGGTAGGCAATTTTTCCTTGTCAGACCATGCATACTTGTTTATTTGTGCATCTCTTTTGCATAAGCATCTGTTTAAAGGAATGGTGTAGCGCAATTAAGAAGGAAACGGCCCAGTGGAAATCATGCTGTGAGGTGAGGGGGAAAGGTGGGTCGCTGTGTTCTGATTGAGTGAGAGGAGACGGAAATGTGGACAAGGACAAGATCCAGAGCAGTGTGGAAGGGGGCAAGCCTGAGCTAGAAGGTCCAGGGCTATATCCTAGCCCAGTAGCTAGACTGGTTCCATTCAGTCTGCCATACACTACGAGTGTGGTCCTGAGCCAGTAACTTAGCCCTTTGATATCTTGGTTTCTTTCTTGGTGAATGGGGTCACACTAGGCCCTGGGACCTAGGCTTGCCATAGAATAAGGGAAAGTGGTCCCTGGAAATGGCTTCCAGAACTCCATACGCAGTCTCCACACACAGTCTGATGCAGATTTCCTTGGCACTGGAGAAATGAGGAGGGGAGACATCTCCAGGCTGTTTGTGGGGTTGGTCAAATTTCTTCCTTCCCCAGGGTGTTTAGTTTTCTCTGTGGTTGGAGCTGGGAGTGTGTGTGTGTAGGGGGGGGGTCGTTCTATTTGCTTTCTGTTACTGTAATCAATACCATGACCAAAGCAATTTGGGATGGAAATGGGTTATTTGGCTTACACTTCCACATCACAGTCCACATTGAAGGAAGTCAGGGCAGGAACTCAAGCACAAGCCACGGAGGAGTGCTATTTCCTGGTTTGTTCCCTAGGGCTAACTAAGATACCTTTCTTATAGTCCCAGGGCCACTTACCTAGGCATGGCCTTGCCCACAGTGGGCGGAGCTCCTCTGCATCAATTAGTAAATAAGAAACCGCCCCCATGGACATGCCACCAGTCAATCTAATGGAGGCACTTCCTCAATTAGCGTTCCTCTTTCCTAGGAGACTTTATTTTGGCCTCTGTTTCCACCCTACAAGCCAGCTCTCTGCCTACTCTAACCTCTTCAGCCTGTGCTTCGCTTTCTAGCAGGCAGCTAAGGAACTTCAGGGATGTGGCACACTAGGACCATGAGTAATCAAGGGACCAGGCTTGGTGGTTACACGCCCAGGGGTCTTAACTACTCCTGGTCAGTCCTAGACATGAAGATCTTCAGGGGTCCCTGGCAGTGTGCAGCCTCCATTGGCTTTTCTGTCTTCCCTGCCTTGTGTCTTCTCCGTCTTTGTGTTTCCATGAGTGGAGAAAGAGAAAGAGAGAGAGAGAGGGAGAGAGAGAGAGAGAGAGAGAGAGAGAGAGAGAGAGAGAGAGAGAGAGAGAGACTCCTCAGTGCAGATCCCAGAAGCCAGGTACTAGAAAGTTAACAGAGGAAGAATGTAAAAGCCCCACTAATTTTGTACATGAGGGGATCTCCAGCCAGTAAAGTCAAAGAGCTGATGAAAGCATAATATTTAATATATTTTAGACAAAGAACAGTGAGTTTGCTGTTATCCAGTACTTGGGGAGGCTGAAGCAGGAGGGTTTTGAATTCAAGGCTAACCTGGGTGAGGTACAGGCATACACCCACTCCCCACTCCCCCAGCAATAAATACATGAAATACTTGAAATAAATTTTTTTAATTTTAATTTAATTTTATTTTAGAAAAATGAAGGGAATAAGAAAGACAGCGACGTAGCTCTGTCAGGATGAATGGCTGTCTGGAGCAGAGCAGTAAATTCTATGGATGAAGCTTAGACAGATGGGTGTGCAGCCTCAGTGGACAAACCAATGGCAGATAAGGGTTACTCCAAAGTGTTTGTTCAGGTGCCTCAGAGCCCCAGCCACCACTCTCTGGTGACCAAGGCTATTTGTCAGCCCCAGTGTCTGAAGGACACCCCTCCCAGAGGAATCTTTATGGCTGGCTGTAGAGGAAAATGACGGCCACATCCTTTCCTGAAGCTATAGTTCCGGAGTGACTTCAGTTTGACCCGGTCAGTGTGGCTATGGGGCATGCGTAGAGATGAGAAGTCTTTCTTTACCACCCCCTCCTTTCTTATGCTTCCCTGCATACCCGATAATGGCTACTGCACCCCAGCTTGTACACACTTTGCTTCCGAGAGCCTAAACCAGGAGGGAACTCTAGCAGGCCAAAAAAGGCCTCTTTGTCTGAGCACAAAGAGGAGTGGATGCACAGTTTGACCTGAGGCCAGGCAGCTCCCACAGTAGCAGGAAACAGGATGAGAAGGGGGTGGGTGGTGCTATTAAGTTTCCCTGAGGAATCTAACCACTTTGGGAGGGAGGTCTTTGGCCCTCCCGGGTGACTAAAGAAAAACTGGGTGGTGACTGGATTGGTCCCAGTCACAGATGGTCAGGTATCAGCTCTGTGGTCCATGAGAGGGCATTTGCCTGGTATGAATGAGGCCTGGGTTTCATCCCTCACACGAGGTTAGGGAAAATGTGGCTCACGGTTGTGACCCTGCCATTCGGGAGGCTGAAACAGGAGGATTGCCATGACTTTAAGGCCAGCATGGACTACATATTGAAAAACCTATCTGAAAATCAAATGACCACAAAAAATCTCCAAAGGAACAAACAAAAAACCCAAGGATGCCAGGATCCCCTCATGATGACTAAGAAAAGCACAGGCTGCTTTATAAAGGGACATTGTTATTTACAAACTGAGTTACAATATGCTCATTTACATACTGTCTGCTGCTGCTCCCTCCCAGCAAGTAGGCAGAATTGGGAGGATGAGACAGAGACAACTACAGAACTCCAAGGCATAATAATAATAATAATAATAATAATAATAATAATAATAATAATAATAATAATAATAAACTTTTTAAACGTACCACTGAAATGCATAGGGCAGAAGGCCTTGCCAGCTCCAAGTTGGAACAGGCCAGTGAGTACTCAGGCCCACTTAGACCCACCTAAGGGACTCACCACCAGAGCATGCACAGCGCTCACAGTCACACTTGCAAAGCAGCTGTCCATCTCTATCTGTCGAGTTGACAGGCACATGGAAGGCCAGACATCATTATCACAGAGAACTACAGCAGTTTGAACTCTTCGGCCACTGTCCACGGTTACTCATGGCTAGGGCAGAATTTGTTACTTCCCACAAGTCTTTGCTGCCTACCCTGCAGCCGAAGGCTCTGTAGGCAGCATTCAGGAGGCACTCAAGAACCCCCTCCTGTGGCAGGACGACGGAGCCTGATTAGCAAGGCTTGAGCATCCAATCCGTTTCAGGGAAGTTCCCCCGGTGATCCATCTTCAGCCTGGTGTGAACAATCATAAGAACCAAGCCCTAAAGGCTAGCAGGACTCTGGAGTCCCTTCCAGAAATGCCTGCATGTTTCTAAGGTTTCCCTAAACAGTCTTGGTCATAAGTGCTTCTTCTTCCTTGCCCCCAAGCACAGTAATCAACAACTTCTGACTCCTTTACAGCCCTGTCACCTCTTTCTTTGACAGATCCCCTAAACCCAGTGTCTGCCCTCTCACTATGCTCTGCCCTGCAGCCTCCAGTGCACACACTACCCCAAACAGCAGAGCTGGCGCTGTGGCCCCTCAGGATAAGACTGCAGACAACTCACTTTAAGTTACAGACTTTGGCAGACGGTTGGGACGCTCAATCCACATGGGCATTGAAAGCTGTTCTGTTACAAGCGCTACCCGAGACACGAGGAACGTTTACAAAGTGAATCAGCAAACACACCAGAATAGGAGAGCTCAGCTCGGGTTCTATTACAGGAGGTCAGTCTAATGTCAGCATTGTTGCTTTTAGTATTTTCACTTAATCCCTTATTATGCCCCAACTCGGGCTGTCCATGATGTTACATGTGCTGGCACCAACAGCGCTTTCTACATAATGCCTGATGGAGCTCCAGCCGTCAGCCCCCTGCCGTCTGTTTACAGTGCAGGACATGAGTACTGACTGCCTTGACACAGGCCGACACAGCGACAGAGCCGCGTAACAAGCATCACTTTGTGCACACAGCTCCTGAGGGCTGGGATCAAAGCTCTGTCTCCTCAAACAGGAAAACGATAATGTCTGCTCGACAAGAGCACGTGATTGGGTGACTCTTCTGGGTAAAGCTGAGTGCATCAAATGTGCCCTTCACATATTTCAAAAAGATCTTTCTACCCATCACTTAATGTCTAAAAACGTTCAGCATGCCTGCACTTCTGTCTTGTTTCCAAACTGCATCAGATGTTTAATTAGGCAGTAAATATCTTTTTCAAATAAAGAGCTTAAAATAAAGTCGGAGCGGGTCTCTAATTTGACCACCTGCCTTTTGAAGTCAAACCTCTTCCACCCCAGCGAAGAATGGAGGTAAGGCAATTATCTGACTTATTCAGAAAGCAGATTTTTTTTGGCCTAAATCATCACATTCTTGGAGAACAAAGGGTATGTGTCAGCTCAGCCAAAAAGCAGAACTGAACACTTTGCTCCTTTTCTGCATGAATAGCATATGTGTGGCCGTGTTTCCTCCAAGTTCATTGGCTAATGCCTTCTCCCTGTCCCTCCCTGGAATCAGAGATGATCCAGAGTTCCAGGCTCATCTAACGAACAGGTAGGGTTGTTTATTTGTTTGGTTTTTGTTTTATTTTGTGTTTGTTTATTTGTTTTGGGCTAATTTGGATTTTTTAAATTGTTCGTGTATGATATGTGTATAAAGTAGGTGTGCAGCCATGTGCCTGCGCGCATGTGTGTGTGTGTTTGTGTGTGCACGCACGCACACACGTGTACATATGTGTAAAGGTCAGAGTATTGGGTATTGCTTGGGTATTGCTTCCTGCCTTCAACCTCATTTTCTGCAGTTTCTTTACAGCAGACTAGCTGGCCCTTGGGCTTCCGGGAATGACTTTGTTTCTGTCTTCAGTCTCTCTGTTTGAGAGTGTATTACACGTGCCTATAACCACATCTGGGTTCCAGGAATCTATGTTTTATCCACTAAGCCATCCACTCAGCTTCAAACTGGAAGTTCTGAAGACTTGTCTTCGCTTCCATTCTTTGGTAAATTTTCAGTTCAGTTCTTTCTTCCACTCTCACCTGAAAGCAATTCCAGGAACATGGGATGGGCTGGGGAGAGCTTTACTTTTATATTAAAGATTTCTTTATTCTTTCCAAAGGATGTGGAATCTGCGACCTCACGCAAAGCAGTGACTAGACTAACATTTACAAATTGTGTTGTATCGTGTAGATAACATAATTTAGGAGAAAAGCTGGCTTTGTATAAAAAGCCTTTGACATTATAAAAGGTAGATTTTGCCAGAAGCACTGGGTCCCCTATTCTGCATATTAAACTTTTCTGCTTGAGAAGTTTGAATAAAATCAAATATACCCAGTGTTATGATCTGATGGTGAAATGTCTATCACAGGCTCGTGTGTCTGAATACTTGGACACCAGTAGGTGGCTCTGTGAAGAGAGGGTGTGGAGACATTAGGAGGTAGGGCTGGCTATGGGGAGCAAGCATTGGGGCAGATCTTTCAAAGTTCTAGCCCCTTCTGGTTCCGGCTTGTGTTTTGTGCTTCCTGTCCCCCACCCCTCCCCCCACCTCCCGTGATAGATTGAAACAGCTTTGAAACTAGGAGCCAAAAATAAATACTTCCACTCTTAAATCCTTCTGTGAGATATTTTGTTGCAAGTTGAAGAAGAGTAAGTCATTCCCCCAGATTGGAGGGAGGTGGTACAGGGTTGATGGTATATTGTTTCTTTCTTTTTATACAAAACAACAGATCGCCAATTAATTGGGTTTTGAAAGAACAGAAGTGCTTCAAACTTCTAATTTTGAAATCGTCAAATGTAAATCCTCTAGGCTGACAAAGTTTATATGGCAACACAATATGTTCAGAATAAATTCTGGAAAGAGTTTGGTCCGTTCCTGAGGAGCAGCAAATATCCAGTACTGTAGCCACCAGGGCGTGGTCCACGCCTCCCCAGATGACGAGCCATCAGCTGATTCCTCTTGGTTTTGATGCTGCTGACACCTGCTCTAAGCACCTTTGTTTCCATGGTAACCAAGGGACAGTATCCTCATCCCCATGCTTTCAGAACCTCATTAAATCAGGCAGCAGGACAGCAGCTGTGTTCTCCATGCGCTACTCTGACAGCCATGGACTAATTTTATGATGCTCAGGTGATTTTGGGGGAGCTTTCTGGGCCAGGCTGTTGAGAATGTGTAGCTAGTGAGACAGATGGCAGAATAAATAAATATTGCCAAAGTGTTTAACTCATACAAATTTTCTGAAAGGTGAGAACCAACAATGGTAATTTTATTGACTGAAGTAATTTGGAGCCAACTAATAAATACGACAGGAGTAGAAGCTCTTGGAGAATGTGAGTCCGAGTGTCACTTCTTGGGCTGGAATCTTCTTAGGATAGTAGTACTTCATCAGAGGCACTGTTGGCTTCTAGGGTGACAGTGGCCCCAACTGCAAAGACATATCACAGAGATTGCTTCTTTTCTTTGACATTTCATTCTTTTTATTTTATGAAACAGGTTCTCAGTAGGCCCAGGCTGGCCTCAAACTCACTGCATAGCCAAGGATGACTTTTAACCTGATCCTCCTACCTCTACCTTCCAGATGCTCCGGCTCCAGGCATAACCCACTGTGCCTGACAGAATTCACTAATTTTCATTTCTGAATCCTTTGTTGGATTCAGGAAGAATGGCAGGAAATAGCATCCATCCAACAGGATAGAGATGCTTAATTAAACCAAAAGGCCAATCCAAAGCACAAGGGGATGGGAAAACAGAAGAAATACTGAGTCGATAGCCAGACTTCTGCCCCTGATGTCTTGGAATGATGCTTGAGAATATGTTTAACTGCAAGACACCTGGGTAGCTTTACTGGTGCAGGACACCCACATAATGCCAGGTCCTCTCCATACTGAGGAAAGCAGAGAGGGCACCGGACTAAAAGAGATGACAAGCAGACCAAAGGAGGCCATAGACTGCCACCGTTCTCCCGAGGATGGAGCTAGACACTGTGGGTTACAAACCCTGACCTACTGTAGCTGCGCCTGGTGCAGCTTCGTGCTGCAGCCAAATGAAGGTCACGACAGTTCCCACCTTTTGCCTTTATGTAATGTCCTGACCTTTAACAAGGTGGTAAAACAATGATGCGTGTGATGATGATCAGCCAACGGGAGCTGTCCTTTTGCCGTCATTCTGGATGAGTACTATGTATTCCACACAGTAATTTCTAGTTTTTCCGTGCAGCTGATATAAATGGTTCAGCTTTGGAGGAAGTTGGCTCTGTCCCCAAATCCCTGGTCTTCCGTAGACTTACGGCTTATAGGTTTGCATGTGTGGAGTTAGCCTCGCTCATCTGTTTCAGCAGAAATCATCTGGGCTGGGGGTGGGGCTACAAGAATAAAGTATGGAGACACACATATAGCCCAGAGCGGACGGGCAGCCAAAGCTTAGGGTGTCACAATGGTTATGATTCACTTTTTCCTCACTGTCAACTTGCTACTTCTCAAAACTCTGCTGGCATCTTAGGACAACTCAGCTTTTTCTTGCTTGACAGAGAAAACACAAATAATCCAGTGTGGAGTAGTTTCCAAGTGAGTTCTGAATTACACCACGGATGGTTAAGACAGGAGATGCTCCCCCATCAGCTAACCCTCTCCTACTGTTTTGGTATAGACTCAACCTATGCAGTAAGATTTAGCTCCTTCAGTCTTTAGAAATTGCGTCACAAAGTGTTCCTCACATTAGAAAAGATTAGGAATTCTAAATCTCTTATGTAATTGCATTGATAAATAGGTCAAGAGTTAGAGATGCCACTAATGGTCTCTCAAGGCTTATTCTTCCTGGGGCTGTCAGATGTGGCCACAAACTCTGTATTTGGTATTGAGCAGGGGAGGGTGCTCTAGACAGACACCTAAGAAGAATGGCACTTCTTAGGCTATTTTAAAACACGAGCCAACAATACCCGTTGGCATGAGTCCTGCATGAAGCCTGTGATGATCACCAGAAGGACATGGCGGTTCATCAGACACGGCCTCCATCTCTGTAGGAGCCCCTGGCCAAAGGAGAGAAAGTACAGGGATGAGTTAGGAAGGGAACGGGCTAGACGGTGAGTGTAGCAGTCTGCTGAGCAAAGGTGGAAGCTAGTGTTGGGCTGTGATGGAGACTCTGCACACTCAAAGCCACACTAGGGGCATCGCCAGCTCCAGACGTTAGAAAAAGAATGTAACCAGGGGCCGCTGCTTCTACCTCCCCCTGACAGTGCTCCATCTGCCAGACTCCCACCTCCATGCTCGCTTTGGGCGGAAGCTGGTCTCCATTATTTTGACACTGCCATTTCTCTCCAAATATGAAAAATCAGACTTGCTTATAAAGTATAAGAAGGAGAAATACATTTCAAAGCACTACCCAAGATAACTATTTGATATTTTGGTAAATTGATTCCCATTCTTATTTTCTGTTTTCCATCATTGGGTTAGTTTGGATGTAGCTGTGATTGTGTAGTATATTTTTTTTTTACCTTGCCTTCCCAGGTAATGCTAATGTGTTTCATGCTGTTAAGAGAATCTTTGCACACATCAGACTGACTGCCAAAAGTTCCATTCAGTTGTAATTTACAGAGACTTGTCCTATTGTTTCTTAATCTTTGCCACGATAAATAATTTGCAAGAGCTGTTTCTGTGCTCAGAACAGCATTGAGAATGCTGATATTTCTTTAAAGACAACCCGTGGTGTGCTTAAGAAAATATTGTCTTTCTGTCTAAGATGGCGCCCAGCGCCGGAGATGGTTTGGGAAAGGCTGAGTAGAAGCAATGGGCTTCTACCCTGCAGGAGTTCTCAGAGCCTTCCTAAGTGGGATATTGTGACTTTCCAACAGAGATCTGTGTTTCCTAGACCTGCTGGACCACGAAGCCTTTCTTTGCAAGAAGGATTTATTAGTGTATCTGACACTTTTCAGTGCAACCAAAATGTATTTCATATTTGTTTTGCACAAACTAGAGTGTCTTCCATGCACATTTGAAATGATGAGTGTGTCTCTTGTCTCAAAACCAGACAGACGGCGTTAAGGATAGGGAAGCCACAGAGCATTCTCAATATTAAACAAACAAACAAACAAAAGCAAAATAAAAATATCAGCCAATCAAAAGGATGTAAGAGAGGGAAATAGGAGAAGACCATCAGCATTTGGGAACTCTGTAGATGTTTATCATAACATATTAAAGTTAGATATCCTCACATAATCGTGTCAGGAGATGTCAGGATGTCCTAACCAAAGAAAATAACTAGCAGAAAAAAAGATACAAAAGAAAGCTTTATCAAAATTATGCACACACACACACACACACACACACACACACACACACACACGTATATATAAAATCAAATGCAACAAGTTATTAGTTAATAGAATTACACTAAAAATATTTGGCCTGAATAAGACCAGAATTCTCTACATATAGTTGATCAGCACCGTGCTGCAGGTCTAATCATTGTAAAATTAAAGCTGTAATGTTGGTCATTATCATGGCTAACACAGTATGTGATTGTCTATGTAGAAATCCCAAGGGAAGCTGTGGGAGAGTCATTATGACCAACGTTATTATTTATATGATCTGTGATGGCTATACAGCAAAGTTGTTTTCCTTTATAACCATAGCAACCAGAAAGTGTCATGGCAGCAGGGGACCCACTTAAAGCAGCAGCTACATGTACAGATATGAGACTTAGAACTGATTGAAGAACGTGCAACTTTAACATGGAGAAGCTCTCGGAGGGCAGAGACGGACAGTGGTTCAGAGCAGAAAAATGATGTTGTAAAGCCACCATCTCCTCGAGCTACCCTGGGGCAGTTTCTACCACGTTTCCAAAACAATTTCCCTTTTCATTTTTGTTGTTTACACTCTCAACTTTACCAAAATCAAAATTAGGAGGTAACCCAAAACACCTTAAAAATGGTTTCTCCTTACTAGATGAGAGCAGAAACAGTTCATTTCAGTGAGAGAAATGTCTTGGTATCTTCATTCCAAACAGCAATTTGTAAATACACCCCCTATTAAGAGTCCTGGGGAAAACCCAACGATCTTTATAGGATAGAAATATTTAGTTGAAGTTCTATGTTAGCTATGGAAAAATGAAGCCCGTGATGCTTCAACTAAAAAAGGAATAAAAAGTGCAGGAGAGATGGCAAGGTAGGTAAGAGCACTTACTGCTCTTGCAGAGGATCCAGGTTGAGTTCCAAATACCCACTTGACAGCTCCAATAAATCCAGGGCCTTCCTCTGGCCTCCAGAGGCACTGCAAGCTTGTGGCACACATAATACAAGCAGGCACGCACCCATACACATAAATAAAAATAAGATTTGAAATAAACGCAAGCACAGAAGGACCAGAATCAAGAATACCAGTTACGATATAATCAGAGTTGCCAAGGAACCATAAGAAGAGACAGAATCAGACCAGGTTGAGCATCAAAACTGACCTCCATGCTGCCTGCAAGAAATGGGGGGTAGGGGAAGCAAGGCAGAAACACTGGAAATACTAACGGCGAAAAGGGGGAATAGAAGCATACTTAGACCTTGGCATGACAGTGTTAATCTCACAAACTAATCATCGCTAATCACTGGGTCAACTAGGAAAGTGAAGGCAACATCAAGGCAACAGAGGATCCTTTCACCATGAATATCTGTGGTACAGAATAGAGAGCTAGAGATGAGCCTGTGCACGCCTGTCCAGTCAGCCATCTTAGGCGGACTGCAAGCACAGGCTTTGAGAAAAGATGGTCTGCTGTGTCTGTGCATGGGTTGGTTCTGGACTCCTGAAGGATGAAGGAAGGACAGATGCTGAAGAGAGAGTAGGCACATGGACACGGCTGGGTTTGAGTGGTCTGGGCTCTCTGGTAGAGAAGTGGAAGCCCCCCGGAAGCTCACTGGGTTTCTTATATACATCTCACCAAGGGGGCAGAGTTTTTATACACAGTTCAGCAATAAGGAGACAAATTTAGTTAATCTCAGTGGGAGGGGGCCCCACAGAGGAGCAGTCCTCAGGCTGTAAACACGGAGGCGGGGAAGAAAGCCACGGCGGACATTTTTGGCTGTCAGCATTTGAACCCAGGGAAGGCTTTGCTCTCCCTGTGAGCCTCACCCACTCACCAGGGTCTGAGGCACTGAGATCCTTTACAGGACCACGGCCATGTACATATTCACTCAGGACATCGTTCTCTTACAGTGGTCTCCAGTGCATGGTGTTGGTAGAAGTGTGAATCCAAGAACTAAACTACACTATTATGCCACACACAAAAATAAACAAAATAGATTGCAGGTTTATGTGCAACCCTGAAAACAAAGAATTACTATTAGAAATGTAGGTAAAACATTCTTGGACATGGGGTTCAGCAATTATTGTTGCCGTTGCTATAACACCAAAAGCAAACACACAGGCAACAAAAGCAAAAATAAATATTTTTTTTGCTC